>NC_044573.1:60313825-60625492 GCF_901933205.1 Camarhynchus parvulus | reverse complement strand
AGTCCAGCTCCTGGCCCTGCACAGCACCATCCCCAAGGGTCACACCATGTGGCTGAGAGCATTGCTCAAAGGCTTCTTGAATCCTGTCAGGCTTGGTGCTGTGACCACTTCCCTGGGGAGCCTGTTCCAGTGCCCAACCACTCTCTGGGTAAAGAACCTTTTTCTAATATCCAACCTAAATCTCCCCTGACACAACTTCAGGCCATTCCCTTGGGTCATGTCACTGGTCAGCACAGAGTAGAGATCAGTGTCTGCCTCTTCTCTTCCCCTCACAAGGAAATTGTAGACTGGAATGAGGTTTCTCTTCAGTCTCCTCTTCTCCAGGCTGAACAGACCAAGTGACCTCAGCCACTCTCCATAAGGCTTCCCCTCAAGGCCCTTCCTCATCTTTGTTGCTCTCCTTTGGACACTCTCTAATAATTTAATCTCTTTTGATATTGTGGTGCTCAAAACTGCCCCCAGCACTCGAGGTGAGGCTGCCCCAGTGCAAAGCAGAGCAGGACCATCTCCTCCCTTGCCTGGCTGGTGATGTTGTGCCTTATTCCCCACCACTTTTGGTGCTCCTGGCTGCCAGGGCACTGCTGACTGATGTTCAGCTTTACATTAACCAGGACCCCTCAGGTCCCTTTCTGTGGGGCTGCCCTCCAGCATCTCATTCCCCACTCTATGTGTACATTCAGGGTTGCCCCATGCCAGGTGCAGGATCTGCTAAACTTCATTTTGTCTCCCTGCAGGGCCTCTCTCCCTTAAAGGGACTCAACAGCTCCTTCCAATTTAGTATTGGTGGCA
Organism: Camarhynchus parvulus; assembly: GCF_901933205.1. Classification (NCBI taxonomy): domain Eukaryota; kingdom Metazoa; phylum Chordata; class Aves; order Passeriformes; family Thraupidae; genus Camarhynchus; species Camarhynchus parvulus. Next base: position 60,624,703 of record NC_044573.1, on the reverse strand, counting down.
AATTTAGTATCCCTTCCAGTCCTACATCCAAGTTGTTGATGGATACATTGAAGAGCTCAGGGCCCAGGATGGAGCCCATGAGAGATGAGCCTTGGTGGCTGTAGCAGAAGGAAGGGATGGTGCCATTCCTGCTTTGCTGGGAGCGATGACACCTTGGCACATCACAGGGAGCAAAGAAATGGGCTGCACAGCCGTGGCTCCATTGGACACTGGTGTGTCCAGTCTCCTGGGACTGGTGCTAAGTGGTGTATGAGTGAACCCATGTGATGGGAGAGAAACTGTGCTAACATCCTGCACGCAGCATTTCCCTCCAGCGGCTCCTTGTGTGAGATCACGGGAGAGTTGCATCCTTGTAATTACCTTTAGCTTGTTTTCAGTCATCCAGACTCCAGGTCACCTGGCCTGCTAGACTCTCATTGTGGCCTCTTGCCCTTCCCACAGCGCTTGCAGTGCCCACATCTAGAGCCTGGAACCCCTCAGCCAGCTGGCTTTGTAGGGTTGCTCTCTCCTTTGTATCCTGCTCATCAGCCCCTGTCCATACATGTCTGTCTCTAGTTGTCCACTACGCCTCTTTCCACTCAAGCTGTTACACCTCTGAAGCAAATTCCTGAGGCTGCATCTCCACCCAGCCAGCCCCACTCCCCCTCTCAGTGCTGTGGGACAGGTGAGACCCTTTTCTACAGTAATAAGGAAGTCAGCACACAGTGGTGACGCTTCACTTGCAGTTTTTGCTTTTAGCTTGGCTCCTAACCAGGTACTTAGGTTCAGAAGGGTCTTTGGAGCCAGCAAAAAAAAAAAAAAGGAAAAAGAAGTGCCTAAGGCAGGAAAGGAAAGAATACAGACAAGAATTAAAAAGCCACAGAAATGCTAAAAGAAATATATCAAAGAGGTGGCAATTAGATTTAGCTCCTTAGAATGATGTGACAGATTCAAAGGCAGAATTACTTTACATTCAGTAGCATAAGAATTGGTGGAAAATTAATTCCAAGAATGTCTAGCCATGAAGCCAAATATCTCTTCACCTACAGAAGCCAGCTACAAGAAAAACAGAACCTTTAGCCTGACCTTCAAACAACAGTTAGTGCTGATTTATTGACATGATTTTCCAGAGCATGGACAATGCTTATGAAGGCATTGAGAAGACTGTATAATAAATTATATTTTCTTCGAGCTTCATGGGATGTAAGCAGTTTTCCACTTCAAACAAGCTCTGCCAGGGTGTCCTTTTGTTAAGTCTATGAATTAAATTCAAACAAAACAACAGCTTTATTGTAGCATGTGATTTAGCAATAGACCTGAGGCTACTATTCAATAAAAAAGAGGAATAATTACACACTTTGTTATGAAAATTACATGACAAGTTCCTTAGAAACCTCTCTGAAAATTAAGTAAAGTACATGGTAATTCAGTTTTTCCACTACCAAGTTACCTCCTCTGTGACTATTTGAGGGAAACTGGAAGTTGCAAGTTTCCACAGTTCCTTCCATTGAGGGAAGGAGAAATAGAGTTACTTTTTATTTTTGATGCCTCCTTTTTCCTTTTTCTCCAAGCATTTTGATTATTGGTAGCAGCCATCTCTAAAAGTGCCTCCAAAGTTATTGTGGCACTCACAAAGCTGAGTTTAGGCTGCCAACATAGATGTAAGATTTGTGTGTGCTTATGTTCAATTTTGGAAAGAGATTTGGGGATCTCTGAGCACAATCAACCCCACAATCCCTGCAGCATAGGAGATTACCATGTGCCTGCTAAGCTGCCTCACCTCCCTGTGTGCCTACTTTCAGTCTGTGGCAGATCTGAATTACCTCATAGCACAAGGCGTTTAAATTAGGTCAAATTACGATGTGCTTGTGTGCACCCACTTACTGCCATTCAGTTCGTGCATAACCTCTGGTAACTCCTGGCTGGACAAGTTCGAGTGACCTGACCATGTGCTTGGTCTCTGAGTGCCACTCAAAATCACCACGGCTTAGAAACAAAGGTACTTTGAAAACTGTGCTCAGGAACTGGCAATTGCTTTTGAAGCACCCATGTCTCCTTAGTCCTGGAGTTAAGGAGATCCTAACAATTCTAGGAATACATGAATAAACAGCCTGTAAAAAGACAATACTTGATGAAGGAACTGCTTGTCATGAGATGGTCAGCGTGGCATTGGCCCTTATGCTACGCTATACTATTAATTGTCCTTACATAGAGATTTACTGATTTAATTTTTTTTAATATCTTCTTTATGGAAAGTGTCTAGTTTGTGTGATGATGCAGATGAGGGGAATGAATTTCATTCTTCACAGGCCCACCAATAATCCCTGTCAAGGAGCAGCACCCAGCACAATTACTTGTAAGGAGACCTCAGCCCCAGAAACTTCTCCATACACTGCCTGCTTGGATGACAATGCTGGAAACAAAACAAAACAAAACATTCTTCATCTTAGCACTGACAGGGGAGAACCAAGAGAAGAAGTCCCTGGGGAGTGCCTGGCAGACCTGAGAGGAGTGAATGTTTGTTTCCACGTGGTCGGTCACCTGTAAAATTGCAGATTGTTTTCATGACACTTGTTTACTGAATCACTCTCATTCTGGACACTTCTCACTTTGCTGTAAGGAAGCTGGGGAGCCCTTTCATAACCCCACCATTTTATGCAGACACAACAGAGCAAGAGCAACAATGGTTGAAAATAAGTGAGTGCCTGTGATTCGTGTGAGTGAAGTCATTCGAAGCAATCGCCAGAATGTGGCTTTATTCAGACACAGCTTATGCTGGAAGAATTTTCTTTTGCAGATACAATCAGGAGTTATTAAACCCCTGCTGGCTCTATAAGATTTGGTAGTAGATCACAGATTTTAGCAATTTCCTACTGCCTCGCCACTTTGTTTGACTGGATATTGAGCTCCCAGCTGTCCACAAATCCTGCATGAAGGCTGCTTGGCGCAAGTGGCAACAGCCAACCTGTGCATTTGAGTAAGGATTCTTGCAGCTGGGACTTGTTGGACTTGCAGTAAACACTTCAATCAAATGCCATTAGAACTGGGCTGAAAAAGAGACCATTCTGGATTGCCAGCAAAGGACAGCCTCCTTATGCTATCTATACAGCACATGTACATCCTGATTCAACCTGACTTTAATTCTGTATTGAAATAATAGAGACTAAGTATGAACTGATTCAAAATGAACATCAAAGCTTCGTTTGGAGTTTACAAAGCTGATTCTCAGTCTTTGTCGATGAAGCAGATTTTTATTTGCATACTGCATTCTGAAATGGGGAAACTGACACAGACATTTAGGGCAGTAACTTTTAGTTAAGTTGTTAGGTGAGCACTTCAGGAGAAAAAAAAATTCACTTTTTACAGCAATGTTAAGAGAAGGCCTTCAGTGTCTCACACTAGCCAGAAGATCAGCAGTCCTACTCTGAGGCTGTTTTAAAAAATTGCTCCAGCTCAGCATCCAAAACCACACAGGGAGTCAGTGAGAAGAGCCAGGTGAGAACTAAAGAGTTTCTAATCACTGCTTGTGTTTTCCCACTTCTAACCCAAGCTTCTGGATTAAATACAAAGTGAGCTGTCAAGTAAATCATAGAATCATAGAATCATTAGGTTGGAAAGGGCCTTTAAGATCACCAAGTCCAACCATTAAAGGCACTCGCACCATATGCTAGAAACATCAGACAGCTTTGTTGGCCATATAAAAATTGCTGCACATGGGAACAATAAGTCTTTCTTGAAAACCAAATAACTATTCTAATCTAAATCAATCAGATCTTAGAAAGACAGAAAATCCACCCCTTTCAGGATACAGTCATTGTGCAAGTGTTAGGATATAACAGAGATTTAAAAAGACCACAGCCTCTGATACATGCCCTTCTCAGAGCTATTGTTTTTAAGTGTGAGCTGTAAGACATCTTCTGCCAAGATTTTATCCCAGAGGAAATATCCCTCTCAGTGATGTAACCCTTTATAGGTCGGAGTCCTTAATTGAAAGCTAGTCCTCCTGGCTGGTGGAGTGACCACTGCACAGCAGTGGTCTTTTCTTGCACATTTTCTCCTTCATTCTTCATTTTCACTGTATGATAACTTCAGAAATAAACTCAAGATCATTTGTAGAAAACTAGGCAATCACTTTTTCAGAGGTGTAATGTAAAATCTAAGGATAAGTGTATGTCTTCAAATTCAGTTTCTAACTGCAAATTTATCTGAAAGCATAAAGACAGTTATGTCTGGGTAGATCTAATTTGCTGTTTATATTTAAGTGGACTGTCAGAGGCTTTTGAGCATGTTGTTGTGCAAAAATCCCAGCAACACAAAGGAAGGCAGCACATCAGAAAACCTATGCACCTCACAGGGAAGTGACAGAGGCATATATGAGGCAGGATTTTTCATTTTCATTTTCACACTACCTTCTGTGATGAGCATAGCTAATTTCTGCCTAGGTTTCGCAAATGCAACAAAAATATGAGCCAACAAAACCAACAAGCTTCCTCTGTCTTGCCAAAGCATTTTCTGGTAGGACAGGGGTGCTGGGGGAAGGAGGACAGAGGCTTTTCTGCAGCCCTCATCTGCATTTGGGTCATTCTGAGACCCGTTTGTGAAGAGCAGCCATGTCCCTCCTGACACCCCAGATGAGTCCAGCTGGGGCCACAGCCCCTCCATGAGGCACTGGGATTTACAATAGTTCCCTTTAAACACAACTGGCCCCCCATGGGCTGGAATGAAGGAGCCTCACTCGCTGTGGTTTGCATCCCATGGCTGAGCAGACACCAGCCCTGAGCAGAGCCCCTCCTGAAGTGGGGCAGCTCTGGGTTCCTGCCCACGTGTGGGCTCACCCAGCTGTGCTAAGGGCACCCTTTCTCTCCACAGGGCACAGCCAGCCTGGGGGACAGCCAGCACGCAGCTCCAGAGGTGACCTGAGTAGATTGGAAAGGCAGCAGATGAGTGTGCACATGGGTGCAGTGGCTGCAGTGTTTCCATGGCAGCCAGATTAAAAAAAAATCAGTGTTTATGATTTCAAATATTACAAATGCAAATGCGGTGATCTATGGGGGGAAATATGAAGGAGAGAAAAGGGGGTTATAAGGTTATCTGGAAGAACACAGCAAAGTAAGAAAGGGGTTTGGATTTGCAGCCAGGCTCTTTGAGTTCAGCCAGCAGTGTGGTTATCATTAAATGTTGCAAACAGAAGCCAAAATAGAATCATGTGGCAGCAAAATTCAAATTTTTGAGATAGTTTGGGTTTGTTTTCTTGCTTGTTTGTTTGTTTGTTTGTTCAGCAAGCATTGCACTGCTTTATCCTTAACACTCTGCCTGAATACTTTGGGTAGATAGCAAGGCCTCAACAAAAAATCTTGCAGTCTGATCAAAGCCAACAAAGGGAAAAGGTCAAAGCAGAGGTTATAATGCATGCAGTACCAGGGAGCTCTGTGTCACACGTGCATGTGTGTGCATAAACAAAGTCTCCTCTCCGTGATGCAAGGACAGCAAATGAGAGTCATGGAGTGCACTAGTCAGGAAGCAGCATTGTGCTGACAAAACTGCACAGTGGTGGCAGTGAGATAAGCAGTGCAAAATGTCCAGCTGCAGAGCAGAACCTTCCCAAGCAGGCCTGGATACATGCTGAGACCTGGATCTTGCAGCCATCTTTTACATACAGAAAAAATACTGGGAAATGCTTCAGATTTTTCTTCAATGGTGGCATAAAAAAGTGACTGCAATAGCTCCACTGCTTGGCTGGTTGTGACTTTCCTTGTGTGGCTCCTACCTGGCTTTTCTTTGTGTGACTCCTACTGAAGCCACAGCGTATCTTTTTGGGCATGAGAGGGCTTTCAAATATGAATTCATATATTTAGAGATTCATGAAGTGCAAGGCCAGTTGAAAGTATCATGATAACTTTTTCTTACCTTCCTCACCATGTGGGTTATGATGTACTATACACACACACACCCACACACACCTATATATAATATATATATATGTATACAAGAATCACCAAGCACCCGTTCATGGAGCTTTAATTTATTTCATCAGATTAAAAAATCAGACTAGCCTATTACTTATCTTTTCTGCCTTCACTGCTTACAATCTTTATTTGGCTTCAGTGAACTTGCCTTGCTCAAAATTACCTCTACATGCCTGTTAGGTCTCTGTGTGTGGATGTACCTTCAGGTCCAAGGTGTCCTGCCTGCCCAGCACCAGGCAGAGTTTGCTGGGGGAGTCCCCCCAGCCACACTTCGTGGCCAAGGCCAGCTGAGCTTGCTCCCCAGTACAAGGAGTGTACTTTGCCGGCGTAGTGTCCTTAAACAGAGTTGCTCGGGGAAACTCCAAGACTGGGAGTCTGCCTCTAGCTCTGCTTTGCTGTTTCATTCCCCAGCATTCTTTTCCTTCATCTCCTTCGCACTGTCTCTGTTCAGCCCCCAGTCACCGGCAATACGTCCTCCTTTGCTGCCTGGACTCTACTGCTTGGATGTATTAGTGCTCAGCTACCTGATTACTTTTAATTCCTTTCCTCATTCCATTGATTTTGCCATAACTGAATCCATCTGCTGCATGTGATCAAAGGGAGGATGGGAAGGCTGCTTTTCAAATGGCTTCTTTCCTCCTTAAAAGGGTGGCATTTTACAGAACTCAGCATGAGAGTTTTGGTGCTGTCTAGAAATTTCCACAGAATATGTTCTGTATCATTTCATTACCACTCAGCTATTTACTGGTTATTATTAACAAATTTGATTATGGAAGGTCAAATCATATGTGAAATATACAGTGTTTCCTTTCCGTTGTTCCTCTGAATAGCTCTTTGTGCCAGTCATGTACCGTGCTTCAAGCCAGCGTCAGTCCCACAGCTGCCAAAACCACAGCTGGAGCAGGAGTCTCCCATATTTTCATCTTTCCATTTGGTGACAGTATCACAGTGATTTGCTCACAATACACTGTACATCTCACAGAAGGTTTGTTAGTATTTTTTAAATGTGGATGCATTGGATGAAACTTCCTCCCTGATGGTCAAGCATAACCTTGAGACCATGTGAAAAAAAATCAAAGCGCTGTTTCCACTGTTATTAACTGCCCTGAATATTAACTTTGTGCATAACAGTGAGCAGTTCAACCTATAGACTGGGGGGAAGCTTTGCAGTTCAAGTTGCAGAAGGATCTAACACCTCAAATTGGCAGGTGGAACCAAAGAGTTGGCCATTGTGATTAATGACATCTCTGTTATGGCCTGTTCCCGTGTTCCTGTGAAACAGGGTCAGTGATGAACCCCAGCAGATGAGCTGCCAGCCTTTTGCATCCTGTGCATGCAACAAACCTGCAGCTTTTTCTCACCTCATGGTTTATGGTAGTGGACAGAGCCAAGGACAGTGTAAAGGTGGGTGAAAGTGGAGAATGTTCAAGGATGGTGCCAAAATTATGGGAACTTCTCCCAGGAAGTTAAGAGAGCACCTTAGTGCTTAAGAAAATTATCCAATATTGCTTTAGCCTTCTGGCTGACATTTTGATATAACATATATGATGGAATCAGCATCTTAATTTCTGCAATAACTGACATGGTACAAAAGCATTTTCCAGAAATTTTCTATTACTGCCTGGAGTGTTCGTTTTTATGATGCCATATACACGTGCAGTATGGACAAGTTACAGTTGCCATGGGAATGTTAGTAATGAAATTCTTGAGTTCTCAATGTTTAAAAAGTCTCAAATGAGTTATAAAGGAGACTTGTTTGCATTTCATTTCCTTTGTGAAAGGCAGAAAAAAACCATGCCCACGACCCCTTTAGACAAAATTTGCCAAAATAAGAACACTCCGTCTCAAAGCTTTTTTCTTTTTTTTTTTTTTTTTTTTAAATTTTGCTGTCTGCAAAAAGAAGGTCTCTCTGTTTATCCACATTTTTGTTTCTGTTTTTGTTTTTTTTCTGAGTCTACTCAATAGTGACTCTGGAGTGCTACTGGTAGTCTGAAAGAGGTTGAGGTAGGAAATTGGAAAAAATCCAAGTTTTAATTCATGCTGTGTAGGACAGTTGTGCCAGAATATGTCAACATCAGAGCTGGTTTAGGAATTACAATTGCAAAGAACAGTTTTCCTTCTCATAAGTATTAAAAATTTCTGGGGTTGTAGGGATGAATGCAGCGTGTAAAAAAATTACAGGAGCTACAAAGTAATCCTTGGTTTCTGTGTGAGGGGACATGCAATTCCTTAGAGCAATTTATTGTCATTGTAGTGCAAAAATATAATGTTCAGGGGTTCATGTGAAGGGGTTAAGATGAGCATTTGATATTAAGGATATATACACACTCATATATATATATATATCAGGATATAAGGAGAAAGAAGGGATATAGAGGAGTTGTGATAAGAGATGGAGGGAAAAGGGCATATCTGAAGTGAGTTGAGAAATTAGAAAAAATGAGGCAAAAAAAGTCAAAAGAAAGAGAAAAATAATGCACAAACAAGAGACGCTGAAAGAATTCAGAAAATGGATAAGGCAAGCTACAATAAGATTGATCAATGTATTATATAGTCACTGTGACCAAGAATGAATTATGTGATAATGAGCACACGTGCCTCCAATCCACTTTATCTTTACAGATTCGAGCATTCTGCAAACATGGATGTACTGAGGAGATTGGTTGGGAAACTGGAGAGGAGATGTGTGTGCTGCCCCAGCTCTACCAGATAGCCTGTGTAATCATCATCCAGTCTCTCTTCTCCATATTCTGGAGAAGAAGTCATTTTTGGGAAATTAATATGCAGAACTTGAGTGTGAAAGAAGGGTTTGGATGCAGCAGTATAAGAAGAGGGGTCTAGAGATCAGATGATAGGAAGAAGATGAGAAATGTTTTGCCTTTCATTAATGTAGTCTTATTTATTTACTTGATAGGACTACACTGACATGTAATTGTTGATTGTGGAACTGATTCAACATTGATTTAAGCAAAGGAAGTATCTTCAATGAACCTTGTATCGGCATTTTTTCTGGTCCAAATTAAAGGAGCACCTAAATTTAACTGCTTGTGTCTGATTCTTAATAAAATTGACAATGTATATTATATATTATATATAATTTATATATATTATATTACATATAATAAATATATATAATATATAATATATAATATTTTATATAATAAATATACATTTATATAAATATATTATTTTTTAATTTGCTGAAAATAGAACAATCAAAAAGGAGGGAAATTATTTCTAGAGGACACAACTAGGATTAATTTCTGAAAAAGTTCACAACTTGCATTAAAGATGAATTTGCATTTGAGAAAAAATCAATACAGAGCCAGAGGAAGTAGAAGAAAGAATAATAAAAATTTCTGAATTACTCTATGAATAGCATTGTCTAAATGAATTGTTTCATAACTGTAAATCAGATGTTCTTTTTCTAATCATTCCCAACACATTTCCTGTACTGGACAATGCTAACGTTTCAGCTCAGAGAATATGATATCTCAGTTTCAAATGCCCTCTGAATTCCTAAATCTCTAACACTTTATAGCTCTAATTACTTCTATCCAAGTTGACTGACTTTATGAATGGGGCCTACATGATTGGTTGCAGCAGTGAACTCTGGCTCAGTGGAGCAAATCCTTGGCTCTCAAACTTCAGGAGCTTGGTGACAGCTCTGCCAGTCAAGAGCCTGACTTGTAAAGTGCTGCTGGCTCAGACCCCTACAAAACACTCTGTGCTGTCAAGATTTTCTAAAGGTGCCAGCAGCTGTGTTAGCCTGACAACTTGCACAGTTGCTTAGCATCTCAAAAAACGGAGTCCTAAACTGATTTGGTAATCTTTGTTGTTGTTGCTGTGGTTTTTTTGTTTGGTTGTTTTTTTCTCTTTTTTGGCTGTTTTCCTCTGTCTCCTGAAAAGTCACAGGAAAATTTGCACCAGTGCTGTTAAAGCTGCTGCTGAAGCTGGAGATGAGGCGTAACCAGCCCCATCCCCTCCCCCATTGTTGGTGATTCAGATAAAATGGAATGACATCCAAACCAACCCCAAGTTGTTTTTGTTTTTGCAGAACCAAAACCTGAGTGATGAGGTTTTGCAGCATTTAAACCTAAACCACTCTAGTTTGTCCATTACAGACATGAGACTAAACTCAGACCCTTTTATCTGGGCTTTCTATCCCCTCTGGACTTGGGTGGTTTGGCTAAAAATGGAACCCCATCCCCTATTTGTGTTGTGCAAATCACAACCTGACTAATGTAGTTCTTCAAAACCAAAACCATAACATGACCTTCTTGCTCTATCCCTAATTAAATTAAATGTTTTGTGTCCAGAGCATAATGGAGACTGAAATATACAGAAGAATGTTATCAGAATAACACAACCTTCTATTTTATTCATTCCCAAAGGGTCTGGTCCTGAAATCACAAATCCCTCTCTGTCCTTGTGGGCACTGATGAGATACTTCTGCTTTGAAGAGGGCTGTTACTGCTTTGTTTGAAAACAGCGAATTAACCTTCATTGAATTCCAGAGAAATGTACCCTTTCTCACTTGTATTTTCTGGGTACTTTAATATTCTATATATTTGCAGATCATTAAATTTCTTCTCTTTCAGGAGAGGCTGAAGAAGAGCAGAAATGACCATGTTCCTGTAATGATAAGAGAGCAGCTTTCATTATTGAACATTTTTTTTGGCTGTCTGATCTCATACAAGTCTTATACCAGAGGAAACTGGCCTCCCTGTGTAGACTTCTCTGGCATTTCTGATCGAATCTGCCATGCTGTTGACCTTCCTAAGAGAGTCTCTCCTGGTGTAAAAGCAGCCACTGCAGCTCCTAGCGCAGTCCTAAGCAAGCTCTTGAAGGATTCTCTTTCAAACTTTGCCCATCCTGGAGTTTTGCTTGTGATGGATGAATGCTTTCTCTGCTTTGCCACTGGCTCTGCCTTCTCTTGCTGCCACAAACAAGGGGCCAAGGGCAATGGTTTTTCTGCCTGTGGCCTGCCTTGAAAAGGCTGGTAAATGGCAGGTAAGGAAAACAAGCCCAGTGGCAATAGAATGTAAGGCAGTGCCATGTGCTCTGCCTCTCCAGCCTAATATCTTAGGGTGTCTACAAACAAAGACATGCTTGGAAATCACCATCAGAGTTCACAAAGAAATCTCCTGGAGATCTAGGAAGGGATATATGTGCTGCCAAGAGCTCCAGCCTGGCTCCTGAAGGAGGCAGAATGTCCCAGCTCCCCTGCTCAGGATCTGTCGTTTTCCCAGTAGCTGTGCTAACAGACCAAGAATCTTTTTTTTTCCCCTAGATCTATAAGAATGTTGCAGGTTAAACTTCAAAAAATACTTCACTTTATTTATTCAGCTGGAACCCATTTTCTGATAATTTCTTACAGGTAAATTGTTAGTCCTCTGTTAGTGTTTTGCTGTTGCTGACATTCTCTGCTGAATGTTTCCCTTTTTTTCATGTTTGCATTCCAGTAGGTAATTTAGAAGTAATTATCACAAACCAGAACATTTTAAGAGCAGCACATGCAGATCAAAACTACCCTACCCTTTAAATTCTGAAACCTATGGACTTAACAGTAATAGTTTTTCTTGTCTTTTCCAAGTGCTAAGATTTGTACTCTTTTCTGTATAGCTACAAGTTACTCTGAGGAGAAACACTCACAGAACCAGAGCAAGCTGGACATTTAACTAGATAGCTGGCACAATTACAATTGTACCACAAGCAGCTTGGACTAATAAGTTGAATGAAACTCAAAGCCAAATGTCTTTTTTTTGCCCTAAGGAATTACTTTTATCCAGTATATTTTCTTAAAAAGAAACAGACTAAAAGCTAAAGACATGAATGCAATCCTGTAAGTTAAACAAGGAAAACCTGTGCCAGCAGTGCCTCCTTACCCTGCCTGGGAGCCCCAGGGGAGGGTTGTTGTGTGTTCATCATTTCTTTTCATCCAAAGTGCAGGGCAGGAGGGAGAGGGAGAGTTTTGTTTTGTAAGAGCAAGAGAGGGATCTTCTTCTTTTCTCCTCTTCGAAGTCAGGAAAGAAATGTCAATTGAGATGGGAGTAAGGATACCCAGGGAGGCCATGGCAGACAGCTGTATCTTCTCCTTGGCATCATGGGCTCCCTCCAGAGAACCCCACCAGTTAGGTATTAAAACAGGTAAAACTCCCTCCTCCTGACTTGAAAAGTATTTTCCTGTTGTATTTTCCTGCTGACCCAGAGCATCTCCCTCCTAGTCTTCATGTGGTACCACCAGCATATATGATCTTCAGCAGTCCCACCTGTTGGACAGTGTGCAGGGCTGGGGCAGAGCAGTAAATGTGCATGCCTTATGTCTGGGGCTCTGTCACACTGCGCATCTGGGTAGCTTTAAACAAAGCCAGGGGCGGGAAGTGCCAGTATAACAAATTGTAGGAGCCTTAAGAGCTCAGCTGAGAACCTGTACATATGTTTTCAATGCTAATTCTAAGCAAACCTTTTCAGATTCAAGTCCAGTGCCTTTTTGCAATGTCTAGAAATGATGTAACTCCAATGTCTTTCATCCTTAGGACCATGCCATTACTTGACCTATCCTGCCCAGACTGTTGAAACAAAACTGTTTGCAACTCAGATGTTTTCCTGTCAGAGCAACTGTCCCTGTCCAGATTTTCATCAGGCTGCTACTGGACATTTACTCTGGGGTGGAGCCAGAGCCAGACCTAGAAGGCTATGGAGGGAAAAGAGCTCAAAGCCAATGAGATCCCTCATATAGCCTTGGCATGGGTCCTCTGGAAGTGCTGAGCAGAGACAGGGGTGAATGTTTTGCTGCTTAAGCCCCCAGCAGGTCCCTGGGCTGAGATCCTGCTGAGCCTGGTAAGAACTGAGCACCAGCAACAGACTCAGAAGCATTCCTGGAAGAAAACGGTGCTCCAGAGGTATTTCTGCCTCCTGCCATCTCATGGCACCCAGTTACCCTTTCTGTGTGGGGAATAAGTTGGGCAAGTGTTGAGACATATAAAAATATTGTTGTTTCAAAACTTGCTTCTCTGGGGCACAGGGAATGTAAAAATACTGGGAGATTTGTAGCTGCACTAAATCTGTAGGTTTGTTTTACAGCATATTATTTTTCCACTCCCATGTCCTCCACTTTTAAACAAGATGAGGCAAAGCTCCAAAGGACACCCTCTGGATCTGACCTGCCAGCTCAGCTCCATGGCTGTCCCATAGCTTTCCTTCTGTCACTCACAGGTATGACCAGGGAGAAACTGAAGGAAGCATGACAAGATGATGAAGATGAGGAAGACCATGACTGTCCTGAAGGGCACTGATGTGGCAGGTCAGAGAGAAAAAGTTTTGGGTGTTGATATTTTTAATGAGAGATATTAAAAAAAAAAGTTAGAAAGAAAATGCTTGTGAGAAAATTCCCCTCCAAAGACAGTCATGGTGAAATATTTTGAAGAAGCCCAGTCTTCAGGTCTGCTTGCTGCATTTGATTGAGTTGCACTGCACAGCTCAGTTCTCTAAAGTTGTTAAAAGCTTTCCTTCTAAGAAGGGCTATCCTCCCTCCTATTCATCTGCCATGAAAAACAGGTTTCACACCATCAGAAGCAGAACCTTTGAGGCAGAACTGGCTTGAACTATAAAGTTAATAGCATGTCCATAAATAAGTGAATTATCCTCAGACATTTTGGTGGATCTCTTAAAATATTTACTTTTTAGGGGCAAGTTGGGTAATGGGTTTTCCTCAAACCCTAAAGTTTTAGTGGGCAACAAAGAATGCAGAATGGAAGCTGCTTACCAGATGTTCCACAGCCTGGAGAGATAAAAGGAGATTGTTTTTACAAGTATAAATGGTGACATAGTAGCCTGCAGTGTGTAAAGTATGTATTTTTATTAAGTCATTATGCAGTTGGATGAATAATTTTCCATATTTCCCAGTCATAACCTGCCTTATCCATGTTGAATATTTTGCCAGTTCTGACTGCTTCTTTTTCAGTTCACAATGCTGGCAAACTTGTTAGGACTTGGTTGGCTCTTTTTTTCCCTGTTTTTTTAATGAAAAAAACCCTCTTTAATTTTATTGCTTTAATAATTTAAAATGCCATCATCTGTTGAAACTTTAGATAAACGTAATAAAGCTAATCTCATTAATAGAGTGCAAAATATCTTGACACTCTAAAGTAATTCAAACAGCTTGGGGAAATTGCTTACTGCAGAAGACATACCCAAAGGCAACAGAGCATTCAATCTAGGCTCCTGTAAATGAACTTGCCTTGGTTAGCAGTGCTGCACTAATTTATTAGATGGTGTAGATCTGGTCCATAATTTATAAGAGTCAAGCAATCAGAATAAATTAGGTGAAAGTCTTTTAAGCAGCAAAACAGCAAGAAGGTAAAGGTTTATTTTCCCAGAGGATTGACCACATTCTGAATTTTTTCTACAATGTTCATGAAGTGAAAATTCTTGAAGTCTTGTCTCTCAAAGTAAGTAAAGAAACCTGAGGAAGAAGAAATGTGCTGTCATCAAAAGCACATGGGAGCTCTCCACATATCCCTATCTCAAATAGAATTCCCCAGAAGTTCGTTATCTTCTGGAGTCTGCCAGGATTAGTCTGGTTTCGTGTACTTCTCTGTGTGCATTTAGTCCTTTGAAGAAAAAATAAAAGAGAAAATGATAAGCACAAGATCTATTTTCTCTCCCCACCTCCCTTAGGCAATTTCTTTTTACAGCCTTATATTGTCAAGATGCACAAATTTCTCTCTTTTCAAACAGGTTTTGTCCTACAGATGCTTTTCAGAGCTCCAGGTGAATGTGGAAATCATGCCTTTGTCCTGCAGAGGAGGGATGACAGGACCCCAAGCAGGCAGAACAGTGATAAGATTTTGCAATAAGTCACCTTTTACAATGCACATAAGATACTTGCATTTGTCAAGCACTGGATTGAGGTGACACAGACCACAGCAGACAAGCCAGCCTGGCATAACTGACTTGCCTGTGCTCCAGTGCAGGTTATTTCCACAACTGAAGCTGCTACAGCAGTATGACGCTGAAGCACTTCTAACTTGTTTTTTACTATTCTGGATGTGATCATTCTTCATGAAGTCCTAGGAAACTGGTGGTGAATTCTGCTTCCAAAGGATTTCTGCTCTCATGCTGTGGATTTTGTAGCTTTGAAAAGGCTTAGATTTGAGAATTAACCAAAATAGAACTGAAATGATAACTATCAAAGAGTAGTGTGTTGCTGGTGTTATGAATTAAAGCAGTATAATGTGTAGTATATCCTGGTAGCCTACACGGCATCTGATTTCTAGAAATTCCCAAAATGTCTTGTTCCTGAAAATACTTATCCTGATTTTAAAATTGTGAGGCCATGCTGCTTGATTTGGGCGAGAACATTTGGGCCTCAATTTAAATTTATAGTAAAAATTAAGATAAAATAATCCAGTAAAGTGCTAGATTAGACCACCTTAAGTGCACCATCAAATGTAAACCCCAGCTATTTGAAACCTAAAGCTCTGTTTCCTGAACCTGAACCTGTGGGACTATACTCTGCAGATCTGACTACATTTGGGTCTGTGAGATTTAAAGCAATTTTGTGCTTTCTTTCTTTTCCTTTTTAATCTAAATGAGAAATAAAGCCATGGAAATAAATTATTCTTGGCTTTGGTTCAGTTTCAGATCCAGACCCTGAACCCCAGCTGAAATGTGCCATGCATCTTAAATGCTGCTTTCTTGAACTGCCTTTGGTTGGACTCTGCTGCACTTCACATGGATCAATGCAGTTACTACCTCTGAATTTAATGTTTCAACAACAAATGGAGTTTTAAAAATCCAAAGCTGTCTCAGTTATTGCAACCTGCACAAAAAAATCATAATATATTACTTGTGAATATAATCTATGTAATTTTGAGATCCTGCTAAAAATGAATGGCCAAAGCATAAGGTGAGTAAAGGAATCCTTCCTTTCTTCCAATCAGTTAAAGAATTAGCTCAAAGTTTTCAGAAAGAACCAAAAAAAAGTTAGGGTGCAGAAGAAGAAGACTGGATTTCCTCCCATGAAATCATGAAAATAGGAGGAGAGATTTCATACAGGAGAAAAAATAACCAACGAAAACTTCTTATTGAAATGTAAATCCACTTGTATTTTCCACAGATGTTTAAATGGGAGCCGGAGAAACTTTAACAAGCAGTAAAAGATAAAAATAAAAATATTAGCGACATCCTAAAATAACACCCAGACTTGTATCAGTGTTATATTTCAGCAGGGGAAAAAAAAGTCTGAGCAACAAAAGGAATTTAATTTACAATTTGAGAGATCTGTAAATAGCATTAGAAAAATACATCTGCTTTGAAATTGCATATTAAATGACCCTTGGGTGAGGCAATTTTTGGCATATGATTCACAAGAAGTATCATGTTTTAGAAGCTTGAATTTTTCAGTCTTTGCTTTCCCTAGAGAAGGGTGTCATCAGCTCTGGCCTCGGTCACACGTACAGCAGTGAGTCCCACTGCAGCAGGAGCTGGTCTGTGGTGCAAGGCACTTCATTACTTTTACTGAGCACTCCTGTGAAATAAGCCTTTTAGCTTTGTTCCACTCCAGAAACTGCTGTGAAAGATGGATCCACTTCTGCGTTAGAAAGTGAGTGAGGAAAAGTTGACTCGTGCAGAACAACTCTCTTCAGAAATTGAGCAACACTCAATATGTTTGAGTTAGCAGTCTGATCTCATTTGTATGCTGTCCTGCCAAAAATGCTTAGCAAGATGGTGTTTGGGTATAAGTCTAGCCTGAAACTTTGTGGCAGAGGTGTCTGGAAGCTCCTGAATGACTGCAGGGGATATCAAAGTTCCAGCAGTGAGATCCTCCTCCAGGAAGGTAGGATTTAGACAATGTTTTATTTAACACAGCGACCCCATGTTCTGCTCCTCTAGTGGGTACATAATTGATCTGTGAGACTTACAGTCACTGAAACCCTGATGTGTTTCTTTTCATATTCCTCATTCACTGAACTCTACTGAAAGTCTTCCCAGCAGTTAAAATTTCCAGGGTTTTCTATTGTTTAAGTGCCTCAAAGGGCCCAGCTCCATCTGGAAATATGGAGGCATGGTATTAACTGCACAGGAATTTTGTAGGAAATTCTATACATTGTAAGAAATGCAACCTACTATATTAAATGTAGGTGGAATTCAGGCTTTGTGGACTTAAGCTGTTGCTGTGAATGATGGTTCAGTGCCACAGCATCCCAGGGTTATTCAGCTGCTCTGCACAGACAGATGAAGATGTTGTCTAACCAAGCCAACACCAAGAGGGCAGCCAGAGCAGCTGTCCAGGCTCCCCAGTGCTGTCTGTTTCTAAGGACCTCAGGTGCTGCTGTAGCTGGCCTCCTTTGTGTAAACACCAAAGGGTAAATTCAATTGCCGTGTCTCCTGCTAGAGTGAGGTAACCAGACATCTCAGACTCCCTGCTTGGCCAGAAGACCTGGGCTTTTTAATAGCCATTAAAAATATATTTATTTTTTGCTGTTCTTGGCTGATCTTCTCCTTTCATGCTGATTAACAATGCTCTGATCTTTTACTGCTGCCTTTTAGTAACATAACAGCCTTCCAAGATGGAAGAAGGCCATGCTATTCCTCTAACTAGTGTTTATATACCCTGCAATAATTTTTATTCCACAGTTGCTGCTCTTGCTAGTTTTTTCAACATCCTAATCCACACATTTTATTTTAAATGTTGGGGTGCTTCTTTTAATTTTCCATAAGGCTTTTTCTTTGTTTAATTTAGAATTTGGAGCATTGTTTCTTTGCCTGCAATCCTTGCAGACATTTGAATTGCCATCTGCATTTTTATAACATTGATAATAATTTCTCCTTTTGTTTTAAATGGAATATTCTATGATGGGTATTCTTTTGATTAATATGATGTCCTTTTCAGTTAACAAGGGACAGCATGGTTCAGGGACTAGACAATGCAATATGAAAATGTTTTCCACTATCTTGTTTCTCCATGTCTAGACTGAGTAAATTATCAAAATGGTTTTGTATCAGATGGGTTTCTCTCTCATTTATTTTTTGTTTTTTGGCATTTGCTCAAATTTGATCCTCAAGAAGCATTTTTAATAGCTGTTGAGAGTGTGACATTGCTAATGAAAATTAACAGATTGTTTTTTAATTCTACAATAAAAATAAATGCATGTAGAGATGTTATTAAAGTAGAAATTGGTCATGTGTGATATTTCCCTTCCCTATATTCTGTTTGTTTATAGTGTAACAAAATTAACAGCTAAAACAAATGCATGGAGCAAGCAAACTGTTTCAAATGAGATTAAATTTTTTCTTCCAAGTGGCACACTGTAAGACCCACTGAAGATTTGAGTAGCAAACATATATATATGGATCATTTTAATATGCTTATATTGTAATGAAAAACTCTATATGGATGGAACTTGCAAAAATGAACTTTAATCAAAGAAATGCTTCAGCTTTTGCAGGTGGGCAGAGGAAATTCTACTTCACTGTATAAATCACTTAAAATGTCTTGGCTTGCAAAGCTTCTGAACTCTGCTCTGTGCAGTATCAAAGGATTATGAGTGTTATGCAAAGAGAATGTGATTATGGGTATTAAATAGGAAGACTACCAGGGTCACATGGCACAAACATGAAGAAGACCATGTGGATAAAAGGATTTATGCAGTGGAATATTCTTAGGCTTCCCTTCATGAATCGATGCCTTCATAAAAGAAAAGAAAAAGCAATAAATATTTCTCTCCAAAATAGGTTGTTGGTTATTGCTGCACTCAGTGTTTCATCTCACATTGAGTTGGTTCAGCTTTGTATCAGCGGGTTTCAGTCTGGTTAAGTCTGATGCTTTTGTGTTACGAGAAAGAAGTTGTTATCTTAATACCTCTATTAATTTACTGGGTAATGACAAGCACTGCGGATATGGATGCTACTGGGAGAAAGAGGCAGAGAGTAATATTATCTCTAGGAAAACACTTTAAAAAAAGATCTTTGCAGTACTTTTGAGTAATCCTATTGGCAATGACCCCAGCTACATTTGGAGTCATTTGGGGTACTGATCTGAAGCTAGCAAGCAACTGCTTCTGAAATCTCAGGGAAGTTCTATTTTAAGGTCAATACTGAATCACAATTAGAATGTGTATGCTGTTTTGACTAATTATATGCTTGCTTCATGTTTATGAAGCCTTTGCTTGTGCTGCAGCCTTGATGGGCTGAATATTGCACATGCCCACAGGAAGTACTCTAAAGGCCTTGCAGATCAAAACAGACTCATTTCCCTTTTCCCAGGAGCATGGGAAAAGGGAAATGTCTGTTTTGCACAGAGAGAATTGAGGCCCAGGTTCTTCAAAATGCTTCTTGCTTTATGTACCTGGATCTGGCTAAAATCAGTGTGAGCCGAACACACAAGTGACTGGAGCATCTGAGACATCAGTGCCAGGGCTGGCCTGAGATGGCACCGCTCAGCATGGTGGAGGTGAGGGGGCAGATCTGGTGGAGATGCAGGGTGGCTTGGCTTGTGGAGCAGCATCTCTGAGCCTACAGGAATTCCTCTCCATTATGCACCATCATTACGCTTTTCCTGTAGCCTTTTGGTCTTTCATTTGGTGTTAAGATTTTTTTTGCGGCTTTTTTTTTTTTCCAATTTTGAATGTAGTGTTAATGGAATCAGCAGGGTCATGTCCACTGACCTGTATTGGCACCTACCTAATGACTGGTACTTGGGCATTTAGGAAGCCTGGAGCTGAGCCAAAGCCATCTGAGCATCTGTTGTTATTCAGTGGCAGTATTCTGTGTCCTTCCTAGGTTCTTTCAGAAAATAAAATACTGTGTACAATGGTCCTCTGTGTAACTGCAGTTGTGTTCTTGGGATGTTTGTCTTTTGGTTTTGCCTTTTTTTTTTTTTTTTGTAATATACCTCAACCCACACAGTGTCTAGTGCAGGCACGTGTGTACAAAGACGTGTTTCAAACCAGCTAGGTGTCACAGCACAGAGGCTGTGAAAGGTCTGCTTCCAATAGGAACAGTCAGTCAGTTCCACTGGCATCATTGGAGCTCACAGGAGTACTTCTGAGAGGTCTCCTGTGCCCTACTCACAAGGCAGTGCCATTAGTCAAAGCCCAGATTCACTGCCAAAATCAAGCTAAATGAGGACTCAAATGACCCCTGAACAAGAAAACATTTTCTCTGTGGGAATGAGCTTTACCTGTGGTGAATAAATCTCAAAGGATCAAACCTGTTGATAGTGAAAAGTAAATAAGATGCTAGCAATTCTCTTTAATCCCACCAGACAGTTGTTCATAACAGAAATGGAGAAAAAATGGGACAAGTTATGCCAAGTATCTTCCTTTAGAAAGAAAATGAAAAGAAAAATTATTTCCATTTGCTTGAGCTGCTCTTTTCCTATCCCGCTGTCTTCATCTCTCAGCTGCCAAGGGCAGAATGATGTGATTCATAGACTTTTTAATTGAAGTTGTACACGGCCTAATCATAGGGCTGCTGTTCATTTGGAAGTCAATGGCAAAAATTCCCACTGCCTTTTAGAGAGGAAGCTTGGTCTATCAATGGGGAGAGAAAAGTACAGCATCAACCTGGGTGATCCAGACAAGGGGTTGCTTACATTTGTGGGACCATGCTCTGGTTCATGTCCCCTGGTATGTCACTGATTCTTGCATAGCTGCAGATCTTGTGGTTTCATCTGTCTCTTTTCAGAGCCTGAAATTCCGCCCAAGTGATTTTATAGTTAAGTTCTGATGTTTAACCTAAATTTGTCATCTCAGTGTGTTAGGCTGTTCCAGCATGTCCTGTCCCTTTTGAAACAAGGAATATTTCCCTTTTGTTAATTCTGTGTTGAGTAAGATCTCTTAAAACATCTGGTTTGAATATTTTCTTTTTTATCTTTAAAGATTACACCAGTGTAACTCTACTTCTGACCTTCTTACATCAACTCTTCTGTGATTTACCTACTCATCTATGAATATCCATCACCTTTTCTTATCCTAACTACACTCTGTGTCAGGTATTGCACGTACAACTGCAGAATCCAGGTTTGCAATGCCAGGTCTTAGGTGGTGCTGAGCGGCTTGGTTTGCTCCAGCAAAGCACTTAAGAATTGCTCAAAAACAAAGCAAGTGAGTAATCCCAGAAGCAGAAGGCATGCTGTATTGCTGAGTGGAATTCAATGGACTTGTCGGCCTCCAGCTAATAAATGGGAATGATTGCAGAGTGGCTGGCCATACCAGGGCTGTCACATGTATAAAGACCAAGGGACACCAGATCTGTCAAGCAACACTTTTACAACACTGATATTTTTAAAAGAAGGATATGCTTTAGCTAGATGAGTGTTAGAAATCTATGGTCAGAGCTAATTATTTTGTCTTGTTCTGAATATTATTCAGATGCCTGGCTGATCAGTCAGCCTGCTGGACTACTGTCAGTGATCTGTGGGCAGTATAAATGGGTTATCAGCCCTTTTACCAGTCACAAAAGATGCCAGATTGATGAGTGCCAGAGACAGGCTCTCTAATGCAGTCATTCTCAATTTCTTCCAGACTGTGACTACAACTCACAAAAAGAGGGGACCTTTCAGAATTTGTCTTCTCTGATTCCAATAAAAGAAGGGTGTTTCTTGCACATGTGTGTATATCCCTGCAGACTCATCACATCTAGGAGACTGATTTTACTATTATTTTCTTGTTGAATGGATTAGGCATCTGCAGCACTGCAAAGATCATCTCTTTCACATCCACTTACTATGAAGTGCTCCATGGCTTTGCAAGCCAGTGATCTACAGACCTGCCTTGCTGCATGCTTTTGCACCTCCCAGTCTGAAAGTGGCCTCTTCAGCTACTCACTTTCTTCTTGGCTACTTTAAATCTGCTTTTCTGCTTGGAAGATACATATCATCCTTGCCAATCTGGGGAAACGGGAGAGAGATGGTTCATATTAAAAAAAAAGTTCCTGCAATGTTTATATGAATAGGTTGTATGATCAGAAAATGAATGTAAAAATAAATTTGGTTTTCATGATCCACTAGCTGCACACTCCAATTTTACGTGATAAGAGATCTTTGCAGAGTGGACAGTTGCATTTCCTACACATTTTCCAGCCCTATTGATCAGTTCCAGTGAAAAAAATCAAGTTAGTCCTACCAAATCCTCCCTGCATGTATTTCTGGTGAGCTGGGCAGCACTGTGCTGTTAAAGACCACTGCACTAAACATCTGTGCAAATTTGTAAATGTAAAGGCATTGCAGAGAAACAGATCTTATCAGCAATAAGTGAAAATGGCAAAAAAAATTACTATTATCTTCTAGATGAAAAATTCATTATAGATCATCCATGTGTTCTTTTTTCCTCAACTTTTGCTCACTTTATAGGTGTAATTTAGCCTATTTTGGTCAGAGACTTCACCATGCCATTTATTTTGGTCTTCTTCCTCTTCCCACAGTTTCCATGTTTGAAGTGATTTTCTTTTAGAAAAGGTAATTTTTTCCCATTTGTGAGCTAGAAAAACAGGCTGCAGACATCTGGGAGCAAAGTGGATGGGGGTCAGCTAGCCTGAAAGGAGAGAGTTGGCACAGGAGGGGTCCTAGTCCTGCCTGTTCCTCCTCTCACAACTTTTGGGACTGAGTTTTTTAAACAGTAGTGGCAAGCATCATGCAACAGCATAGAGAGCTCTGATATTCCTACTCTGTGAGAGGGGATGGACCTTGGGGAGACTTGTTCTTGCGGACCCTGGTGGCATTGGCAGGGGCACACTTCCTTCTCCTCGCTCTGGAGTCCCATGGAGTAGCTTTGGGTAGACTCCTAGGTGTACTTTTGTTGTGTAGGAGCAAAGCACATGGCAGCAAGCTAAAATTTTGGAACATTTCTTTCATGACCTGCCCTTTCCCAAATTTCATTGTGGCATCAGCAGTGCTACATTTGTGTTGACATAACTCAAGGCACTTTATGCTGATTGTGAAATTACACAGAGTTGCTCTAGGTGGTGTTGAAATTTCATATTTTGGTTGTACACTATCTCACACAGGTAAAATAGGACAGTTGTTGATCTCTTTTGACCAGGCAAACTCTCCCTGAAGTACTTCTCTGAGCACCTGTTCCATGTGCAGTAAATAAATCAAAAGGGAGAGGAGAATGATATTATTTATTCTTTTACTAAAATCCTAAGCCAGTTTCTAATGAGTCAGACATGAAATCTACATTTATATTACTATGTTGAATAGTGCAAGATTTTTCTCTGGTCTTCTTAAACTTATGAATGGATCTATAGTTGACAGCGGCAAACCACTGTATCAGATCAAATGACTGGCAAAAATGGAGTTTTGACTGGAAAATTTCAGAGGGATTTTCTTTCCCCTCCTCCATCCACGTTTTCAAACAATACTATGTAATTGACATTTCACAGTTGACTGGACAATAAATAACCTGTTCAGCTGGGGTAAGTCTGATGCAAGGGAAAAGAGAGATGTGAGAAAAGATGCCTCTTGTGTTTATTCTAAAATGATGCTCCAAGGAGTTAAACAAACTTAGAAATTTAGATCTTACCAACATCTGGTTTGTATCAACAGAAACCAAAAGCTTATAACAGTCTGGCTGGATTATTATTCTGTGTCTGTGAGCTTGTGTGTCTTAACTTCTGACTTTACCTGAGAGAATACTGAACTGGAAGCTGCTCAAGAAACTGGAAATTTCTTCAAATACACACACCAGCATTAGGAGTATTCTTCACCTGTTTAGCCTGCACTCCCTTCAGTGTCAGTTGTGTGAACAGCACAACCTCTTATGGTCAGTCAGGTCACCTAATTTAGGCACCTACATCTTCCACTAAGAAAACAGCAGACTTTTGAGAAATATTGGATGCTAGTCTGTACTCAACCAGCTGGTCTGCATAACTTTCTTCTGAGGACAGGTACCTCATGGAGAGGGCAGTAGAGGCACAGAGGGATGTTCCTTTCACTCAGCAGAGCTCCCACAGGCAGAGGGATGCCTTGAATGCTGGGTCCACTCAGCTGGACAAGGACCAAACTTCTCTTTTCATCTCACAGAAATAACTGAGTTGCAAGGCCATACAGTATGGCCACAAGAGTATCCCCTTGTGAAAGCCGAAACACAGGTAACAGCAGCAAGAGATGTGTGACTTCAGCTGAGTAGTTACTTGACTGTGAAGAGGAAGTTAGGCTTTACTTCTTGGGAGAGTATGAATTTCCCTTCAGTTTGTCACTGCAATAGTTGTGGGTTGAAGAAAATGCAGAACAGACCTGGGAAAATGGGCTAGGTCTTTGTACCCTCTGACTCCAAGAGGAGTGCCCGAACCACTTGCTTGCAATGATGTTCCTTGTTGCCTTTTCTCTGTGTCTGTAGCTCTTGAATTCCCAGCTGCATTGTGGCTCTGTTTCAAGGGGGACAAGGAGGAATGCTCTCCTTCACCAGCATACCCCATGATCTGGTGGTTAGAGCAATTTTTGGAGAGTGAGTGGGCTTAATGCCTCCTAGGCTGCTCAGTCCCTTTTGCTTTCTGCTCTAACCCTTTGCTATCCAGAGGGAGATACCAACAATGCCTCTGACTGTCTTTAATTCTGCATGCTTCTCCTAAAGACTTGTGCAGTGTCCAGGTGCAGTAGTCATGCACTGAAATGATCCTGCAGCAGAGTTTTGAGTGTCTATCTCTACAGAGCATGGCTCTTAGGACATAAGGGGAATAAAGATAGAAATGCCAAAGACATTTAAGAAAGGAACAAATGAATCTCAGTTAAATAGTGGAAAGAGGATTGGATGAACATTTGGACAAACCTGCTCATGCCTGCAGGTAAGATTTGAAGAACAGGTTGCCACCTAGGTCATCTGCAGAATTTAACAGACAGTGCTGCTCAGGATGTCATCCTGAAGTGCTCTCCAGTCCTTGGGAGCAGCTGTCGCTGTTCCCTCAGGAACTCACACAAGTTCTTTCTGGTTTAAAAAGAGGTAGGACATACTTTGGAGACCTATTTCTGTATGCCAGCAACTTCAAATGACTACACGTCTGGTTTCTGATTTCCACTACTTCAATTGCATTCTCCTTGTTTGAATACTGGCAGGACTTTTACTCACAACCTTCTTGTTTTTCTTTCCTTGGAAATGAAAATTACAAGTGACCTGTGAATCTTCTGGGTCCTTATATCAATAAAAAATGGCTAAATCTGATCCTAAATCTATGATGTGTAATATGCTTCCAAAATTCCTCTGTAACTGGTCAGTTAAAATAAGTGCTAATGCACAATCTGAAAGTTTTTAACATCTTCTGTCTCAACGTTTGCAAAGTTAATACTATAGCTTAGCCATACTATAGCTTCTTTTGTTACAATGTGTTTTAATTTCTTTCTATCTTTGCAGAAATCTTTATGGTATAATGAGCGGAGGGTGTGCTGATTAAATTAAACATCTTTGTATCTTTTACAGCTAACAGCATTTCAAAGCTGCTTTCAGTTTTTCCCTCCTTCCAATGTGAAGTATTCTTAAAATGCAATGATCTGCTGATAGTTGGAGAGACACATGTGGATGTGCTTCTGTGCCTTTTTTCCTCCTTTTGTTTTTTTTAATCACTGTACTATTTTTCCTCCTTGCTGCCAGTTGTTTACTTCTCGGTTTTGCCCACACTACCTTTCTAAAGATAGACAGAACCCTAGGATTACAGAGTAGTTTGGGTTGGAAGTGACCTATAAAGGTCATCTAGTTCCAACCCCACTTCCATGGGCTGGGATGTCTTCCTCCAGATGAAGTTGTTCAAATTGCTGCCCAGCCTGTTCTTGAATGTTTCCAAAGATGGGGCATCTACCACTGCTCTGGACAACTTGTGCAGGCATTGCACCACCCACATGATAAAAAATTCATCCTTATATCCAGTCTAAATTGACTCTTTTTTAGTTTAAACACATTGCCCCCTGTCTTATTGCTACTCCTGCAATGCAATACTCTGTTGTTGTATAGAGAAGAAGATGTGATGGACTCGTTGACTTGTAAACTCTGGCAATTTGTCTTCTAGTATCAAAAAGATGTAATCAGTAAAAGCAAAACAGAATCTTTCAAAGCTTATGAGACCTCTTTGAAGAGCCTCAAAGTAAGTTGATGGAAAGCAGGAAACATCCATTTCCTATCATATGTTACGTTTCTTTCAATTTCCAAAACATATATAATTATGGTTAATCCTGTTTAAATTATGCTCTGGAAAAAATTATTTAAATAGTAGAAGATTCCACTGCAGTAGGAAATGCTTATAGTTGCATGAGAGAGGACGATGTGTCTAGTTGCCTAGAAATGTGGTTCACACTGACCTTGACAAAAAGATGAGAAATCAGTGCTATCCCTGCTAGGTAGTATTTGCATACATCTGGTCAGGGGCTTATTTACTGGGGAAACTAGAGGAGTAAAGAAGGAGGGGAGTAACAGTGGCTAAGTTAAAATATTTAGAATGGTGAAAGCAGATAACCAGCCTCCCTGGTACCTCTGTGATATAAGGAAGGGTCCATTTCACACCTGTTTGACTAGAAAAATCCACAGGATTGTTCCCTTTTCTGTCCTTTAAAATACTTATAAGAAATGTGAATGGAAAATCATGTTTTTCACATGTTTGTGGTTTTTATTTCTTCATGAAATATTTTTCCATTTCTCCACCCATTCTCTTCTAAAGGAACAGGAATTTCTGAACCCTTTTTTCCTGTTAGCATTAAGAGGGTGAAAGGCCTAGATGGTAGCATTTTCATTAGTAGGCTTACATAAAATAGATGATTGAAACAGTCTTGTTCTGGCTATATTTAAACAAAGAAATGTAGAAATTATTACTTCAGCTTTTGCTTTTTTTTCAGACCTACATATTAAGTAGATGTGGCAGAGCAGTAGAGAGAAGACTCTCAGTTGGACCCAAAAAATATGACCCTGATTATGTGGACAATTATGATAAGATTTTTTGCTAATACAGTATTTAAATCGATCTTGCCAGTGCAGTACATAATATAACCAGGTCTAAAGGGTTATAATACAAGCAGGTTCAGCTAGGAATGTGTAGGTGTACAGCTTTTGGCTTTGCAGAGTGCACAGTTGCACTGTGTGCAGGGACAACTGAAAGGGAGAGGATGTGTGTGTGTGTGGGTGTGTGTGGGTGTGTGTGGGTGTTGAGGATGCATGTGAAGACTCGCTATTTTTTGTTGTGGCCATAGCAGGGCATAAGGAGTAAACTGCTTTCCGGAGTCCCAACAATAGGTTCCTGTAGGACAGTCACATTTTCAAAGATAAATAGAAATCTTTCTTTTCTTTCTGACAGGGCTTGGGATTCTCAGTCTCAAGAGCCCAAAGCATTGCCTGACTTAACTGGGACTTCAAATTTTCACATGTTTACATATAAACTGTGTCTGAGTGAAGGAAAATGTCTGAGGGTGAATGAGAATTGAGGCATGGGAATACTTAAATGTTCCTTGTTCTCTCCAGGCAGAGATGAGCATGCTGAGGAAACCCATACTAGTTGTTTCTTGATTCTGTGCTCTTCTATTCCAGGCTTATGCAGCATTTGGAGATGTGCAATTTACACAGTACACAGGTTGTACCTATGGTATTCCAGGTCTGACCAGAGACAGAGATAATGATGACTGATGACATTTGATGACTGTGGGATCTTTGGGTGAAATGATTTGCTCTTAGTCTAAATAAATCTCTCACAGCAGGGTCTTTGGGATAGCAAGGGGGTGAGAGATGAGCTGTAGTTTGTGGTACTGCTCAGCCTGCTGTATATGAGCTATTTTGGTGGGGTTTGACCTGAGGAAAACCAGGGCCATTTCTGCCACACTGATGAAGAGAGGCTCTTGGAGAGATCAGGCTTTTGTTTGGTTACCTTTAAGTTCTTGGATAAAACTCATTGATTTTGGCTAATAATATACTTAAGCAGAAGCTAGCCCTTTGTGCTGGGTTGTATTGGCGCTACAAGGAGCACTAAATTATTTGTATTCCTTCTTCCTCCTTTTTTAAAGTGGTCAATACTTTATTTTTAGAAAGAGCACAAAGGAAGCAATAGCAAGAGGAAAGAGGAAACTGGTCCCAGTGCTTAAACCTTGGTTTGAGTTTTGCATATGATGATGAGATGAATTGCCTTTCCTAGGTTTGTAGATTTATGATTGATTTACCAGAAAATGAGCTGTTATTATAAATGTGGGGCTTAATTTGGATTTTGTTGCTTGGGAGTTGCCTGGGTGGGGAAGGAAAGTGGGATCCAGCCTTTATTTTTACTCCTTTTCTTAGCCTTGGGAATGCACATGTTCAAAAAACATCTGTCTCGCTCCTTCTGCACAGTCTGCTCATCATTGCCTTTTGCTAAAGCAGACCAAACACTCTTGGCACAGGGGAGCCCAGTCTGCACACTTACTCTGCCCTGTCAGGCAGTAGCTACATTTTAGAAGGAAACCGCAGTACAAAAGTGGGATCTCAGGTTCCATGCAGTGTATGCAAAGCAGTTTCATTTAAAATGTCACGTTTACCTTGGCAGAGCCACTCTTTAGTAGGGATTAAGGCTGCAGAAACCACTGAATCATACTCTGTGTTTCTATATGTGTGCCAGGTCACAAACATAAATTGTGATGTTGGCCCTCATCCGTCATCACATAACTCTCTGGCATACTTTTTCATTCCCTGAATATGAGTGGAATGAGAAGGTTACTTGGAAAGTCATCTGTCTGAGAAGCTGTCCTGTTATAATTAGAGGGCAATCTTGAATTTCATCTCTGGAAGATTATGAAGTGAAGTGGAGGGAGAGAGGGATGTATATTGTAGGTTACCAGGGCGTCTGGTAAACCAATCTGACCATGACTTGAAGGGCTGAAGCAAAAAAAGGTTGGGGGAATCAGGCAACACTATTTTTTAAACAAAAAGGTGTAAAGATGACCTCAAACAGACAGATCTGGAACTATATGTAAGTTTAAATTTCAAGCAAATCTAAGCTTCAGGGATATTTAGAGGTGGCAGTTTAGTTTGCCTCACATCTGGTACCAAATATTCACTTTTCTATCTAAAGGCTTCTTAGACACCAGTGTGAATGAAAGGCAGCTCAAGTTGGAGCCAAAGAATAAGGGAAAATAGCAGACAATTGGATGGGTGTTGTAGCTGTCAATTAATCACATAAAGATAGCAAAGATGATCTTGCAAGTTATCTATCTGCAGTTATCTCCTTTCTCTTCATATCTGTACTGCCAGCTAAGGGCTTCTGTCTTTAGCCCTGCCTCTGTCACAACTCCTGCATGTTCTGCCCAGCCTGATCCAGCCATATTTTTCAGAGACCTGCAACAGCCAACTTAAACCACCCTGGTGCTGTAGTAAGGCAAGGAGGACCTTTTTTCATACACTTATGTTTCTTTCAAATATGCGGAGGACATTATCCTTTCAACAGCTTTCAGACAGATTGCTAAAGAAACATCAGGCTTTTGTGATAAATATGTTCTCTCTCTCTCTTTCCCTGGTCAGGAAATGTGTTACTATTTTTCCACCGGCTGTAGTGTGGAATATTAGATGCTCTGAGAGGAAAATAAATGCTTAAGGCTTCCTTCCTCTGGCACTTCATTAATGCCAGGAAGGAGGCTGGGTAGTGTTGCTTTAATTAACAGGCTTTTGCTAAAAGAAGTGGTTGGAGCTACCTGATTGCAGTTTTACACAGCAAAAGAAACAAGAATTACTTCCTAGAGCAGAACATTGCCTTTAGGAAGAGCAATGCTTTTAATATATTAGGCTAGATGTATCTTGCTTCACAGTTTTATTCTTGACTTCTGCTGGGGACTGACTTAGACCTTGAAATAAGGACTACGCTTCGTATATGAACTACTTTAATTTCTTGGTGGCTTGGAGTCACTGATTTTTTTTCCTCCTTCCTAAACCTCTGTGTTGTATAGGCTTTTGTAGAATAGATTTATTTAGATATTTTTTGTGAGACAACAAATTCAAATATTTTTATGGTGCTCTAAATTTTTCATTGCTTGCCCAGTTCTACGTGAACTGCTTTCCTTTTGTGTTTGCTACCAGTCTTTGCTCATTTGAGGCAACAGTGAATATCACAGTGTTTGGTCACTGACAGGGGAATAGTGGTCTAAGTGAATATTATGTTTCATCTTGGATAATACCCACAGAATTTCACAGGTGTCTGGTGATGCGTAGATGAGCATGACTTGGCTGCATGGCAGGAATTTCTTTACCCATTGCCATGGGGAATATTGTCAGTGTGCGTACAAAGGCATTGCTTCATGTGTTGAGTATACGCCTCTCTGTAAGGTTCTTCTATAGCACATTGTTCCATGAGAGAACTTTATCCTGAACCCTGGCAGTGATGCCTGGGTTGCTTCCTGTAGTATGAAGCTCTCTGTTTCCTCTCTATTAAATTATTACTATCATTATTGCTGATTTCTTAATTTATGTAATTCTGGCTTGAGTTCCTGTGAGCTCTTCACCAACATTGTTCCAGTTTGTTCTGCAAGTACACATTAGGCAGCAAATTACAAAAGAACTGTTTCTAAATGGAGAGCATTTTGAACAAAAGAAGAAAACTGTAATTATTCCAATGAGGATTTGAGCAAGCCATCAGAATTAACAGTGCTGCTTTTCCAAATGTGCCACTGTTTTGATTAGCTTATGTGCTTATACAATCCCTGCCGTGGCAGTGACCGTAACTGAATGCCTGTAACCGCAGGCAGAAAGCTATTAGGGCCCATCCACAAAAAAGCAGCTATTTCAGTATTCTCATCTAAGCCTACAGTGCTGAAGTGATGCCAGCTAAGTGTTTGTTTCCGAGAGATTTTTATCTCTTTCTACCATTCAAAATACTTTTTTTTCTTTTTTTTTTGCAGAACGGTTTAAACTTGATCTATTAATGTTTATAAAAAGTACGTTCTTCAACACATTCTTTGGGCAGTGTCAGAAAACAACCCTTGAAGCAGAACAAACAACCCTAAATTTGCTGACCACTTGAGGGAGGTGGTGTGTTGTCTGGATGGTGGAATTGAAACCAGTGTTGTGACTAGCTTGCAGTAGAAACAGCAACGTTTTAAGTCTTTTGTAGGCAAAAGGGAATACTGGACTTCAGCAGTGGCTGCTTTTGCTCACAAAGTCATTCCCCATGCGATCTATGATGATTCGTTTGTGACTATCCCAGCTTTCTTTAGGGCATACTGTGTACAGAATAAAGAAAAATTAAGTTAGATCAAGTAAATGTCTTTGTTCTCACCAGAAACAAATTAGAAAAAGCTGGCAGCAGAAAATGTGAGATTTCAATAGCTGTTCAACATATTTTTCAAAATAAAGATGTTTGTTGACTGGCCTGAACTCAAGTAAAATTATGAATGCATGAGTTGTTCATTCCCCTGAATGAGTTATGTGCAATACTTGGATGCCCGACCTTTTATCCCTTCCTCTGTCTCCCCTTCTGTCCCACGGATGTTTGGCCTAGCAGAACTGCTGAGGCAAAGACAATACAAATGTGACATGACATTTTCCTATCTGAAGGGCTTGGAGGTGAGCCTAGAGTTCTGCAGAAATTAGGAACAGAAACATTTCAGAACTAGTGTCTGATGTGGGGTTCGGGCCTAACTCCTCAGATGAAAATGAAAAAACCCAAAAAATCTACACAACATGAGCAGCCCAGTGCCCTTTGGGGCACTGCATACAGAGGAGCAGCAGAGTATGGAGGAATGGCAGAAGCCCTGCTCATTCTGCATGTCCTCACCAACGGTGGCTGGCCCAATGTCTTACAAAGAAGGTATTCCAAAGTCTAGAGTAAAAATCATCCTAGAAAATAGAGCTAGAGTGGACTGAGAAGTGGAGACACCAAAACTGGCTAAAGCAAAACAGCAGGTGTTATTTTCTGAGGAGAACAGAAGCTGCTACATGTCTTTTCTTGTGTTTATAAGTCCTAGCTTAGTATTTGGCCTGTCCAGAGCAGGATGATGTGGCTGATTTATACTCAGCCAGCAGTGCTTTATCATCCCAGAGTCCTCTTCTGTCCTTATCCACCCAGCCAGTTGTTCCCCATCGAGCATCTGAGAAGCTGATTCCTCCTGGCCAAATGCAGAACTTTGTGTTCTTCCTTCTTGAATACCATCTTGGTTTTTTTTCATGCAGCTTCAGTTTTCAGGATCATTTTCAGCTTTTCAGCATGTTTGAAGCTCCACCCTTCCTATTGTCTGCAGATTTAATAAGGACTTACTGTTTTC
The DNA here is from genome assembly GCF_901933205.1 of Camarhynchus parvulus. NCBI lineage: Eukaryota > Metazoa > Chordata > Aves > Passeriformes > Thraupidae > Camarhynchus > Camarhynchus parvulus. The sequence continues at coordinate 60,592,564 of NC_044573.1, read as the reverse complement.
CATCACCTAGACTGTTCATGAAAATACACTCACTGAAGGAGATTTCTCCCAAACCCTGGTTAACAGGGACTGGTTTAAATTTAAACATATCCAATTGTTCTCATAAAGCTTTATGGCTGCCTACTGTAACTCAAGATATTCAGCATTTAATGCAAGCTTAACAATTAGCTGAACTTTCTGAAATATATAGCATCATCTCTTCAAGGAAGAGGGTGTTGCAAACATGAGTAAAGACCAAGTAAGTCCCTCTAACTGCGCATCCTGCTTTCTAATAAGGCGAACTGTCCCTTATAGATCATCAGGATTCCTACCTAAAATATGCTAATTTTAGAAATCTGTACTCAGTAGTTTGAGCTCTGCGGAAGGTTTCTGAATCTTTCTGTTTCTTTTTGTTAATCTGCCACTACTCTGGCCTCAAAAAGAGTTTGAATCTCAAAATAAAAATAACTGCAGGAGTTTGCACATGATTAGGAAGCTGAAGTTGTCTGGGAAGCGAGGGCTCCGAGTGACAATTTTGATACAAATGATGTTCAGCCTCCGTATTAATAACAACATGCTGACAAATTGTCAGAAACAATATCCTGTAGCTAAGTAAGTTACAATAGTCTTCTTTTCCTCACCAACAAAATAGATTTTATCCTACACACTTACATCACGTTGACTACTAATTTTGACAAAATCTCTGCCATCCTACATTTAGCTGGAAGTATTTTAAGAAGCCACAAAGCCTCCCATTTTTTATCCTCTTTTGCTTTTTTTCCCTGCATCCTGTCTATTTGACTGATAGTTTCTTCCATGTGAACTCTTCTATCAGGGGCTTGTAGAAATCCCTTTTCCTTGTATACCCAATCAACTATGACTGTTTAGAGTTTCTAAAATGCAGTTCTGAAAGTATTGAGAAGGGCTTGTTATTTTCATATGAAGGAGACAAAAGTAAGTTAGATGACTGGCAGTGAAAAAAAACCAACAAAACAAACCAAAATGTTTGATTATCTTCATACAAAAAACTCCAACAAAACAGGAGCTAATACAATTTTTAAAATATGCACAATATATATTACTTTTCAGATTTGATCAAGAATTAGGAAGAAGTTAAAAGAGGTAAAATACAATTAAGTAGCTTGTAAATGACAATTGCACATGCAGTATTTCCCAATGCACTGGATTTTTTAGGATTCAGTTCTGATTTGTAGAATACAGCACTTCTTATTAACCCTTAATTGTTGTGTTTCTTTACTGTTGAAGTATTTCCATTGCTTTCATTGCTGCTGAATTTATCTCTCAGGGATTTCTTGGGATTTGGTTCAGAAAACCAGTGTCTGACCTCGCTAACTACTTAAGAAACAACTACCTTTTACTTGGTAGGACTAATGCTTAAATAATGCATCCCTTTAAGCAAAAATATTTTGAAATGTGGAAGTCTTTTGGTAGGTATTAATAGGGAACTGATTAAAATGTTTAGAATCCACTTTTTAGTGATATTATTTTTATTGCATTAAAACCAGGACAATATCAAAAGGTTGCACCTATGGAAGGTGAAGGCTTTAGGTGGCTTAGATCTTAATTGAAAAAAAAACCACCAGCAAAACCACCTTAGTCAAGGAATTCTGTTGTAAATATATCTGGGAGTGGCAATGTATTTTATTATCCCCTCTTTTGATAGCTTGTTCCTTTATTGCTGGTGGTTAAAGCAAAACTTACATTCACACCTACCCAAGCTAGTAGAGGGAAAAGAGGCACAGCAAAAGGCTTCTGCTGTGAGCCCCAGTGTGGGGAGATTGGTTAGGCCAAAAGCAGGCAGGAACCCAAGGTGTTAAAATGCACTGCAGTGCACACTCTGTTTTCAGAACTGATTGATGACATTTCCATATATAGTTAGGAGTAAGACATTGCTTTTGAAAATAGAATTAAAACTTTCCCTTTTTAGGAGCAAGCACCACTTTGGCAACACAACCATCCTCAAGTACATTAGTTCTTTTGGTCAAAACATTAACAGGGTACTTTGTTAACAAAATGTTCAGGTCATGATGAGTTCAAAGCATGAACTGTGAGGTTTTTTATGAGCTAAATGTTTCCAAATAGCACTCTAAGTTGAAAGTGCTGAAATTAGAGCTTTTCTCCTGTAAACAGGGTGTTGGTGAGCTGAGTATATGTTGTTTTTTTCAATTACTCAGCATAAGGTGATGGGTCTGCAACAACATATGTTCTTTGAGCTGAGACAGATGTCACTAGAAACATCTGGATGGTAGGAACACTTCAAGGACAAGATTATAGAGATGAATTCACATTGCCACTTTCTGTCCCTCTTTCCAACTTGGCAAAAAATTGCCAGTTTTCCAAAATGAAAACTTTGAGCAACAACTTACTGTCTCAACTGTAGACATGAATCTGATATTCTGACCCAGTTAGCAAAATAACAACTTTCCCCCTTGTATTTGCACTTCTTGATTCAGGGTCAGAGTCATCCTAGGTCTAGATTTCCAAATGCCCATGGACAGACGTTCCCAGCAGGATGGGCTATTGGTAGGTGAAAGATCACCAGCTGAGCTGAAGGTGGGTAGTACTGGCTACCCCATGACATTCCCATGAAACATGACATATGATTTTTAATATTGTTTTAATGTGGAAATTATTTCATTTTGTTGCCAATTTTTTTAGTGAGACATTTTGCAGTATGGAGAAGTTAGATCATAATTAAAATTTGAACGACCTTTACAGGCTGGAGAGATGGGCAGAGAAAAACTGTCTGAAATTCAACAAAGGCAAATACAGGGTCCTGTATTAATAACCCCAGACACCTGTACAGGCTGGGGACCAAACTGCTGGAAAGCAGCTCTGTGGAGAAGGACCTGGGGATCCTGGTGGACAACAAGCTGTCCATGAGCCAGCACTGTTGCCATGTGGCCAAGAAGGTCAATGCTATCCGAGGATGCATTAGGCAAAGCATTCCCAGCAGGTTGAGGGAGATGATCCTGCCCCTCTGCTCAGCCCTGGTGTGGCCACATCTGGAGTGCTGTGTGCAGTTCTGGCCTCCTCAACACAACAGAGACATGGAGCTCCTGCAGCAGGTCCAGTGGAGGGCTACAAAGGGGATTAAGAGAGTGAAGCGTCTCTTATGGAAAAGGCATCTGGGCCTATTCAGGCTCAGGGAGAGCTGACTGAGAGGAGACCCCCATCAATAACTACAAGTGTCTCAAGGGAGGGTGTTAAGAAGATGGAGCCAGGCTCTCCTTGGTGGTGCCAAGCAATAGGAAAGAGACAATGGGCAGAAACTCATGCACATGAAGTTCCACTTGAGTATGAGGAAGAACTTCACTAAGCAGTGACTGAGTATTGGTACAAGTTGCCCACAGTTTGCCAGTGCTGTCTCCCTCACAGGAGATATGCAAGAACCATCTGGATGTAATCCTGTGCTATGAGCTCTAGGATGACCCTGACTGAGCTGGACCAGATCACCCACTGTGGTCCCTTCCAACCTGACACACTCTGAGATCCTGTGAAAGTTTGCATATTATCTACAGGAGGACAACATAGTCCTTATATAACTAAATCCACTGATTACTCCTCATAAGAACACAAAGTAGCAGCAACAGCGCAAGGTATCATTGAGGGATAATTTTGAAAAGACATGACTTAAAGCATCTGAATTTTTAATAAAGAAACATAGAAATAAATGCAACATCCTAAGCTCTGCAGACCAGGCTATGTTCCATTCTGGACATTTCCAAACTTGCACGTGAATCTGTGCAAACTGTAGCTATCCAAAAACATTCCAGGTTTTGTTTTGTTGTATGAAATGACTCAAACCATGGGGAATGCTTACCCAAATGTTTTTATGCACATTTTTCTACAACCTTGAATGAAGCATGACTGTGTTAATGCCGAATACCCCAGAACTGCTGCTTGCATCCTGAAATGCTATATTATTATTTAAGTGCCTGTAATTTGCTTTGTACACAGGAGAAAATTGGGAGAAAAACTGTTGAAATAAATCTAATTGAATTAGAACTGAGTCATAGGTTTTGCCTGTCAGGCCGTCAGTGGCTTCACAGCAGAAATTACAAGAGACTTCAGCCTCATGGTCTTAATAGACAGGATTACAGGTTTGGAGATTATGATGGGTTTTGTCATAAATGGTGAAGGTGAAGATTGCATGACATAATTTGTGCAAGACAATGTTTTCAAGAATAAAATATGAAATGGCAGTGCTGAGAGGAGAAGAGGTTTTTTTAATTAAATACACTTTATGATATAATCTAGAGAGTTCTGTACCTAGTGTTTATTCTGCATTTAATCCACTATATTTTAAGAATATATTGTTGGTAATATAAAAATCTGTTCTTGTGACTCAAATGCAATAACACTGCAAAATGAGCTGAAAATAAATGTTTTCCACAGCTTATTTGTCATCTCCTAACTTAAATACTATATAGAATTGAAAACTACATTAAATCAAGGTAGTGTCAAATACAAATTTCAATTTATTGTAAAAACTGTCACAGTGGTTCAAATAACCTAAAATTAGATCTAGCTTTAGTAAAAATATAATTCCATCCTGTCCTAATTCCTATGTACAATATTATGTATTTCATGGTGGATGTCATTTAATTTGAAAAAAAAATAGATCGCGACATGGCAATTTAATTAAAAAAAAACGAACCCACAAAAAAAGCCTGGACAAAAGGGGGGATCTGAAGAATCATTGGCAGAATCATGCACAATGGAAGTGCCACCACAGATAGGAGGCTATGCTTTGGGGTCTCCATTTTTAACTACTACTTCAGTACACTATTTTGAGAAATTTAAAAAGACAACATGGAAGAACTTCATTTGGAATATACACCTGAATATAGCCAGGGGTGCATCCCTTTAGCTCAGACAGGTACAGCTCCTCTCGCAAGAGACACGGATGTAGCTATATATTTTAATCTATCTATCTATCTATCTATCTATCTATCTATCTATCTATCTATCTATTTCCATGCTGACACAGCCAAGATACCAGTGGATGTGGTAGCTGGATATTGAGTCATGGCCAACCCACCACAGAAACACTGAGGAGAATTCCTGTATCAGTTTAAATCTACAGCTGCCAGATGCAGGTGTAATAAATAAATAAATAAAATAGAATTTATTTATTTACTTATTTATTTGTTTGTTTATAGAATGAATGCTCAACATGGTTTCAGGATCTCAGGGATTCATTTCTGGTAGTCCAGTTCGGGGAGAAAATTATTGTATTGCAGTTTGGAGCAGCAGAATAGCTACTGAACGTCATGCCAGCTACGGACAGACTGTGCTCACAATTGGGTCCTGAAAATCTGAGTCAAATATTACAAGAATAAGTGAAGATAAATTATGTAGTGAGATAACCTTAGCAATGACTGATGAAAGATGTATGGACTCGATAGACAATGTGCTGGAGCAGTTGAGCAGAAGTTCCTACTGCAATTCAAAAGGAATGTTAAAACTCCGTGTTACAATCAAGAATACATACTCCATATTAATGGATCTTAAAAACCTTTTTAAGAGGTTTTTAAGTACAGGTCTAAACTAATGAATTTACCATGCTTTAGAGTCCTATTATCCCAGTTGCTTCAAAGCAGTTCAGGAAGAAACAGATGGAGTCTTTTCCTTCTCACGCATTGTCCACAGAGCGCACATTCATCCTGTTTATGTAGCATCACTACACCATTTTCATAGTAATTTGTGTAGGAAAATGCATTTGCATTGTAAAGGAGAGGTTTGCAAAACCTGTGACTTTTCATGAGGACTGATAGACCAAGATTAGAAATGCCATCAAAAGACTTTAGTTAATAACAATATTTGATACTTGGTTTCCCAAGAGCTGCAAAGACTTGAGAAGAAGAAAACTTGACATGAAGAAAACCAAGGTGCCCAGAACAGAGCAGATTTGCATACCTTCACACACCAAATCCAAGACAGGCTGAGGACAGAAATACAACCTTCTTGGATGCTGTGGCTCTTGCTCTACACAATCAGCAACTGAGAAACTGAGCAAAAACCAATTAAATAAAATAATTTTTTCCTTACTTCTCTAAGGGGAGCGACCAATGAACAGACTCAGTGCTCTGCAGGCCCATGCCGGCTCTCTGCCAGCCTTTGCAGAGACAGCATATTTTCTCTTCAAAACCTTTTCCTGCAAAGCTCAGATTGTGGCTGTCAACATCTCAGTCTATGGCATATCAAATATGAATTTTCAGCGCATAAGGACTTCATTATGCACCCCAGGCTTTGGTTTTCCACTCCCTCTGTCCTTGACCTCCTTGGCGGTAGCTGAAGTTCAGACTGGATCTGTCACTGGCAGGATCACCTGGGCCGGAAAAGCCGAGGCAGGATTTCAACACACTTGCTCCCTTGTTTGCCACCCCCGCAGGCCTGCTCCGCACCAGAGGGACAGGGCTTCACCATGCACAGCAGTGGCTCAGCTCCCTCCTCCAGCTCCACCAAGGTTATGGTCAGTAAGGGACAGCACGAAATAAAACAAAGAGGACACACCCTCCTCTGACAAAAGGGCCTCTCACAATGAATGAATCCTCTTTCAGAGCAGATGAGAAAAAAACAAGAGTTTTGTTATCAGTCAGCTCAGCCTGGAGGGATGGAGAATGAAAGCAACTTTTGAAACAACCTTGTGAGGCAGAAGGTAGAGATCATGGGGACATTTCTAGCACAGCTTGCACTCTTCTCCTCGTGATGACATTGCTTGGAGATGCCCTGATGTACAAAGGCTAGATGGAGTCTGCCTGACCACAGTGTTGTTTGGCAGCAGCAGTGGGCAGAGGTGTGAAGAGTTCTCAGGAGAAAGGCGCAGCTTGCCCCTCATTGCCTCACCAAGCTAAATGTCTGATTTCCAGGTCATCTTGTGTGTGGAGCTTGGTGTCCCCAGTTCTCACCTGAGAAACAGACAACCTATTTCTGCTCCTTTTCCCCATTCCCTGTGCATCTGGGTTTCTGTCAGAATTGAAGAAAATCTTCCTAACAGAAATATCCAAACCTGTCTCCAAGCTGTGGACTGGAAGGCTGCATTCCTCTGTCTGCTGGGATTTTCCTTTTCTTTCCATGAGCTAACAGATAAATCCCACAGCAAGGCATGAATAAACAAAAACTAGGAAGGATTAGGATGTACTATTTAGCGAATCATGACTAACACAGCCCTGTCTTGCTTCCTCTGAAAGCGTGCCACAAAAGTTCAACAAATATTATTGTGAAATGAACCACAAAGTCTTTACACACTTTAGAAATGGCATCTTCACCCATTTTCTCTGGCAAAACCCAAATGGATTTAGTTTCTAGTTGATGGGAAAATCTCTAAATTTAAAACACTTGATAATTGACAGAAGAGTGGAGTTTTTCAATTCTTTTCCTCCCTCCTACACCCTTCCTGTACAGCAAATATAATTTAACAGAAGATTCCAAAAGTCAGAGGGTTTTAATCAAGATGAGAGGCTACTTGCCTTGCCTTTTGCTAAGAAAACACTTAGCAGTAACTCCTTCTGTGAAGTGAATTGTTTTGAAATATCAGGACACACCCCTCTTGCACACATAATTGTTGTAGATGTCAGGGAAATGGAGCATATATAAACAGCTGTTCTCTGGTGCACAAAAATAGGAAAAGGAGAAATACTTTTTGTAATGTGGCCTGTGGTGTTATGACTGCTGGTATATGAGTGCCTGTATGTGTATGACGCTCTTCTTAAACACAGACACGAGTATAGTTTTGAGATGTTTGCCATAAACAAGTTTGTTCTAAAAAATAATTGTCTTAATCACTAGCCTTAGGATAGATTAAAACACTCATTTCCAAAAGAGTGCAGATAAAATGCTGGAAGATGAGGACAGGCTGCAGTTCTAAAATTGCTGCTGCAGTATTGCTTGAAAATATTTGTTATAGTACCTTTAAAAAACCCAAATCCCCTAGGCAATACAGATAGATCCTTACCCATGTACATAAATTAAATTAAGACAGAAGGAAAGAAAGAGCAATCATACCTGGTATTGCTGCAAATCCAATTCCTTTTAGTAATGAGGGTGCTATTAATCCATTCCTCTGGCAGCTATGGATAATTTTGAGCTCCATGAAAATCAATCACAGGTTTTTAGCATTTTAGAAACTATGTCTGTGAGAGTCATGGTCTTTCAATACTGGGGAAAAGGCCTAGGAATTTTGGGTTTGCTCAGATATTGCCTACACTGCAGATGAGTATTTTTCTTTCACACATGGGATCAATTCCTTTGTGCTAATAAGGATCCACCCACTCCCACTCCTTGTTTCCTGGCTTAGTATGTACCTCAAATCCTCACATGCGGTTCCTCGTGCCTGCAAGAACCAGATTTTGCAGAAGATAATCCTGAAGGATGGGGAGGGAAATGTGAGAAACTAGTGCTAAAAGTGGTGTAGAATAGAAGTTCTGGTTAAACCACTCATTCTCACTGGAGCTTTAACTCTTCCAAATGTCAGAGCCTTACTCCAGACTTTAGTTTCCTCTGGGTTTGGAGTAGAGTTGTTGCCCGTTCTTTCCACAAAAGGTATACAGTAACTACCTTCAAGCTCCATTTAACAGTAGCCCTTTTGCTGTGCTAAGAAAAATTATTCCCTGTTCACAGCTCAAGAGAACCAGGGGGCTTTTTTGTTCTGATGACTCTGTTTTAAATGAAAACACAATAAAAGACTGAAACAGATGGCAATTTATTTGTCTCTAAAGTTTGCATGTGTGTTCCACGCCGTGACATTTTTATAAGACTTGAAAGATTCCTCTTTTTTCTGTCATCAGTAATCTGAAATTTCTTTTTTCCAATAAAATGAATCTGCTTGACTCTTAGTGATGTTTCAGTCTCAGAAGATAGCTGCCCTTTCTTCATAGCTTTGCTGTGCCAACACAGTTGCTGTCTCTGGATGTTTTTTAAGACTGCTGCACTCTTTGATATTCAAGTGTTAGAGCTACCTGCATGCAGCACCCAACATGGATTCATACAGTGGCTTAATGAAGCTTTTATCTTCAGCTCTATTGCTTGTGCCTGGAGCACCGAGCAAACCCTGCTGGAAAGCTCTTTGCATACTCACTCGTTTAAAGAAATATTTAATATTTGAGCTTGACTTTCACCAAGAAAAGCAGTTCTGAGTCTTCCTTAGTAAATAAAATCTTTCCATGTGGCTACCAAGTCTAGATTTTATTACAGTTTCCACAATTTCCTCTATATAGATGTGAGACTTACTGATCTATACTTCCCCAAATCATTCCTGATGGCTTAAAAATGGTATCAGATTTGTTGCTTTCTGTTTCTTTGGGAAAGAGATTGATTTTAAGTGACAGATTACACATAACATTTTCACATTGGCATGTGTGTTCTTTCAGAAAACCCGTGTGAACACCATCTGGTCCTTCTGACTTCCTACTCCTCATTTTATAAATTTTACTCAAAAATCTCTTCTGACATTGCAATTTAAAACAACACATTAGATTCAGCCCTCTGTAAAGAAAAGGTGGGGGGAAAACCTCTCTTAGTCAAGATTTCATTAAGTTTTTCTTTAATGGTCTTATCTTTCTGGAAAACTTTTTTTACAGCTGAATCTGTTGGCTCTACAGACTCTTTGCCACGCTTCTTGCTTTTAATGAATTTGAAACCTTGTTAAGTTTTTATTTCATTCCTTCCTCTATTTCATAAGAATTCCTCATGTTTTGAAAGCTCCCATGAAACTTTAAAGCTTATGTTAAGTATGCAGCAAAACATTGCATTTATGACAAGAAAAGCTAAAAAAAGACCAAAAAAGAGAGAGTATATGCTAATGCCTTCTCTTCACGTCTACTTCAGTAGATTTTTTTAAAAATCAGTGTTATTTACATACAAGTAACATATAATACGAGTAACACAGAATAACTCTACCGAGAAACTGCTAAAATTTTGATTTTTTGCAAATAAAAAATAGTATTATTTGTTCTCCTCTTGGCTAACCAAACCAAGGGATTACAGATACCACTGTGTGTCATGCTCCATAAATGAAAATGTTCCTTTCCATATGCACTGCACATTACATTAGTTTTGCAATTCATATATGAACTTTCTAGCTTGGCATTAGATCACATATACACTCAGACACACAGGCAGAAAGCTCAAATATAAATACACAGCTTTGCCCCTTTCCAAATGCAAATGCTGAAGGCTCTTCCAGCATCCACTGCAGCCAGTTCCAAAAGTATGTGTTCTAGTTCATGGAGCTCAATTTGTCATCAAGGATAATACTGGAGACTGTCATGGATGAGCGCTGTTATGGGAAGCTAATCTGACTTGGACAGGACAGAAACTGAATATTAGCTTTTTGGTGAGAGGGAAGAAGGAAAACATGCAGTTTATGTTGTTCCACTACAAGATCTTCCCCATTAAATCCGCTTTATCACGGATGTACCTCTAGACCAAAAGGATGAACTGCCAGGAACTCTATTTGGAGGCCACATGCAGGCTCACAGAAGGAGCTGGATCACAGCAGCTATATACACAGACAGAGATTTATGAACCCTCACCTCTGCTTTTATTGATTTAGCAGGTTTAGAGCAACTCTGACAATGTTACTGGCTGGAGTTCACATTTCCATCTTGCTTTGCAGCCTATAACCAGATCTAGACTCACTGACAAAGGAGATACCAGCCAGAAGATAAATGGCAACCATCAATTTAAATATCAGTCACTCACTGTAGAATGAGTTGCTCCCATAGGACTTAGGGATCAATTACAAAAGCAGTTAAAATGGGGCTGCCTATTTGCTTCCTACACTTCCTCAGCTCATGAAGTTAAAAACAGCATCATGCCTTATTCCTCTGTGCCCTGCTCCAGCACTGTGGCTCTACTCACAGCAAGAGCTGGTGTTAGACACATTTTCTATGGACATTTGGATTTGGTCCTTTTTAGCTGCACAACTACATTATACACATAATACACACACACACATACACAAAAACTCCTGGATACTCAGGTCTTTCAATTACGTCTATGCTGAAAAATAGCTCCTGGATTTAACAAGGGCCAATGTGTAAATTATAGAATCTAAATATTCTCTCAGTGGTACCTCCAGGTATCTCACTATAAAGTGAGCTTTCCTATCATATGAGATTATTATCAGCTTTTGGCAAAGAACTGGCTTTTCTTCTGCTAATATCAAAGACTGCTGTAGGTAGACCCACAAAGATGTCTCAGCCATAGTGTTTGAGTATTTAATTTCAGTTTTCCAAAAGCAGAAATGATGTGTGAGATGCCTACATCTCATCAATCCCACTCTCTCTTCCCCTGCCATCATTCTCCATTTCCTTCTTTCACTCCAAACAGCCATAAATGAAACAATCCCTTCCTGGTTCAACACAAACCTTTTTTCTACCCTGGCCTTTCATATCTTATCCATCTAATCCCTCTCTGAGACAGATGTTGGAACACAACATTCCTTCAAGAACACTCCCTAGACAGAAGATAGAACTGCAAAGAAAATCACAAGGTAAAGCAAAATTTTTCATATTATATTTCATCTCTGTAAAAACTTATTTTTGCATGACAATGGCCCAGCATTACTTTTGCATTCTGAAACAAATTGATTGGTAGAATAAAAAAGTTATGATTTTTTGCTTGTAGAAGCTAAAATGTTAGATAGAAAGTTGAAAGCAAACACAAAAGAAGCCAGCTAATATTGAACTAGTTATCTATCATAAGCTCTAAACATTTCTAGCAGTCTCCTTGTTGAAGATAAAGTGAGTCCTGAAAAGACATCCTATGTTTTCCCCAAGATTTAAATTTACCTATGCTCAACAAAATAACATGGATTTGAACCCTACTTACCAGGACGGTCCAGGTCTGTTTCAAAAGTCCTTTCTTTCCAATATTTATATCTATATTTCCAGTATTTATATATATTACCACTATTTGTGTTATTTAGAGATTGTATAAATAATGATTTAAGGTTTTCTCCTGGCTCATTGATAAAAGCTGTTTACATTACAGGGCCATGAACTGATTTCTGTGACCAGGGACAGCTCTTGCTATTTCACTGCAGCAAGTGAAATAAATTTTGCTGCGCATTTATGCATGTTCATAGGAATTCAGACCTGGGGAAATTAATTTGTTTTCCTATGCTGTAATACAGTAATGAAGATGCAAATCAATTAAAAGGTCACTTTTATATTTAGAGTTGATCTAAGAAGAGTGATCTTTTCAAAATTTTTAACAACAATAAAAAATGTAATGCACTATAGGAAGAAGAGTCTTAGGAGAGGCCAGTCTAGTAGTCACCCCAAGCACTTAGAGTTGAAACTCAAAAGCCTCATTTCTACATTTATTTTAATGTGTCATAAACATGCTTCATTCTCCAAAACAAAATCACTTGCCTGGGGTCTTGGAGAAAAATGAATAAAAAAAATCTAAACCCCTTTTTAGTTAACTTTGTTAACTAAATGTATTTTTCCTACAGATTTTTAACAACTATTTCAGGGCAATGTACTCTGAAAAGATGAAGCCCACAGACATTCACATTGTGAAAGGGGTATGAACATGTAAATGCTGATCAATTATATCCTTTTTTCCCTGTTATCCTATGTAGCTGTGTAGTCTGGCCCTGTAATACACCAGCTTTTCTGAGACATCTGAACCCTCAGCTCCCTTTCATTGTTTTCAGCTTTGAAATTTCACTTGAAGTCTATTATCCAGTAATTAGTGCACTCAACTTGACCTGTATGCTTCCTATGCTGTAGTGCCTTGATCAAAAAGTTCCATGGTACTAAATCAAATATCTCACCATGGAAATTATTTTAACCCTATAAATTTTATCAAAAAAAAACCCCAAAAATTTAAAAGTCTTTTGAGATAGGCTTATGGGAAAAGGCTATGCAATAAGAATTCCTTTGTCAGGTCCTCATTTTTCTTAGGACTGAGGGTCCTTGCCAGGCCTGCAGATACCTCATCACCTTGTCTACCCTTTTGAGGAAGCCCATCAGATGGCACTGTTGCACATAATCTTGTAAATGCTCTCCCAGCCCATTTGAGCAAAATTTTAGCCCTGTAAGAAAAGGGTTTTGTTGATTCTTTTCTCCCCCAGATCTGTGCTCCCAATGGGATCCACGAGATGTAGTCACTGCTATTTCTGTTGGACTGTCTGCTACAGAAAGTCTTTCACCAGCCAGAGCTATCTGACCTTGAGAACTGGCCATAGGCATCTGAACAGTGGTCCTTGAAAGGAAAGAAATTCTTGGAGTGGTATGCAAGTGTGCTATAAACTTAGCTGCATTAAGACAGGATTGTGATACCATAGATAACACTGGCAGGGTTGCAAAGCCATTTTGAGAAGGAAAGTAATTCTCTCTTTCCTCACTTCTTCCACTCTTACATGCCATGCCAGTGGATCTCTGCCATAAAGGTGGGCCAGTCTGTTCTTTCCAGCCTCTGCAGATACAGCCTCCCTGGATCAAGGAGGGGGTCAGAGTCTTCATTCAAGGCAAATGTGGACTATTTGATGTAAGAATCATGGAAAGAAATAGCAAGGTGCAGCTCAAGAAGAAGTCTGGTTTGTTCTACGCGCTTTCAGCCTTTCCTTCGTCTGCTTTAAACCAACTGGCATCACACATACGTTTATTTTTTTTATATGTTCTTTATGCTTGCTTTGGTATTTAAGGAAAGAGGCATTAAAATTGATTAAAATGTGCTGTATTAGCCACTGAGGAACCCATGTAGAGCTGTATCTTTGCCTATGCTGTTCAGAAATTTTATTATGTTAGAAATCCAGCAGCAAGTTAGTAAACAACCAATATGACCAGAGCAGTCCTACTATCTACCAGCAAGATCTCCTTCTTAGGCTGCCTGTTCTTGGTTTGTTCACCTTATGAAAGCAAACAAGCTTGAAAGGTAACTAACAAGGATTCCAAATGTCCCACAATTTTTCCTAATATAATCCCAATATTTTTCCTAAATCTTTCCTAATATAGTATCATATTGTTATGATTATAATAGAACATTCTCTGTGGCAGATATTGAGCATCTCAAGAAAAATCCCAAATATGCAGGATCCTAAAATAAAACTGAGGAAATGATGGGTGTGTATGCACGTGCACTGAGTATATAGATCATCTTTTGCCTGAACTTTGTATTTTAATATATCCAGTATTTATTAATCCAATCAGAAGATCAGAGGTTTAATTCTCTTTCTTATTTACTCCCAGGAAGAATGCTGAGCTAGTTGGAAAAAGCACAAAAAATAACCTATACAGAAATGATTTATTCAGTCACAGGAGACTTCAGCTTTCTTTAAGCAAAGACTTCAACTAGTGTTGATGATGAATGAGAGAAATTAAAGTTGAAAATACTGCGTCAGTTCTTCAGCAAGCAGAGTAAGTCCAATTATATGAGCATAAACTGGGAAAGAGCTGCTTTGCAGAATATATGACATACATAAAAATAAGCTTAATTGAGTGCAGTGGGTCAGACAGTAATATTACCATGGGTTTAGATAAAACAGCAGTCAGGCTCCTCCTAGTTAGACTTGCTTTAGTCTGACTTTAACCATCACCTTCATCCATTTGTTTCAAATGAATCAATTCTGGTTTACACCAGTGTGGCAGGAGGAACAGGTTCCTTGCTGTGGCCAAACACTTCAGCAGCGAACTCAGTGATGGATCACAGAGTTATTCTTAAGCAAGAAAACGTTTATAAACCATTTGTGGCCCATTTGTTTTGTCTGTAGTCTTGAATTTAAATTAATTCCATGCTCCTTTGTGAAACAGTCCTTGACCAGGAAGAGAAGTTTGAACTTTAAAATGATCCCATAACTATCCAGTTCTGCGTGGGAATTATATTACTTGTAGCTGGAGGAAAATGGCTTGCTGTATCTAATTCACGTTTTTTCACCCCTGAGTTTAATAAGGATTGTTGCCACTTTCACAGGCCATGATGCCTTCTTTGAAACAGAGCCAGGCTCTGAGAAGACCCCTTGGAAATGTGAATGTGTCCTGTGACATGCTATACGGGGAAGGAGGAACGCCAGGGTGACTGTGCAGGATTTGTGTCCCAATGAAAAGGAACAGGCTTCCTGAAAAAGGGAAGAGAGCAACAGGCTTTCCTTTCCCAAATGTGGTCTGTTAGGAAAGGTTGGTTACAGCGCCACAGTAAACCTGGATCACCTCTTCCCACCAGCCCTCAAGAGCCCTCAAATCTCAAAAGTGTGAATGCAGCAAATGAGTCACTACACACGGGTTAATGTTTCAGCAGTCTCGCAGATGGGCCCACAAGGACGTGAGGCACAACGCAGCCATGGTGTCCTGGCCCCAGTACCAGCCATTTTAAACTGACTGTGACCTGGAGATATGAGGCGCTCATTAGAGGCCCTAGTAGCCTAATATCATCAGTAGATTGAACCAAGCTGTTCTAGTCTTTGCCAGCACAAACATTAATAAAAGGGACCATGTCAATAAAACTTCCCAAGATGAACCCATAGAATGGGGCACTTATAGACTATTATAAACAATTTGCCCTTTGGTGCTTGTCTGTTATCAGGCCCAGTCAAAGCCTTGATAAGCCTTGCCTCTTTAGGAATCATTAATTTCCTTGGAAATTTAAACAGCTGTCACTTGTGATACTCTTCAGGTGTACATGTGGGAAAGATTAGCCAGTGTTTATAATCCAATCTGTTCATTAAGTGCCTGCCCATGTGGAACCTCCTTCAAGAGCAAGGAGTCCGGCCTGCTAAGCTCCCACAGATAATTGGAGGTGGCCATGAATTATGCGAATGAGCTGTCGACAACGGCGATCATGAGGCCTTACTGGTATCAGCTGGTCTCAGGACAACTTTTAATGATTCTCTGCAAACAAGATCTGGCCTCTCTGGGCCCATGTACCCCCCATTAATGAAGAGAGCCAGGCTGATGGCCTGGGCTTTCTGCTTCTGTCCTTCCAGCTTGCTCCTGCTCTCTGAGATGGCATCTTTCCACAGCACAGGGAAATTACTCCTCTTGGAATCAGGGCCATAGGAGGTCATCAACTGGCCTTAGTGGCCCCAGCTGGCCTCACTCAGGATGTTCACCCACGTTTCCTCTGTCCAGGGGCTCTCTGTACAGTCATGAATCGGCACTCTGTCCTGTCCTGAGCTAGGTGTGACTATCTCCAGCCCTGCCTCCACAATGGACCTTAGTCCTACTCTGTAGCTAGCTGGAGTCACCCAGTCACATGCTGCAGTTTGTCTCCAACTCTGTCTGCAGCTCCTTCTTCTGCTCCTGACTGGATCCCCTGGGTGGACCCTGGCTCTGGTTCATCCCTTTTGTTAGGGGTTGTTCTACAGACCGTGTGGTATCGTGCCCTGTTAGTGAGGGTATGATCTGTGCTGGAGCTGCCCTTGGCTGTGGATTTGTCTGACTCCATGGCACAATCCTGTTCTTGCTGCTCTCTGGTTGTAATTCCATGATAAGACACAAGCTTCAGGCTTTGTCTGTGCTGCTTCAATGCAAGCACTCTTTCTTCCTTGGGACGAGAGATGGGCATCCCCTGGGTCACACTCCAGTACTGAAAATGCTTCTGAAGCTGCTGGTTCTATGGCCATGGTCGCAGTCAAGGGGATAGGTGTCACTGGGTACCACTCTTTTGTAAAACAGTGCCATAACTCAAAGAGTCAGGGACTTGCACAATCATGCCCTTAAGAACACAAGTACTTCTAAACACCTACTTATTTCCATTCTTGCTCGTTGTGCAATTCCATTTGGGCAGCCAGATCAGACATCATCACAATAGCTGGCATATGACCATTTAGCATGAGATCAGGGTTTCAAATGGCACATGGTTTTGCTAAAGACATGGGGAGCAGCTGGCAAAATACAGCCTCTCCCACTGAAGCTACTGAGAGTGGAAGCTGCTAAATGCTTTGCAGAGGATGCAAGTAATTTTCTCAATTTACTCCTTCTTCATTATTCTAAAAAGATAATTTTCAATTTTCATTCTCTACCCCTTACCCTTTCTTGAAGTTCCTAACAGTCAGCTGGAATACAATTCTTCTAATTTTCCTTCTCTTTCACTGCTTATCATTAAACCATTGCCATCATAATGAAAAGAGAGACTGTATCTCATTTCAGGGTCCACCCAAGCCTGGTTTAGGCAGCCTGCAAGAACTGCTGGGCCTTCAGCCAAGGTTTCTCATCTAGGCCAGGGTGGAAGGTTTGGGTTTTCAGTGAGAGTTTTTGAAGGGATGGGTGGAGGTTCATGTCAATACTTCTAAAAGTCATGCTCTGGCTTTGAATAACTTTTCTGGAGATAAACAGATCCTGCATATACCACACATTGATTCTGGAATTTGTGCTACTTTCTGACCTCCATCCATCGACTAAGGATGATTTAGATCCTCATATTTGATATTCAGATGGGCTCCTTTCTTATAGCAAAAGTCTGCTCTGATTCATCACATAGACCAGCACCATAAGTCTGCAAACTCTAAAAGCATCTCAAGTATTAGGCTGGCTCAGAAATGCTCAGTTGGAATGAATTATTGTATTATTTTCTGGGATGTTCATATATTGAAGTAAATAAGTTTGTCACTGAAAAATGAAACAGCGGACTCTGGGGTCTATCTTTAAAGGGCAGCCTAGGTTCTCTATGCCATTGCACTGACTGATTACAAACAATGGTTAGGTGTTTATGTTTTTAGAGCAAGGACAGGATTTGACTCAAGAACAAATAAGTGAATAAGGCAGACTGCATATTGGATGACATTAAGAGCAGCATGGCTGGTTAATTACAGAAAGCTATAATCAAACTTTACTTGATGCTTGGGAGGCCATACCTGGGATACAGCATCTCATTTTAGCCCCAGTTCAAGGAGCAGAAACTGGAGAGAGACTAGAGGGGCTACCAAACAGGTTGGGAGCCCAGAACACATCACCTCTGAGCAAGCTGGACTTGTTTCTTCCTGACAAAGAAAAACCTAAAGGGTGATTCCTAACAATAGAAATACAGTTACAAAGATGTCAGAGCCAAACTTTTGTCTTCTGTGGCAAAGTACATAGGAAGGATCAGTGGGCACAAAATGTAGCTTGGGAGGACATTAGGAAAAAACTTTTTGATTAGGAGGGTAGAACAGAGGAACGAGGTAGTGTGTTGAAAGCCAGATGCTTCCCATTAGTGCCTAGTGAAAGGACAAGAGACAATAGGTGAAGTACAAACTGAAGTACAGGAAACTCCATTTAAGCACAGAAAAAGCTTTTTTTTTAATGGTAAGGATGATTAAATATTGGAAGGGTTACCCAGAAAGGCCATGGAAACATCCATCCTTGGATATTTCAAGATCTGACTAGGGAAGGTTATGGACAACCTGCTCTATCTGACTCTTCTCTGAGCATGGAGAGTAGACTAGATGATTGTAAAAACTCACTTCAAATCTCAGCCATCCTCTCAACCCCTGAAGTTTATCTGTTGTTGCTAGATGGGTCAGAATTTGAAACACTTTTTTTAATTCCTCCTGGCATATCATAGATACAGTCACTTTTTGATCATCCAAAGGAAATTTTCCCATTGTGCATTAACCATAAAACTTGTGCAGAGACATCAAACCTAGCTCCAAAGCTGGGTTGACACTACTTGAATGACTTTTTGTGAACATACCCTCAAAGTATAATCTGATAATTTTGATCAGCTGTATTTTGACATTGTCTGGCTAGGATTAGTTCTGTAATAACCTCAAGACATTAAAATACGTATTTATTTAAATCTCCCCATTGAAAGAGATTCCTTAAAAATCAGCTTCTGTCGGTGTCATATCTGATTTTCTCTCCCTACATGTATCAGATTATGCTCGGTTTTTAAGAACACAATTTATGAAGGAAGCCATTTCTCATAAGAGGATATAAAATATAATGTAATGTACATTGTTGCCATTCTGGAACTCTTACCTGATCCTTCTCCCAGGGGTACCAGTACTGTTACAGACGTACCACAAAATGCTTCTGCTGAATTTTCCTGTAGCTTCTTAAACATAAAAGAAATAAGCTAGGCAGTTTTACCTAGTCTTCATTTTTCTTTTTCTAGATTATTTCAATTTTAAGGTGCCCAGTTCCCTTTAAAATGTACTGCTTTAACATTGCACTATGCACCTGCTATGTTTCTGAAGCTGCAGACTTGGGAAATTGTTCCTAGTGGGAAAACCTCCCAAGCCTGCAGCTATATTGTTATACTGCACAAACCACAAATCTCTACATATATATTGATGGCAATATGTTGATATTGTACTACCTATTGGAAGGTATCTCATTAAAAAGAAAAAAAAAGAAATGATTGTGCAGGGTTGCTAGGAACTAGCGCTGCACAGCCATTGAATTTGCACAGAGCAATTAATGTCAAATGTGAACAATCAGGAGGCTGAGCCCAACCACTCCTTTTGACTGTGAGCAAACAGGTGGCCAACTTTCTCTCTGCGAGTAAAAACCAGTGTCTTTCAGGAAAAGCAGCTTATATCAAATGACCTTAAAAAATCCCAGTTGCCTCCCAAGGCTAGCCACTGTGCCCTAGAGAGAAAGCTTGCCTTAAACTCTGTTTACTTTAACAATAGTAAACGATTTATAAAAACAAATTGGCTGAAAGAGGATCTAACTCTTTTCTTACACTGATGGTATCAGTGCATTCGCACTCAATGATGCTGCAGTTACTGACTTGGCTGCTCTGGGAAGTCT
The DNA here is from genome assembly GCF_901933205.1 of Camarhynchus parvulus. Classification (NCBI taxonomy): domain Eukaryota; kingdom Metazoa; phylum Chordata; class Aves; order Passeriformes; family Thraupidae; genus Camarhynchus; species Camarhynchus parvulus. Next base: position 60,572,876 of record NC_044573.1, on the reverse strand, counting down.
CCATCCCAACTGGAACTCAGTGTCCAAGTGTCTCCTTTTGGTCTTTATTGAAGACCAGCAACTAACCTTGAGACCTGAAGGAAAGACACTACCAACCACTTTTTTTTTTCCTTGATAGTGATTAGTAATTCGCCCATAAGGGCATTAAATATTTAAGGCTTAAGTCAGCCCTAATATAGTGTCAGTGACTCATTTGCATTACACTGAAGGTTAGATGGTCTTCTACCACACCTGCAGGGCCACACTCCTCCAGGCTACATTAATCTTGTGTTCTTTTATGTCCTTTGCCAGAGCATCTAGAGGAAAAGCTGCTGCCAGCACTAGCCATGTTCTTGTGAGGAGCTGGCCATGCTGTGCTACGTGCCGACCTCAGCACACTCACATGTGCTGGGAGCAAGCTGTAATGGACTGCAGCTGCAGAGACACATCCTAATTTCTGCCCCATGGTAGAGCATAAGTGAGGACACGCCTCACAGCTGAGGACCTGCTGTGGCTATGCAGGCACTTAGGGAGCTTTAAGACAATGACAAGACATAACAGAGGAGCCCACTAAATTTTAGATGCCTCCATGATAAGGAACTGCTGGATAATAGTATTCTTCATCATTTTTCTTGGACCTAGGTTTTGTCTACATTGCATTCAACCTGGCTGCTCTTGATCCTTCTAAACAAATTGGAACTTTTTTTTTGTATAAATGAGTTATATTTTTATACATTCAGTATAAGAATTTTAATGAAGTTTTGGAATTCTGTTTCTAGGATGAAGTCTGCAATATTGATGTATTTTCTTTTCAGTTCCTCCCTTTCCTTGGCAATCCCCTGCTAGCATTAAAGTATTTGCCTTTCTGAATTGTAGCCTAAATGGTTACAGCTGTTGAATCATCCCAGATTAATCAGGATGAATTATGGCATCTGATATTTGAATAGACTTAGCTCTCTCTTCACTTGGCTTTGTAAATAACTTTGCCTACATCTACACAACCTTTGACATGAAACCATGCTCATGGCATGCTCCCTGGCATGCTGCCTTGCAGGAGGCTCACAAACAGCCTGTCTGGGCAAACCAGGTGGTGAGACCAAGGCTGTGGGATGCTATCTGTTGGGATGTTCTCCAGGATCACTTGAGGTCAGTATCTCAGAATGGCTGCCTGTCTGTGGGAGCTGTGGAGCTCTGCCATGGCTGGCCACAGCGTGGTTCTCCAGGCTGTGCCAAGAGAAATGAAGCCCAGTGACAGCAACCAGGGTCACCCAAGAATCCAGAACACCTGAAACATCTGTATACAACCTTGTATAGATGTTGAGTTTTGAACTCTGAGATGCTGGAACTGTGCTGCTACATGTTAGTTTTTATTTATAGGCCACAGTGATATTCCTGGTGGTACTCACACCCAAGAGTGACTCTGGACCGAATGAGGCAGACCAGCCTGTTTCTGCACAGCTTAAGTCTCAGCCATTTGGAAGGCTAGATTTTTATCCTTGCTGCACAACAGTGGTGTGCACTGTGCTACAAGTACCACCTCTTCCTCCCTTTCCTCACAGACACCACTGGACATGCTAATGAGTTCCAGAGTCTTCACTCATCACAGAAAGCATGAGCTCTGACTCGTGTGAGATGTGGGGAGAGAAATGTGCCAAAACAACAACCAGGACTGAGATGGATGATGCTGCCTGCCCAGCATGGACTGGCCCCAGTTGGTGCTTAGATTTTTCATCCAAAAGAGCTTTGGTAAATACTAGTAGAGAATGAATGCAGACTACACAGTATTCAGGGGGAATGTGGAGCTGGCGTATGGATGTAGATTAGTGTTGCACAAATTGGTTTATAAGGTCTCTGACTTCCAGTGAGAGAGGGGCCCTGGCATGTATGTGCATTCAGTGCACAACCCTGCAGTTCATCTGGGTCCTTCAGTTCTTGCGGTTGTGGCTGCATTTCTTCCCTCAGCTTCTCATTACAACCTCCACACCTGAGGACCCACAAAGTCACAAGACTTTATCATCAAACTCCTCCTGGCCCTGTTTATGCTGTTCACAGCTTCCATGGAAGGAAACCTGATGGGATCTCATGTTCCCTCACTGTGTCCTTTCCTTTTGGGAGGAGCACCACTGAGCAATGCCAATTCTTTCGCTTGAGCTGGATGCCTTGAAGGAGTGGTGATAGTATTGGCATGCCTCTGCCCCACCCACGTGTTCTAGTTTTGACACTTTCTTCCTCTTTGATGACACTTATATTTTTGCTGATTTTAAAATTTCATTATCCTTTGCTTTGAGGTGGGTAGCTGGTATTAGACATGAATGAAGTATGTTTTTAGGGGGAAATCCATTGAGAACAATGGTCATAAGCAGATGACTCAGAAAAAACAAGAACAGAGAGAGCAAATGAGTGTGCTATGAGGACTCCCAGTTTTACACAATTGCTAGCTGAGAGATTTCCAGAATCAGGTGTAGTTTCCATGCATTTAGTACTCTGTACAGGATTTTTCTTCCATTACCTGGTGTACTGTCCCCTCAAACCCATCTCTGTACAATGTCCACTACTGCCCATACTACAAGAAGACCTTCCCTGTCACATTTGTTTGGCTCAGAATATGCAGTCTTCACTTGATGCCCTCCTGGCTTTTCACTGGAGAAAATAGTGAGCAGCTGATCCCTATTCACCTCTAGCCTCTTATGATTATGTAAACTCCTTCTATTTTCCTTTGGTGATTTATTTTTCAGAATAAAGAAAACTGGCCTACTCAGTCATTCCCTGTACCTGACTCAACATTTAAAATATAAGGGCTATTGCTTATAAGCAATTTATACTTCCTCTAGATAATTAATCTTTTAGGGATATAGAGCCACCATTTTTAAATGTCATCTCCTTGTACTGACTCTATTTACAGAGAAAAATATGCCTAGCACTGTCACTTCAGAGGTAGTAGTTTATGGTATCCTTTGAACTGTCTTGTAAACAAGGATAACATGAATCTTTTATCCTCCATCACAGAGACATTCCTATTTCTATAAACTTGGAGGCTTCCTGTAACACAATACAATAATTTCACAGTTTAATAGAGTTTTCAGTTTCACTGAAACAACAAACTAGGGAAAAAAAAGAATATTCTAAAAACTCTTGGAAGGCACAACTTGAGCTACAGTAAGCACAAGCCAAGTGTCTGCAAATGCTTACTTGTGTTGTTTCTCCTGCAGCAATGCAATAACCATATAATGTGTATGTGAACCTTCAAGGAGGCAGGAATGATGGTTCAAGTGCTGCTGCCCATAAATAACATTGCCTCCCATGATTCAAGTTCACTGGCTTTGAGCCTTCTGCTCTGATTTTTACTCATTTGTAAATGTAAAGCCCACACTGTCAAAGATAATGTGTGGATGCTCTAAGAGATTTTTCTTAACCACAATAGGCTAGAGGATCTATTTTGTATGATCAGATTTTTTGTAAATGATGTTTCTTTTCATTGGCACATGAAAGTCTATTGCTTTTGTCTCTTTTAACTATATGATGTGTAAATCATCCTGCTGATACCAGCATCCCAAGAACCAGTTATGTGAAAGAGCTTTTGCAAATAATGCTTCTTGCCCTTTGACCATTTAAAACCCAACCAAAACAAACAAAAAATCCTCCCATAGCTAAGACATGATCTGTTTTACTCAACAGGAGGTTTCCAGGACTTGGGTGAATTTTAACCATCCTTTTTGACATAAGTCAAGCTGTGCAAAGCAATGAAATTCTGATTGACGTGTGCTGGGACGACTGGATAGTGTTACAGTTCCCTCATTAAGAGGTACTGGAGTTAAGCAGGGGGAGTTGAACTTTCCTCTGTATTAAAACAACAAGCGTGGGAGACGAGGAGAGCAAGCTAGAGAACAGGAGTTCACCTTATAACAACAAAGGCTTAACATGCAGTATATCAAGTCTCCTCAACTTTGTCCTGCTCAGTAGTTTATCAGACAACCAAGATGAACAAAACAGCAAAGAATGATTTAAATCTGTCCTGATTTCAATCTTCTGGCCTAATTTTCAACTTCATTCTTTTTCTGTTCTATCATTTCATTGTTCTGTGTTCCCCCTCCTCAAGAGACGTTCACAGTTATATTAATCTTAGAGTTCAAAATATATATAGATCCCATTAGTGAAATAAAACACAGTGGAGATGGGTGAGATGTAAGACAGACATTTTTCTAACCCAGTGATGACTTCTCCTTTTTCAGCATTGTATCCAATTTACTTTAAAACAGAAACACGGCTTAAATAGTCTCCAGTAATTTTTTGTCAATGTTAAAAGTACCTAACTGTTAAAATCCATGCCAATACATTTGTGGCTTTTTTGAAACAGCAAAAATTTTTCATACCACCAAGATGAGAATAAACCCTATAATATGAACTGACACTCTGAATCAAATTTTACAGAAAGTCTGTATGAAAATTGGAAGCCATGACATGTCAGTTCACAAAGTTAAAATACGGCTATTTTGATTGTGGGGGGCTGGTTCCAGAAAAAGACACCACAACTCACAAGACCAATATTCAGCCTTGCTGAATTATTTAGAAGCAATCAGTCATAAAATAGTTTGCCTTGGAAAAAAACAAATTATGGAAGTCTTGATGTTGAGGTAAACCCAAGACACTGAGAAACACTTCTGTTGATTACAGCTGAAGAAAAGCAAGTGAAAGAAGACAGTTATGCAGTAAGTGAGCAATGGATCTGTAAAACTTGGTTTCAAAAGGAATTTTGCCCCAGGTTCTGCTCTACTCTCCTTGGGAATTGCAGCTCCCTCTTCATACCTCCTTAGCTTTTCTTTTCCGCGTGCTCAGTCTCTGTTATGGCCATGTATACACTGATGGCTTCTCTACATACACAGATTGATTAGGTAGAGCTGTAACAGTCTCTTAGCCAGAAACAGTACTAATTCAAGGTTTTGGAAATGCTTTTGCCAGGACAATAAAGTTAAAGCACAGTGGAACACTGTGGTTTATACAGAGAAAATGGTAGAGAAAGGAAGGGAACCTGGCTCCTTTACAGTGAGTATGAGTTCCAAACACTGTCAAAGCTTGAGCAAGGCACCAGTTTTCCCAGCCAGACTCTATGACTTCCTAATGGTGCCTGCAACAGCCAGCAGCTGCAAGAGTCATCATTTCTTCTGTCACAGGGCCTTGAACAACACATTCCTTTGTGTCTAAAGTGTGGCATGAAGTTAGAATTCAGTAACAGAGGGCTGAAGAGCAGACTAGACCACCATCTTAATCACATCTTCTCTTCCAAGAAAACAGAAAAATTTTGCTCAGTGATGCTCCCTTAATGCTTGGAATCACTGTGTGTTTCCTAAATAACTTACTCACTTGTGGGTTAGATAGGCTAATGTCCAGGCTAATAGCCAGAGTTACAGCAGGAAAAAGCAACCATTCACTATATTTTTCCTTCCTAAGTTTTCTCCTTTTTGATTTATCTTAGTAAGCGTTTCATTGTGGCAAATACATGTACTTCTCCAACTACTTAGCCCTGGTGCTCAGTGCTTGGAGCAGAGACTTCATGCCTCTCTATGGTGCCTAATTCAATAGAGCAGAAGACTAGCTTCAACTCCTGGATACTGCAGTAGCATAAATATTTAAATAAAACATTACTCTGTTATGCTGTATGTTTGAAGTTTGGCCCATGTACATCCTCTCAGCAGTCTGCAGAGTTTGTGCTGAGAAGGCAAATTAATAGGTTTCTTCAACAGAACAAGAACGTATTCTCCATTGCCTTGGGTAACATCACCTGATAAATTCACTGCAAGCACTTCCAAATGTATTGTGTGACTGGAGTTACTTGCAGTGTTACTGGGAAAAACAGAGAAATTTTTTAGCCTGGATGCTTGACCTAGTAAATACTTACGACCTAACATAAGCCCCAATTCAACAAGGTACTTAAGCACATACCTAAATACCCACATGAATAAAGTCAGCCATGCTTTTAAGTGTCTTGTTGAACCTGGGCCATACAGAAGCTGAACACATCAAGCAACTACCCACATCAAGTTCCAGTAAAAGAAAATTGATTTCCAGAGTGTATTCCCTCTGACTGTTAAAACTGAAAAAGAGAGAAAATTTCTGCTGCTTCTTCTTGGACAGAGACTGTGCATGTTCCTCCTTTCACTGGAATGTTTTCTCTCTGGTATCAAAAGTGATTTATGAATTTTTGGGACTAGATTTTTGTTTCACTATAATGTGAAACAAACCTCATGTTTTTTGATATTATTTAGTCCCTGGACCTTTCATAAAATCAGAAATAGTAAAATAGGAAGATTCTAATAAATGCAATAAATAATGAAATCGATGAAAATTAGTAACAGGGAAGCTTGTTGAAATGGGTTGAACTTTGCAGCATGTTTCTTCTCCAAAGGGTTTTGCAGTCAGTGGACTAGTTTTACTTTTTATGTGTGGAATCTACAGCTTCTACAGTGGGGAAGAGCTGCTCTGAAATATAATGGTTGGTCAGTTTTGATATGTGCTTTGTTGCCATTTTGAAAAATATCAGTGCACTACAGCTGTCTAACTTATCACTTACAAATGCTTCATGTATGCAACCAGAAAACTATCTGTGCATCAACCATTTATCATACATTCAGAGATAAGTGGAACTTTGTACCACAGCCTTTTAAATTTTTTTAAGGTAACTAAAGTTCTCTCTTAAAGTACATTGAGTGCTACCTTGAGATTTACGCTGGCACTAATGTTCTACAGCATGAACACAGCAAAATCACTGCCTTTACTGAAATAATTACTTACACTGCATTATAAAATAGTCTGGCTATGTGAAATTGTTAATTCAGAATGCCCTCCAGCTAGTCTGTCTCCAATTAAACCTACTACTAGATCAGATGATAGTGATACTCTAACTTGCTCTATGGAGCTCAGGGCAATCTTGCTATACAGCAGTGTAGACAAATTCATGGTTACCAGGAACACAACAGCACTACCCCTGCAGTTTTATCTGCATTGTGATAGTGCCTATAGACTGGGGAATCATAATTCTCTGTTCTAGCCAAATACAGCTGGCTGTCAGTCCCTTCTCAAAAGGGTTTAATCATCCACTTAAAGCAATGATTTAATCAGTGTGTTGAAAGCAGTGGTGATAGCAAAAGAAAAATATGGTCGTATGGTTTCTTATGATACGCATTTTTTTTAATGCATAATCTAGACATAAAAAGCTAAAAGACCCTAATGACTCTTTGGATGGGATGATAGCCTGGTTCCTTCAGGGATTTGATGACAGAGTGACCTTGTGGATTATGCATATCTGTAAATGACTGCCTGGGAGAGAGGATTAAATGATTTGGACTTAAAAAATTGCAAGAAACACTTGCAATTTTCCATGTCTTCAGAGGAAGTTCTGTTGCTTGGCTCTCCTCAGTTATCTTCAAAGTGGCCCAAGCTATGTCTATGCCTTCATACTCATGTCTTTGAACTAAGCCACTTTTAAGCCATTCTTTTATCAATAACTGCAGTACAGCAATTCATTATTTAGAATATAGTTGATCTTTACAGAGACCTAAGGAACCAGAAGTATTTCCTCACTGGCAGCCAAGGTGGACCTCATGCCTTACTTCCCCAGTCTTAAATCAAACCTCAAGGGCCTAGTTTTGTATCTTCTTGTTGGCTCACTGGTCTGGGGAGATCATTCCTGTGAGGAACCTTGTTTCTGCATTGAGCACTGGCAGCTATCATTGACTTTGAGAAACAGCAGCTTGGAAAACTGGACTGCTATGAGGCTGAGCAAGGACTTTGATCTCAACTTGTCAAATAGCGTTCATCTGTCTTGTTATGAAACCTGAGCACATTATTTAGTTTCCTATTTTACAGTTATGCAATGTTTTCTTAAGACCATTATTTGAATCTTCCTCTGAGATGTGAACTAAAAGGTAATGCAAAGGTAACATCCATTTCACAATTTCCAATGAACAGGAAGATTTCTGGACATGAAAGGCACATTTTTTGGCCAAGGAGTCCTGAAACCAGATGGTATAGATTTTGTACCTAAGCTTATTCAGCATTTACTGCTGGCTGCTGTATTAGTCCTGGCAGCTGCTTGGAAACCTCCTATCCCTCTGAAAATTAACACCTGGTTTCAGAAATACTGAAATACAAGTGATGGAAAAACTATCTAGATCCATAAAAGGAAAATTCATACATTATTACATGGAAATTTGTTAGCCCAGAAGTAATTCTGCTTCTAGAAGAAGCGAAAGGCAAATCCACTGAAAAAAGATAACTTTGTCTCATGGAAGAAATATGCTGAAAGATAAGTAACTTTAAGGGTGTTACTAAACATGTTCAGATAAATAACTATTACTGTTCATGCTTTGGAAACTAAATACCAACTTACATAATGTTTTCAGACTTGGGCATCTACCACCACAGATCTAAAGTAATACTTCCAAGTCTTCAGTCCCGATAACCTATTTGTTTTTAAGTATGCCTGCACGTGTTCAGATTTTAGGGTAATGGTTTGGTCTTGATATCTTCGAGTCAGGTACCTGGTCCACAAAATGCGGATCATGATTTCTGTTAACAGCTTTACTGTAGTTCTGTGATGACTAGGTACTTGCTTATGTGTGTTGAAGTGTTGAAGCCATCAATGTATGTGTGCTGGGAAAAAAAGGACTAGATTTCATTAAAGCATTGAAACACATTCAATTTTTCTTATTTCAGTAGGAATTAATAACCATTCTGGATTTTTAATATTTTCTTTGTATGAATTTAGATAAGAGTGAATCCCTCTCAATTTCGTAAAATAAGTACATTTTATGCATGTGGTTGTCTAAGGTCTCTTTCTGAAATTCCACGTTCCTAAAATCTGCTGCCTGCTCAGTGCCTTATACCCCTCAAGGCAGTCCTAACAAATGGTCAAGTGCAATGAATGCCAAACTCATAGAGCTCGTGCCTCAGAGACCGTAAATATTTACAGGCTCCTGCTTGTCAGCTGTTGTCCCTGTTGTAACTCCAGCATTTTTTTCACCTCAACTTCCAGTTGTGGAATATGGGGCAAGGTCAGGTTTTACTGGAGTCTTGAGGGTGAGGAAATGTCTCCTTTTGTCCTCCTTTCCTCTTTTTGCCTCCTTCCCATGATTTATAGAATCACAGAATGGTTTGGGTTGGAATGTACCTTAAAGATCATCTAGTTCCAACCCCCCCCTGCCAGGGGCAACCCATGGGGGACATCTTGCACTAGACCAGGTTGTTCTAAGTCCCATCCATCTGTCCTATGAATCTCAGACTCCAGACAGAGATTTTGACAGTGCAGCACATACTTCTCACGTCTTTTGGCAGGTAATAGGGGATTGTGACATTGTTTGGGTCCCCAGACTACTTTTTCTGAGTAGGTGGGTATCGACATGTCAGGCAGCAACTGAAATTTACAGATCTCTACACTACTTGATTTTGAACTAGTCACTTTTAACAACTAGCACATATCATACAGCTAAGACTTCAGAAAACTTAAACACCACCGTTAAATTCACATTGTCTACAGCTTGCAAAACTTAATGTGGTCAAGATCACGTTTAAAACAGAGTTTCACCCTATAAATAAAGCTTTTAGATAACCCAGGAAGAAAAACACGTGCTATTTCATAGCAGCTGCAATTGTTCTTCCAGCTGTGCAATACATCCACACGCTAATACAGGGTCTGGCATTTGGCTCTGCATCTGTTTGCAGAAGCCACACACATTCCTGAGTTGCATTTGGGCACTGTTTTACTGAAATGTAGTTGAGCTGCACATGAAAGCAGCAGAGAAGGTGGAGTGTGGTACAGTTTTGTAGCACATATTTGCAAGAATGCTTTTCCAGCATTCTTGTCCTTGTGCTTCACTATGAACTAGGTTTTCTGTTTTGGCTTTGACATGTGAATGAGTGCTAGAGCCAAACATTTTATTGATCTCTAGAGTAAGTGGACAGCTACTCATGTAGCTATTGAGGATTCTTTTTTTAGCATTTTTGTTGTGCTTCACTTGGAAGTCAATAGGAAGACATATTTTAAAAGGCAAAATGTATTTATTTAACAGATGACATAGTTTAGATGTTTGTTTACAAAGATAATAGATGCTGAGGTTGCAACTAATCCTACAAAATTAAAAAAAGTCCTCATTTTTTTGTAGAATGTAGATTTCTTTGAAGTTGAGTAAAGACTGGTTGTATTTCAAACAAAAACTTTATTCATGAGAAATGTAAAACATGATTGTGTACAAAACTTGTATCTCACTAACTTATGATTGTGTTGCTTTACAGAACTGAAAAGGCCCAAGTTTCTGAAACACCAAGTTAGGTGTCATGGGCATTTTATCTCAAGTTGTATTAACAGTTTTCATTATTTGCTTCTAAGAGGAAAAGTTAAGTATATGAAAAAATACTGCAAAATATTAGAAACTTTCCAATAAAATCTATAGATGTATTTTGTGATGGAAGAGGAATTAACTAGGGAGTGAGGAAGTTAGCCATTAGAAAAGTATCCTAGGTATCCTCATTGTGTTTTGCACAGGTACAGGGTATTTATTGCACAAGTATTAGGAACTTCATTAATAATTTTCAGACACTTACTAAAATTTAAAGATTGGAAGAATATTTGTGATCACATGATGTTCTTCATGTATTGAAAAATTTGTTAAAGTATTAAAATTTCATCGAGATTAAGAAAAGGATATGTATGCTTAAAGCTACAGTTTTCAGGAAGCATGCTAAGAAGAGGTTTTCCAGTTCATGTGTAAACAGATTTGTGGATCTAAGCAGATAATAGACAAATCAGGGCTGATACTTGAAAAGCACTTAAGATATGCCAGAAACATATTTATGAATCATAAGAATATGAATAATATTTATGATATGCCAGAATACAGGTAATGCTGTACAAAAATGCATTAATCATCTAGTTATGCATACAGAAAATCATATCTCTAATAGGTTCAGGCACACATTTTTCTATGCATAATAGAGAAAATTCATATATTGGAGATTTCAAGCTACCAGAGAAATGCTAGAACTGGAAATATGGAATCAAATCTTTCTCAAGACAGAATTTTCAAACCCCATCTTGTACTTTGTTATGAGTAGGCAATTATGGGCATGAAATTCAGAAATCACATTTAATTGCTAAATTCAGCTTTATATACATATGGAACAGAGTCTCCAGAGGAACACAATCTAAATCAAAACTTCGTGTCCAGACACTGCTGCTAGGAGAATTTAGATCTGTTGTATGTACAGCTGTACAAATATATTTAACACATTCTCCCACAAATTTATGCTCAGACCTGTAGTAATTTACTTGCAGGTTTAATTTTGTTGCTTTGCTATTGCACTGTTTCCCATTGGAGTAAGAAAAAATAAAATTTTGGAATGAAGCAGTTTCATAGAAGATTTAATACATTTCTTACCCTGTGCTTGCTCCCTGACATCAAGCAACTCTGAGTGTTAGACAACATAATTCTAAGCTCTGCTTAAAATGCGAGAACAGTCTAGTTCCACAACTGATACTGTCTAAAAAAAAACATGGCAAAGCAAGTAATGAATGAAAAATAATTCTTTGAAATGGCTGAAGCACAGAGCAGAACCTGTGGACCAGACTCTGTACAACCAATTGCTTTAGTAAACTACCTTATTTCAACCTAGGAGTCATTTGCCAGGAAAATTTTCCAGTTATTTTCTCTCCCCTGTCCAGCTTGGAAGGGGGAATGATGGAATAGCTTGGTGGGCACCTGGTGCACCACAAATGTCAACCTCCTGCAGTCCTTTTGACACCTAATGCGAGGCATGAACCCAGGACCCTGGGATTAAGTGTTCCACGCTCAGGCAAGGCTGAGGAATTGGGAATGATACTAATGGCTCTGTGACAATGTATTTAAGAAGAAACTAGAGTTACTGTGCAGAAGTAATTGAGGCCAGAGAAGGAGCCAAATCAGCACATGTGAGAGGAACAGCTCTGCAGACACCAAGGTCAGTGGAGAAGGAGGGGAGGAGGTGCTCCAGGTGCTGAAGCTGTACCCCTGCAGAGCATGGATGGCTATGGGAGTGCAGAGATCCACCTGCAGTCCCTGGAGGAGGCTGCACTGAAGCAGGTGGGTGCCTGAGACGAGGCTGTGAACCTGTGGAAGGCTCATGCTGGAGCAGGGTCCTGGCAAGGACCTGTGGAAAGAGGAGTCTGTGCTGGAGCAGGTTTCCCGGCTGGACTTGTGACACTATGGGAAATCCACATTGGAGCAGGCTGTGCATAAAGGACTGCACATCATGGAAAAGTGGCTCCCATAGCAGCAGTCCACGGAGAGCTGTTGCTCATGGGATGGACTCATGCTGGAGAAGTTTGTGGAGAACTGTCTCCTGTGGGACAGGGACCCCACGCTGGAGGTCTCCTCTCTCCAGGGAGGTAAGGACTCCTCTCCCTGAGCAGTGGCAGGAACAATGTGTGATGAACTGACCATAACCTCATTCCCTGTCTCCTTGTGCTGCTGGGTGAGATGGTAGAGCTTGGGAAGGAGGGAGGGTGGGGGAAAGCTGTTTGAAGATGTATTTTACTGCTCATTATCCTGCTTTGATTTTGTTAGTAATAAATTCAATTACTATCTCTAAGTCAAGCCTGTTCTGTCCATGATAGTATTCAGTCAGTGATCTCTCCCTGTCCTGATCTCAACCTGTGAACCCTTTGTTATGTTTTCTCTCCTCTGTCCATTTTTGGACAACAATGGCTTTTGTAGGTACCTAGCATCCAGCCAGGGTCAACCCACTACAGTGTTCTATATTTTTTATTTTGTTTAATCTTCAGAGGCCTCTAAATTTAATTTTAGACAAACTGGCATACTTTCACCTAACTAAAGAATAAAGCCTATGAGGGATGGTTAGGATCAGAATGACTCCTTGCCTCCATCTATTTCATTCTGAACGTGTATTGTAAAGATGTTACAAATGCTGTTGGAGAATTAAGCTGTCTTTATAGCTGTTTCACTTACTTGTAGCACTGCAGAACAGCTGAGCATACCAATGACCACAGGCCTTCCACTGAATGATTTTTACACAATAAGTCCCCCATAAAAACTAGGCCATCTAGCTCCCAAATTCTTCATATGCTTGGGTTTTTATCCTCTCATTCTCCTGTCCTGGCTCTCTTCCAAGACACTTTGCAGACAAGAACTGGTCTAGTGACATCACTACATCATGAGATAAAAGTGGGAAGAATGCTAGAGAACTGCAAACGCATATTTGAAAACAGCAAATACTTCTAGACCAGCCTGAAAAACATGATGGAAAAAATTCTCCTGATGACAAGCATAAGCATATTATTATTCCCTCTACAGGGAAGAGCATCATTCAGTATCAATGTATTGCCCTTATAAAAACCCAACAAAAAACTGGAAAAAGCACACACCTGCCAAACTTTGAGGCAAAGAGCTACCTCTGAACAAGCTGCCTCTGAACAAAGCAATTTTGTGCGTTTCATTGTGTTGTCTTATAGCAGCACTGAGTAGTTGGTTTGTACAGGGGCAAAGTACCATCAGTCAAGGTGGCAATGAGCAGCAGGGTGAGGCTACTGACCTGCTCCAAGGGAAACATTCCATAGTAGAACTGCTACTATTGGTGCATCACTGGTTAAGGAGCCACAGCTCCTACCCAGGTGGAGATACTTAAAAAATATCACAGCAACCTTACTTACTATGATGCACATCACCGTACCCTGAAAAACAAAACTCTGCCCCTATTCAGATAAGGCAGCCTAAATACAAAATGAAAAATACCCAGGGTAAAGATGAGAGACCTTAGAGCTGACTTCTGTTTTCCAAGTGTCAGCTCGCATTACAGAATGTTCCTTCCAAAAAAATTTTGCATTTGTGTTATGATTCACTCTGTTTTTATGGTATTAGTTTTGTTGTAATTGTATTTGTGCTGATGCAAGAGGTGTGGCTTCTAGCTTAAAATAGATATTTTTCTTAGCTTCATGGAAATTAATGTAATGTAAGCTCCCTATGTAAGCTCAGGTAGGGAGCCTCAATGCGGTTAGAAAATCAGTATTGCAACTCTGTTTACTGAACAGTTCTACTGTCTGCGGTGCCTCCACATACATTTATGTACTTAACTACAGGCTTACAGAGTCATGTAGGGCAGGGGAAGAAAACTTGATATGGCTTCCTGTCCCCACAGTCACTATGGTTATTCTTGGGTGTAGTGGGCTGAGGCTCTGATGCAGTCTCTTACAGCAGAGAGCAGCACCTTGCCTCTGTGCAAAGCTACAGCTGCTAACTTTTAGTTTTATTAACCTGAGGCGTTACATCCTCGCTGTTTTCCTTTGTGTCAAGCACTGTTCGAAAAAAGTGTATTTGTTCTGTATGGAAAGAAAAAGATTGTATCGGCAGTTGCTTATTTACAAAACTGTGGTCAAAGTTACATTTATTTAAGTAATACTTAAGGTATTGTTTTACATTCAAAGAAGTATATACACTATCTTTCACTCTCTAAACTACTACTTCCATTTAATTGCAAATGAAACTGCAAATGTTAGTGTCCCCAGAAGGCAGAATGAATGTAAGCTACTGAAAGAATTTTTAGCTCAATGGATAATTAATCTTTGAAGCTTCTTTCTAAACTCTATATATCAAGATAGCCAAAAAAAAACCCCAACCCAGACCCAAAACTACATTCCCAAGAATAAAATTAGCAATTAACTAGCCGAAGGGAAAAGGATTTAGCAATTCCTGTACTTCACCATATTCTCTGAAGAAGTACTTTTCCATTATGCTACAGCAGCAGCACTTTAAAACTTTCCTTTTGGTACCTTCAGAAAAATACTGATTCTCAATATAATCTGGAAGAGTTTCACAGGGGTTTATATTTTGCTAATACTTGCTGTTAAAAAAAAGTTGTTTGTGAATTTGCAGAAAGCATGACAGAATCAAAGATTTCTGTGTACTCAAAAGAAATTCGAGCATTTCCATGTAATGATGGAAACTAAAGAGTAATGCTGTAGTTCTCTAGAGTGCTTATTTTTTACTAAGTCTAATGTTTTAAATCACTATTCTTTTCATAGAAAAAAATAGGTAGTTGAACTTTGCATTCCACACTTGATAGTTTGTATTAGATCATTAATTTCTTAACATAATTTTGAAGACAAATGATTTCATGTCTGCTTGCTAAAGAAAGCAGATCACTGAGGAACCATTTGCAGGAAACTGGCATATATTATATTACTTCATTCTCAGGTGACTGTACATTCCTTTTGGCAGTTAATAAACAACTTCTAAAAATCTTCATAAAAACATATTTTGATTGCAGCCTATTTGAATTACTTGTGTTTTATCTGAAAGGTTATATTTTTAATAACTCCTTTATTAATTACAATGGGAAAATAAATAAATACAAATTACTTATTTTTCTCCTTTCTTCTTGACAGCACAATACATGCCAAATTTGTGAGCTAATGGCAATTCCTGTTGCAGTATATGTGTATTCCATGCACTCTGAAGGTAATCCTTAAATTCTTCCTTCACTTCAGTGGCCACTCTTTTTATTCTATCATGTTCACATATAACAATAATATTATGGCTTGGCTTCTGTCACGAAAGTGTGATTTAAGTGACCAGCAATCAGTTCACCTCATCTGAAACATAACCTGTCTGGTTTTTCTCTTTGAATTTAGTTTGCTGAAGTCTGTCATCAGGGTTCTTGGGGTAAACCAGGTGGCAGGCAGGCATCCCACTGGCTATCACCTACCATTTATTAATTACAACACATAATTAACTGTTTTTTTTTAACCTGAGATATACATGTGATCAGTTTTCTAACTGGCTTTAATGTAAACAAATATGCATATATATCCCTTCTTTTAGTATATTCCTAGGGTATGTAGCCAGTACCAGGCAAGAAGTGGATATTTGTCATTTACATTGGCCTAATGACCACTTCCACCTCTACTTTAGGAGAGCTGAGGATTACTGACAATCTGAAACATCAGCAAGAGATTAAGTTTTTGCTTCAGTTGTGGATATCTCAAATTATGATCACCCATTTTCCTCTGCAGCCATGGCCAGGAAACTGGTAGAAAGTTGTATAGCTAAGCAGACCATTCCATAGCACATCATTTTGAGCTTCAGAGATGACATAACCCATGGGAAATTAATAAATTAATAAAGACGTAGGAAAACGCGGTTGCGGTTGAATATCACACTTCTAGGGCTTTCTTTCTGATTGAAGAAGTAGTCAATAGGGAAAAAACGTGGTCCCTGTGGGAGATGAGGCTAAAAGATGCTGCTACCCTTCATGCAAAGAACAAAGCAACCATGAAAGAAAAAGCAACCATCAGTCTCAGGCCTTCTTGTGGTTAACTCCTCTGATCCACTGTCCCTGATAAATGTAATTAGAAAGTTGGCAGTTGGGTAATAAGTATCCATCTAGCAATCTTTGAAGTCCTTATTGGTGGCTATTGCTATCACATGTTATGCTAATTAGGCCAGTTTTTAGTAAAGTAAAATCCTGGGTAATATAATTAAATTTTGTGGTCTCCTTTCTTCTCCGTTCGTAACACATTTGCATAAAATATGTATTTTTAAGGCAGAGAACAGGCATTTTTCAGAATACTGTCTAGGTTTGCAAAAGTTTCTGAGGGAAGGGGGTCTTTTTGGCAGGTCTGGATTAGCTGATCAGAGCACAGGTGCTGGAAGATCGTTCTGGATTTTATATAGTCTTTGCAAGCATGACATCTGAAGAGAACAATAACACTCTGTTCCTTCTGGAACTTGGGGAGAAAATAAGACTGGCATTAAATGGGTGTATTAGAGATCTGGGAGCAAAACATAAATAAAGTACAAATCTAACAAAACAATGAGAAAAGTTACATGAACACAGACAAAATGGGTATTTGAAGTATTTTTGGGGTTTTTTTTGTGTAATTTATTAATCTTTATGGTTTTCATTGAAAACACCTAAAATGAACATTTCCCTCCTATATAATTTAATAAAGTAATGGACAGTAATATCAATGTGATCCTGCATCAAATTACTTCAAAAGCAGTGAAACTGATACACTTTTAGCTGATGGCACGTGAAGTGCACGAGGAGTATCTCTGAAGGTAAGAGTGACTGCTGAGCTGTGATTTATATGCTTCAGTATGAATGACATCCATTTTATGAATGCAATCAAAGCAGTCACAACACACAGATGGTGTCTGGCCTGTGGAAGTCAACTGACTTCAGACAGGTTCTTAAGAGCCTGATATACAGAGGGCTGATACACAGTATGTCCTGAAAAATGAAACTGGAGCTCAAATTATAAACCTTAAAATCAGCAAATAGTCACAATTGCAAGTATAATTTACAATGTTTTGCCTTTCCTGTTTTTCAGTGTTCTGGGCCTGAAACACAGATAGAAATAGAACTAAATTAAAAAAACCCGAAAGTAATGAAAATAATTGATTCTAGAGAATTCTGTCCTTTCTTCATGAAAACAAAAGGTGAGTGCCAAACAGAGTTTTGACTAGTATTTATTACTGCAATTAAAATATTGTCATTACATCAATAGTGACAGCAAAAGGCAAAAGTTTCTTGCTAAAATTGCCATTTCTCCCTCTTTTTCAAGCAAGAGTTTTTTTTAAGTTCCACAGAGGAGAAGAAAACATACAGTTTGCTCCTTTGTATTATCTCTTTTCCTGTTTCTCTACAAAAGTATTCAAACACACCTGAATTATCCAACAGAAAGAATATACAAATGTAACAGGAGAGTCAGCCTGTGTACCCCAATCACTATGATCAAGCCTATCAACTACACTATAGAAGAGTTTACATTTGCTGAATTGTTATGTTCTGTTTTAGAGATATCTTTTCATCACCGAACAAAACATCAAAAGATTTTAGGCTTTGACGTCCATATCCAGGATATGTTTCAGTCTTTAATCAACCACTGAAACTGGATTACCACTAGAAAGTATTTAACAGTCTCTACCTGACTAGAGAAGAAACTGACGGACCTCTGGCTTAGCAAGAATTTATAAAATGTGATTATTAATTTCAACATATAACACTCTTTAAATGGAATTCTTCAGCATTTTTGGAGAGAAGTTTGACTTTAAAATTATGATTTGATGAAGAGCTGATGAAAAATTTGACTGAAGATAATGCCAAAACCCAGAAACAAAACAGTTAAATGAACAGTTATGAAGTACAGACTGGGAGAACAAATTTAACAAGTTAGGATGTGCTTACAAAAGTTTCGACGCAGAATGGAAACATGGCTTTTTAATTTCATTTCCAAGTATTACCCTTATTTCAACTTACAGTGCACCAGAGAAGTGGATAAAATTGGTCTTTAAATTCACCTCTTTTCTAACAGAAAAAGAGAGCTAAATGTTTACTGGTTTGAGGTTCAGCAGTGATGGCCCCAAACTTGGCCTCGTTTTAGTCACTGAAATGTATGGAAGTGTTTTCAAGAAACCCACACGATCTGGAAACAAAAGTGACAAAATAATGTCACTGAAATTGCCTGTGTTAAAAAAAAATAAAAAGGAACATGAAAAGACTGTTTTCCTGAAGAAGTCAGACCTGGATGGTACTATTTTAATTGCTGAAGTGTCCTTGCTCTAATCATCGGACCCAGATGATGCCTTTAGTTCTAAAACACAGCTCAGCGTTGCTGGAAAACTGGGAAGATGTTGTGCTGCAGCTGAAATTCACAAAATGAACTAGTGTGTGTTTAAAACCAGCATTTTCTAAATAGTGGAAAAGTATGACATTCTTGAAACATTATTTGAAAACAAGGCAACCGCTTGTAGAAAATGAATTCAAAACTCCTGCAGCTTTTGAACAGGTAAAATATGAAAATCTGCCTATAAGGCATGGAATTGCCTTTTTTATAAAGCTGCATGAGCATGAAAAAATTAGCAATTTCAATAATACTTTCAAAAAATTAATTTAAAATAAATTTTTCATTATTCTTTTACTTATTTAAGTATTTCATAATATTATAACTGAACATTATGGATTCTATCAGAAAACCAGAAAACAATCATGTTCAAAATCAGACATATAATGAGACTGCAGTTTTCTGATTCACTGTAATCTAATCATTAATCCCTGTGTTAACACAGACCAAATAATTGAACCAGCTGTGATTTTTAAAATAATTTAGTTAATTTATAAAATGATTTTGTTCATTGCAATGCATAATGTACAGAACTACAATTTTTTCTTTTTCTACAATATTTGTGTATTAAAATTAAGCTAGTGAAATCATATTTACAGAAATATTTATTGATCAATAGCCTAAAATGTAAATTCAAGGAGAAATCTGAAATACAGAATTTCATGTTTTTTCAGTAAATCATAACCTATAATTTACATAAATTTAATTTATTACATGTACATTTTACTTCTGTTATCAATTGCTTGAAGTAACTATCGTAATTTTTTCAAAACCTAAGAAGTAAGGAAATCTGGTAAATATATAGATTTGAGCCAGCACTTTAA
The DNA here is from genome assembly GCF_901933205.1 of Camarhynchus parvulus. NCBI lineage: Eukaryota > Metazoa > Chordata > Aves > Passeriformes > Thraupidae > Camarhynchus > Camarhynchus parvulus. Next base: position 60,553,409 of record NC_044573.1, on the reverse strand, counting down.
ATTACTATTTTCTGTGGCTAAAAACAACACCAAAAAAACCCTAGTCCACTAGAAATATAAAACCATCAGAACCAACAAAACTCTAACAGTATTACACTTAATAGTAGATTTCATTATTCAGTCATTCTCTACATAGCAAGCACATGACTAAAAGATACAGTTACGAGTCTTGGGTCTCAGTATCTGTTGTTTTATGCAGGTCACTGCACAGTTTCAAATTTGTGTGGTGTATTTTAATAGTTTTAGACTTACAGTAGAGGCACCTTTGCAACTCTTACAGTTTGTAAAATGCTTGCCCATACCAGTTTCCCATCAACAGTGTATGATACTAAAGCCCAGTTCTCAGCCCATGTAAGGTCCAGCGGAACTCCTGATCTATCCCAGCTGTAGATTTGCATCTGTTGACATGCTGAGTTATTGTTGATCCCGAAGCAAGTTTCTGTGTGTATATTATGAGCATTACAGTATATGACCCTATCTAGCTCCTGAGTCAGAGCCATTCAGTTAACCAAAAAACCCCCAATGTTTACTTGTAGCACTGCTGCTGAGCCATTAACTGTGACTGTTATTAAACTGTACTGTACAGAAAAGTTCTGCGTGTTAGCGTGCTTATTCTTTCACAGAAAAAAATGTTAAGACCCTGACTGTAAGATCAACATTGCTGTTGACGATTAATGGCAAGTGACAGTCAAAACTGAAAGAAGAAAGCATCATTTTCAAATATCTGACAGAGTATGAAGAACTGTCAAATCTTAAATTCTCTCCTGCTGTCAGATATCATACTTCTATCTGGACTATATTTTGTGCATGTTGTAAAATTAACTAAAATACTAAATCATACAGGCTTAAGAACATACTTCAACAAAACTGATTCATATCTGGGTGCTGGTATTTTGAACATATTAAGACGATATATTTATCATATCAACATTTAAACTTGCAAGCATCCCGTAGGCCAAAGAAAACAAAAAACCCTAATAAATATGCTGAAAAACCCCATACCTCAGTATGAAATCCTGACCCCTTCTCCAACTAAGTACACACCGTCCAAATACACTGAGAATGCCAAGCTACAGGGGCCCCTCTGTGGGGAAACCCGTATTTCAGTCAGCAGCATCCGTCAGCTACAGCAGGAGTGCAGGGACAGATGCTGGAGTAAGGATGACACGTAAAAGTGGTAGCCGATTTCAGAACCACTGTGTGTTTCTGTGTACAAGTAAGTCAACGCCATACGTGCACTAAAGCAGGATTTTGTCCAGATTTACGTGCAGAACACAGCTATCACTCTAGGCTCATTTCCATGTAAGATAATGGTGCTAATTAAGGTCCCGGTCCTGCAGTCCTGCCTCATCTCCCGGCAGGGTCACCCAGTCTAAGTGGGGCAAAAGCGTGCTGTACATCTCCCTCGGCTTCTGCGGCAAGGAAACACCAGCACACTTGGGCCACGATCGCCAACCTAAAGCCCATCGCCGGTGCCTCTGCCCCGTGCCGCGTCCCCTGCGCTTCAGGAAACTGAAATTCCCTCATGCGGCAGCGCCGCTCGAGGGCTCGGGAACGGCACTCGGGAACGGCCCGCGCCGCTTCCCGTCCTTGTCACTAAAAACGCCTGGGTGGAGGTGCGGGTAACTGGCTACAGCCAGGCCTACAGCCAGCTCTCGGCTCGCTCACGAGGGAAGCCGACCGACACGCAGGGGCTCGCGAGGGGAGCGGCCGCGGCGGCGGCCACCGGGACCCGCCCGTCCCTCGAGCACCTGCTCGGGGAGCGCCCTTCCCCGCTCGTGCGCCACCTGGGCGGCGGGGCCGGGCTCGGCGGGGCCGGTGGGGCGCTCTCCCCGCGGCCCCTGGGCGGCTCGAGAAGCGCGGCTGCGGCCCCTCGAAGCGCGGGTCCCGGGGAAGCGCCGGGGCCGGGAGCGGCGAGAGGAGCGGCAGGGGCGGGGCGGGCCGCGGGGGCGGTGCCGCGCGCGGCCGTTGGGAAGTTGCGTCACGGCGGGCGCGCGCGGCTGCGCGAGGGCGGCGGATTCGAACGGTGGAGGGAGCGAGGGCGGCGGGAGGAGGAGGAAGGAAAGGAAGGAAAGCGGGAAGAGGAAAGAGGAGGATGAAGAGCACGGCGCCCCGCAGCACTTTGCGGAAAATTATAAAGAAGCACAAGCCGCAGTTACGCCTGGCGGCGAACGCCGACCTGCTGGTGAGGAAGGAGAGGGGCGAGGGAGAGGCGAGGCGAGGCTGCCTCGGGGAGTCCGGGAGAGGGCCTGCCTTTGGCCATGGCGGCAGCCGCAGCTGCGCCGGGGGCAGCCGGCCCTAAACTGGGACGCTTACTCCCTAAATGTTGCGGCCTGTGCGCTCTGGCCCCGTGTGTGACGGGATGCCCAGTTACTACCAATGGTGCTTCCGCAGGGACCCACGGGCAGGGAGGAGGCAAAGCTTGGAGGGACAGACCATCGGTCCGTGAGAGAATACGGATGGGCAGAGATTGCCGCTCCCGCTTTGCTGGTGTCTGCAGTATTGTAGCTCTTTGACAGCGATTCAAGGGACGGGCTGATGCATGGCTTTTTTGTCACGTGATGTTCATAGAGTTTGGTGTAGACACAGCGAGAAATAGCAATTTGGGTTATCTGGCAGCTGTTTGTGTAGATCATTTCGGGTGTGCAGCTAGTCAGCTGAGCTGTGGTCAGAGTTGCTAAGCTGCTCCGGCATCTTGAGTGCTGATATGTTTTTAGAAGGCCATCTAGGTAGACTCTGCCCTAAATTGTGAGATGACAGGTCTTGTTAGTAACCCAGTAAGGTGTTGGGGTCCTGATCATGGTTTAAAAACGCCTGCCAAAAAAGTGGGGATAAAAGAGCCAAGTTTGCAAAAACAGGCCAATAAAGCTGAATTGTTTCTGACCTGCTCTAGGGGGTTTGCGGCACAGGTAGGGTTTGTCTCACCAAGAAATTATTTGTCTACAGGAAGGAAACTTGACCTCAAGAGAGTTTGTGGTAGTTGCCGTATTAAAAAAAAATGCATAGAAAAGATACTCTTGGAAAGAACTTAGTCGACTTCACTTGCTGGACTGTGATATCCTCTTGTTTACAAATGCATGTGGCTCTCAGAGCATTAAAGCATTAACACTAGTATGCTGGATACTAGTATGGGCCCTGACTTGAATGGTAAGTCCACATTTCATGTGTGTATAAAAATTGTGTCTTGCAGCATCTTGAAGGCTGCTGTCTGGATATATGAAGCTAAATGTAAACATATAAAATGAAAATAAGTAATATGAGATTAAAATGAATGAAAATGGCAATTACTTCAGGGTATTTAGATTTGAATGCAAACATTAAATATTTTTCTAATGGAGTGGAGCTAATAAAAATATGATCTCTTCCTGATGTTTTTGCTGCATTTGGATTTTTTATGGACTAGAGACCTAGCCCCTTGCTACTCATGCTCAGACCTACTCAAAGCTTACTCAGTGGAATGCAGTAGTCAACTAATCGAATGCACACAATCACACTTTTTAATTTAATCCTTGGTAACAGTTGGTCTGTGTTTCCAGGGTAAAGAAAATTTGGTTTCAAAGTGATACGGCTGTCTGAAAAGGAGTAAGTGGCACATCCCTCCAAATCTTGGCCTTTGGTTCCCATTTCTTCCTGGTCCTGGCACTAAAGTTCTCTGAGCTGCAAAGACAGTCAGTGAATTGAATTCACTGAAACTTACAAACAACAGCAAACAGATCCAGCTTAAAATATGGCTGTGCAAATGTTCATTGCAGCACAAAGGATGACATCAGAATAAATTTTAATAATGTGATATAAACTTAGATTGTCTCTTCTGGTGATGTCAAATTACGCAGCCTTTTATGTTACAAGGCTTGGCTTTTTTATTCTACCTTTAAACAAGAATGTCGAGGTGTGGTGGTTGTCCATTATGTTCTTGAAGTAGGCTTGTGTCTAACAGCTCTTTAGATCTTTATTTCCTTGGCTAAATAATCAACACAGCTGAAATTATGCCTCTTTTAGAAAAAAGAAAAGATTAGTGAGTTTACTGTGTAGTAAGACAAGTAACAGATTTTGAGAGTATGTTTTCTGGTGCCTGTCTTATTCTCTGCAAACCCTGTAAGAGTGGTTAGATCATATAAGTCAGAAATTTATATAGTAGTTGTCTTAACAAGATGCAGCCATATATATTTTGAGCAGAGAGCTTATTTCTTCTCAGGGGAAGTATGAGAAACGTCCTAGTTCAGTTTCTGGGCTATCTTCCAGAATGATCCATGCTTTATGTCTGAATCTATTGCAGTATATGCCCATTTCAGTAAAGGGGTCTGCCTGCCTTAAGAGAAAATAAGACTGCTTTCTTTTTCCCCCAACTTTCAGTGATTATTTACTCTATAAACCAATGTCTTCTTACATGATCGTAACAAGTTTAATGGCATAAGAATTCATAAATACTTGGATGAGGTTTCGTCTTCGCTTTTGATCAAGTCTCTTCTCAAAATCTGAAGCTTTGTCAGAACCTGTTTCACATCTATCTCTTTGCACAGTGTAGCTATCAAATTTCTCAGGAAGATGTTTGTTTTTGGTTTTGTTTTGGTTTTTTTTAATGGAGTATGATAATATTTCTGGGTGAAGAGATGCAAACAGTGTTTTAGGTTTTTTCAAGGCTCTTTTTGAAAATAAGAGGTAGTGATTTTAGTACTGAAGTTCAGATATTTCCCCGATGGTCAGAGAAGAAAGTATATTGCAATTGTAGCAGAAAAGCAGGATCTCAGCTGCTTCTTTTGTGCTAGAACAGCACATGTGCCTTTCCATTGCAGGAAAAGCTTGAAGTATTGCATTGAATGGCCTTTTTAAAATTTGTTGTCACCATAGAATAATTAATAAGTGTGCATTGAAGGTGAAATATCAGTCTTAAGAATTGTTTTGAAGTTACGGCAGCAAAACAGAATTACAGTGGTTGTCCCTGCTATTCCTCAGTTCTGTGAGGAGCAGGTGTGTGGAAGTTGCTGTGTAAACAGTGCTGTGAATTTTTTACATATGTTCTTAAAATTTTGCATTCTTTCTTTTCTGGAAAATAAACATTCAGTTTTGTAAGGTGATTTTCATGACTAGTTAGTTAAAAACACTCTTTAAATTTTATGCAGAAGGACAAAAATTTAATATGCAGTAAAGCACTGTCCTTGTCAAATATGGTATTGCTTAGTTGCCAGTAACTGTCCTAGTGGTGGTATTCAGTCATTCTGCCTTTCAGTAGCCCTTCTCAATTGCCTTGGATAACCTGGAATATTTATTAACCTGTGTGCTCTGTTGTGGAATGTTCCGATTTTAGTCTATGTGACTGTTTAAAGCTATTGGAGTACAGAGGAAGCTTCTCCACATGCAGCAATTCGCTTTGAGAATAGGAAAATAAAGGTACAGTGATTCTGAGAGAGGATGCAGTTTTAAAAGGCAATTTTAAAATTAACTCTTTTGCCTTTAGATATCTCAGAAGAAAGACATGCAAGTATGGAAGCTTTTGTTCCATCTCTCACTTCTCCTTCAGGTTGTTTCCAGAAATCTAATCTCCATGTTGATAAGTTTAATAATGAGAATTCTAATGTTGAACATTATTTTAGTGCCACTGCTTGATTCTGCTGGAAATAATTTCTGTGTGAATATTTAAAGACTGGTACTAAAACGGCTTTTATATTTTGTGAAATAAATCTGCAAGCACATCTGCTTTTTGTGTAGTAGATGCTTCCAAATGATGTCAAATATTATGTAAATTTATCTATTGCTTCATTTAGTTCAGGATATTTTAAAAAACTGCCTAAACTGCTTGTCATAGGGACTGAGTTCTTGTGACAAGAACATGTAACAGATTCTTTGTGCTGCAAACCCACTGCCAAAATATTTCTCTTAAACTCTTAATTTTTAACTTTCCATATTACATTGTTCCAGGTTTACAGATAAGGTACAGCAGAATAAATGCATCACCTTATTCATACAAAGAAAACTTTCATCTATTTCAGTAATATTTTTCCTAGCTCTTGATTGCAAAAGTCTATTTGTACACTTTATGTAGCAGAGGTAATGTTGTTTGAAAGTTTAATTTACAAAAGGTGCAATTATCAATTTTTCAGGTTGGATTATTTAAATAATTCACACAGTGCCTGTATAATGCTAGGGATTTGTCTTACAGGCCTCTGATTAATAACTACACAAATGTGCTGTCGGCTGGCAGTTTAAGTCCAGGCTACAGCAGTTCCTTCCTTGCCTGCTGCAATTTTTTCTTGCTTTTGTATTAGCAGAACAGCATTCCATATGGAAAGGAACACTGCCCAACTAGTTCTTTTAATGTAAAAAAGCTAAGTGATGAGCTGGGGAAAAAATGGATACAACCTTCTGACACTGGAGAATTTCAAGTTCTGGAGAAATTAATGTCAACATCGCTTTACACTGGAAAGGGGCAGAAGTCCTTGAACTTGTCTGTAGTCCATTCAGTGATAAGACAGGAATGAATTTGCTCTTCATAAAAGTCTGGCCGTTGTAGTCACTGAAAACTAACTATTTTTACTAGTAAGCAAAAAGTCTCCTTATTCTCTGATATTTGTGTTTGGTTTATTAAAAACTACTAATAAAAATCAGATGGATTCCTCTTAGATCAGTTGTTGTTTGTGTGATCATTTCTGAAGCACTTTTATTATTTAAGTATACTAAATTTAATCTCTGTTTACAAGAGTCTTGCATGAAGGGAATGTCTTGGAAATTTACTGAGGCTTGACCTGAGTGATAATTTTTTTTTTCTGAGAACACCTTCAGGAATTTGGAAGCAGTATATTATGCAAATTTTCTATTGCAAACAATGAATCTTTAGAAAAGCAAACTGTGTTTAAACTACTTGAATAAATTTTTTTTTCTTCTCTATTTTAAAGGTTCATTTGAATTTCTTATTGTTTCTCCATCGGCTAGCAGAAGAAGCCAGGACAAATGCTTTTGAGAACAAAAGTAAAATAATAAAACCTGAGCACACCATATCTGCAGCAAAGGTATTAACGCATTTCTAATATTTTTCATTTTTGTATAATGTATTATGACAGCCTATACAAAAGCTTTCTGTGTTAAAGTTGATATTTGATTTATAATCCAAAACCTATAGACACTTAATATTCTTTGTCCATCATTGGCATAATTTACTGTCACCAAGAAAACAAATTAACTCTTCTTGTGCTATTAAATATAACTCAATTTTTCTTGATTATTCCCTGTTTAAAGTAATAATTTCACTATATGAGTAAATCTACAAAATGGTCTACCAGCAAGCCTTCATGGCCTGAAAGGCAGTCCAAAGTTGGAGGATCCTTATTTCAGCTGATACTACATACATACTACAAGGAAGCATGCTGTCTTAACTTCAGTGATATAAGTGAAGCTTTATGGAACAGGTGGGAAATAGTTCAGAGAGGTTCAAATACCTTTCTTACATCTTCAGTTCTTACCTGCTTAGTCTGAAATAAGTTTGTAGTGGATTCTGGCAGCACTGTGTGGATACAAGAACAAACAGACACTTTGTGTGATGTATTTGGCAAGGAAAGAACTAAGGGAGAATTAGACTGTGGATTGTTATATGGGTAGTTCAGCATAACAAGAAATGCTGTATGAATGAATATCTGTGAAGAAGGATTCGCTGCATTGCAGAGCGTGGTGAGTTTTGTTTACATGCAAAAGAAGGGAAAAGGGAAGGTGTTATATGGCTTTGTCTCCTAGAAAGAATTACTGTCAAAATATGACTGAAATCCTTTTTTTATTCTGTAGCTCATTTCACTTCCTAGGATATGTCTGCTTTACTTTGTTGTCATGAAGGAATTCAGTCTCTTTATCTCTTTAACCTCCTTCTCCTGCTGAGCGAATTGGGAGGACAAAACTTGATGTTACCTGATATTTTGATCCTGTGGCTTCTGTTTATCTTCACTATTTTTTTTCCCTTCTCCTGAAAGGTTTAGTTTTATACTTTTCTATTACTATAGTGACAGAAACATATACAGGATATGTAGGGTAGCCAAGTGAATGTTGCAGTTGGAGTCTTAGACATTTATGGTTTCTTTTTAACTGCAATCTTAACACTTTTTGAACATTTTTGTGCTCCATTTATTTTTTTAAGGTGGGAAGAAAGGAAAAACTGTGTGTATTTTAATAATTTTAACACTTAAATAGTCCCACTTGGGCTTTGAAGTTCATTTTTCAATTTAAACTCCAAACCAAAAAATGTCCTTCCAAAGGTCTGTGAGCTCTTGATACAGAAAGAAGTGAGGCATTGCAAACAAAAATTGAGCATAAGAAATGTATTATTGCAAACCTTATTTTTAATTTTTGTCTAGGCCTAACAGAGTAAGAACTTTAAGGAATCTACTGATGGCTCAAGAGTACTATTGCCATTTCTCAGCATTAATTTTCAAAATAAGCCTTTTATTTTACAGAATTCTTGCTTATGTATGTTCTTGCTTAAAAAAAAAACTCGTATTTGAAAGCTTTCCATATACTTTTGCTTTATTTCTAATATTTTCCCTTAGGTATTACCCTTTGCAACACAGCTCTTGGAAACAGATTAGCTAGATGAACCTTTGGTCTCTGTCTGCTGCCTGAATTGTATTGATAAATATACTTTTTTCTTTTCTTTGCAGGTTATTTTAAAGAAAAGCCGAGGCTAGAAAACAAACCACTGGAATTTTAAAACACATTTTTCAATGTTTTCTGACTAACTTGAGTTATACTGTGGGCCAGCTTCAGCATTTGTGGAACTACGTAGTTTGTTAACATCTATCTCCTGACTATCTTGCTGTTTCTTTAAAAAAAATTAAACAAAAAGATCTTAGAATGTATATTTTCATACACTTCATGCATAATTTTAATTTATGTGTGCCACTTGTCACTTAAGACTTTTGATGTACTTTATTTCATAATGATGGAGGAATGCTTGTACCATAGATAGCCTTTGGGTACAATGTGGCATTTATTATTAAAAGTGTGAAACTTCTTGAGGGGAACAGTTGTTAAAAAAATTAAATAACAACACTAAATTTAGTTTTCACTAAATCTAGTATAGATTGTGCAGTTGAGAGCTGATTTACTAGCGAGACAAAATTATGGCTTTCAAAACCATCACTGTAGAAACAAGTGTATTAAATACCTTGTCTTCAGTTTATTTATAAATGCCTTGATAATTTTTAAAATTACTTTGAAAAGTAGGCTGAAACTTCTGTGTTTTGGGGAAAGAATATATAGTTGGTATTTTAAATCATGTTTTGAACTGTTAAGCTGACCTGTTTGTTGTGGTACATGAGGCAGCTTGGTGGTCTGTAATTGAGTTGATGTGGACAGATACACAGGTTATGGAAAAGGAAAGATCTGGCAGAGCTGATGTTTTCAAAGTTAGATCTTGTAAAAATAACAAAGATAAGTTGGCTTGAGTGCCAAGCTATATCCTTTTCTCTTTTGTGTGTCATGCTAGCTTCTCAAAAGTCTGGAAATGTACATTATATAAAAATGTCATCTTAAATTAAGGTCATATTCTGTTCCTATTCTGATATTTGTAATAGTTTACTGAACACTTTGCTTAATAAATATATCAGTAAAGTTATAGATTAATTTTACTGTTCCAGCTGATAATGCAGTTTTGTAGAATATATGGTAGCTGATCCTTAATATGCACAGTGAGCTGTTGTTAAAATAAAGAATCTTTTAAGTGTTATGTATTGAGTAGTCTAATTTTGTTTGACACTTTACCAAATATATTCTAGAAACTCAGCAAAAAATTACATTTTAAAAATATTTTTGTAGTCTAAAGAAACTGTTGCAATGCCAGTACTTAAAATTTCATATCATATCAATGTTCTTTTTAAAATTTTTAAAATGCTGTATAACCTTTGAAAAGTCATCCTCTTCCAGTATGCAGAGAGGAAGGAAGCATCACTCTCCTGCTTTTCTTGATGCACAGAGCTTAGTGCATTTGGCTTCTTGTAAGGGTTGACTAGATTCTTTAGTCTGCATTTTCTTCTCTTACTCCTTTGGATTCTACAAAGAAGACCAAGAACATACACATGTAGATGGATATGTGGACTTAATAATCTGAAGTACATTCTCAGGAATCAGGAAGATCTGACTAGGTATTTATGTTTTTATTTGTGATTACTGTCTTTGATTTAACAATTTTATTGCAACACTATATTTTCCTTAGAAATGTTTTTTCATTTTTCCTGAAATATTTTCTTAGTGTCATATATAATCACATACCTTCCTCATTGTACAATTGTTTGAGTGCTGTAGCTTCTTTTGGAACTTGTTTTGATATGCACTTTAACTTTTTAATTTTTGATTTTTCTAGGAGCAGGTTCCACTCTGAGCTTAGTGGAATATTCTCATTCTCATGTAGTAGATTGATTAATGGTCAGCTACCACTGGGGATGGGAGGCAAAAAAGGGTTAAAACCAACCACCAGTGTACTTTAAAAATATTTTGTACAGCGGCTCTGGCGTGTATTCATGGTCAAGAAACTGCCTCTTTTTAATAGGAGAGGGACTTTGATAGTACATCGTGAATGTTTTGTAATAGCTGGAGCAGGCAGGTATTAAGAAGACCTGGGTAGCTTGACAGATATTCAGGTTTCTCTCCTAAACTTCAAATAAATACTTACTGAAAATTAATGGGGCCGATGAAGTGGGCTTAAGCTTTTAGAAACATAAAATGCTATTGTGTTTTTCTAGTATCGTCTTTAATGTTCACCATAAGGTTAATTGTATTTCTGTTTGGCAGCTCTTCTGTTCTCCTTCATCTATGTACCTCGGGTCTCCGTGCAGTATTCCTTGGTGGATTTTTGAAATTAAAACTTACACAGTATTATTGTCTAAGTACCTGTGAACACTTACAATTAATATAAACTTGGAGGCTATAGTGATAGGTTATTCCTGTGTTGTGTCGCTGTTTAATGACAAAGTATTAAAGCAGGTAGTTATATAAAATTTTTTTTGAAACTAGATCTGTAGTAGAAGACCTAATGAAGTTGTGTTATTTGAATTCCAGTGTTGATCCTTTGCCATTAGGAGGAAAAAGGCAAGGATTTTTAAGGGAAGAGTCATGGTGATGCTCAGCTGTTTTCATGAAACCTTGTGAAATTTATAGTTCTGAAACAACTGACTCAATATTAAATTTCCTCTGGTTTTAAGCATAAGATTCAAGAGCTTTTTGGAAAGAGAGGTGCTCTGTCAATACAATTAAAACTCCTCATTTCCTCAAAAGGTAGGATGCATGTCCTAAAAAATTAGAAGCACACTCAGACATCCATTTTTTCTATTCTTTCTGCTTGCAGCTTTCACCATGTTCTGTTTTACATCCTACCCTGCCCTTTCACTCTGACCATCAATGAAAAGGGGTACAGTAATGAAGAAATAGAATTTGGTAAAAGTACTTCTTGTAGCCCTTATCTTGGTTTTCAGCTTTTGATGTGGCTTGTGTTAGACCCTGGGCCAGGGTAGTATCATAATGGATTAAGCTGCAAAAGAAGAAGGAAATTGGTTATTGATCAGCAGATGACTGTGATGGAAGAGAGTGGTGATGTTGCTGTTTTTGCTTCACTTATAGAGTGACTGGTGAGAGTGCATCTGCTGTTTGCCAACCTGAGTGTTTTCTGGTGGGGAATATGCCCTATTCCAGCTCACACTCACAGCATGCATTCATGCATTCTGTATTTTGATTTTGTGGAGCATGTAAGTTTAATGTTTTCTGAGTGGTATAAATCATGCAATTATTATATTTAAAGCTTGTAAAAAGTGAATATTAAGAATGGTATGTCAGTGAAGGTTAGATCTATGGACCTAATCCCTAATGGTATCAATGAATAAATGAACTTGTATACTTTTATGGGTCAGGATCCAATAATCACTGTTCTATTTGAATATAAAGTTGTATCTGTTATTTTGAATCAGAAAATCACAGGTGCTAGAGAAGACATTCACACTTTGGAGTTTCATTGTGATTTTATGTGGAGAAGCGAGTGACTACTGAAAAAGAATCTAAAGTTTCATAATAAAAATAGTTTGTATTTTCTGCTTATAGTCATACAGTAAAGGAAAAATAAATCCAGAAATATGTATGCTGTAATAGAAAAATTCTTTTTCTAGCCATAAGGTGGGGATATAGCAAAAATTCTCTTTTTTGCCTGTGGTAACTTTCCATTAGAGCAAGTATTCTGATTATTCCTACTAAAAAGTATGCTATAAATTGTGACACTTCCTGATCTTTTTTGAAGACTACCAAGCCTAGTCTGCTGACATATCTAGGGCTATTAATGTTAAAAGAAAAAATACCATTCACATCCAAAACAGGATGTTCTCCTGATCTGTGCTGAGAGGGTGAAAGATATGAAGGATCTTGAAGATTTTTCTTTCTTTAAAGCTTAATCTTTCAGTATCATGTAGTTTTCTTAATTAGAGGTCTATAGTTATTCATACAACATAGCCTCGGTTTTAGAAATGGGTATATTCTATGTGCAGTGTTATGAAGGAAATTCTTGTACAAGACATTACTTATTTAGCAGCCTTAACCATGAAACATACAGCTTGTACTGGCTGACTTGCTGACTCGGCATTCCATTAGTCTTTATCAGTTAGAGCAACTAAGGCCATGTAAATCCTAAATGCATAGGGTTCTTAGGTGACTTGTGACTATGTATTTAGAAGGTGACTTGCATTTCAAATAAAAATGCTGATTACATTAAATCAAAATCTTTTTTTCCACAGCTGCGAGGTATGTGTCAAATTCAAGTTCATTAGAATGTTTCAAAGCAATGTGTTTAGTTGTTTTCAGTTCCATATGTGTATTTTATACCATGTATATGTATTGGCATATAGATTCCTCCATATATTTTAATGGTACTTTATGGTAATGTAGATTACTTAGATATGACAAAAGAGGGTAGTAGAACAAATTTCTTACATGTCTGAGTAGCTTCAATTCTAGGCTGAGAAGATGTTGATAGCATTTCTGTTGTGCTAAATACAGAATTGCAACTTTTTGAAGAACCTGAAGAGTCTTCCCACCTGAGTTCATGGTTCTGCAGACATAATCAGTTGGAATTCATTCATTTACTGTTTGGTGAACAATCTTGGGGATTTGTCAGTTTCTTTGCAATCCACATTCATCAAATTTACATGGGCTTTGATACATAATATTCTCCTGTGGGCTGGGTTATTAATGTTATCCTGACCAAACTGCTGAAAGATCTTTTCAGGTCATTTGATACCTGTAAGATCAAGTTTCTTACTGAGAAGGTCACTTTCCTGAGGGAGTGATTTCAGGGCATGGAGAACATGGTGGAGTGTAGAAAAACACCTCAACACCCCTAAAGTAATTTCTGGTTTAAAAAACCCCGAGTGTAGACACAACCTTACTACCCGATAATAATGTGACTGCAGCAGTTAAATAAAAGCAAGAACACTTCCTCCATCAATGGTTTGCTCAACCTTCTGGCACTAGGTTAGGCTCTACACAAAGACTCCTGTATTGTTTCCAAAGCATGTAGAAAACACAGAAAGGTATGTTGGTAATAGGAGAGATCCTAGGACAGATCCTGGATCAAAATTTATAAAGGGCAAATACTTCCAAATAAATGCAGTCAGGGATAGAGTTGGATTAGCTGGAGTTTCCAGTCTGCTATATTGGGTTGAAATTGGTGTAATTGTATTGGTGCTGACCTCTAAAACTGACAGCCTAATGTGAATTGATTTCATTTGTTCAGCTTCAGTAGGTAAGTACAGACACAGATTATATTATATAACAAGTAATTTTTAATGAATTGCTGCAAATTTTATAAACCAGATAAAGGAAAACATTTAAGTAAGAGGTCAGCTAGTTTTTAAAATTCTATTGCATGTCTGAAATCTTAGTACAAGCAAGCCTCTAGCTATAGCTGTTGAAGCTGTTTTTCACCTAGTAAAAGCTTAAGCTACCAGTGATGGTGGAATACATATAAATGTTTAAATTCTTTAGTTGATTTTTGCTCTTCAGAGAAAATTATGTATGCTTCCAGAATTGGTCAACTGTTTAAATATTACTTATTCCTGAAGATTGGCTAGAATTTAAAAGTGAAGTGAAAAACAGTAATTAAAAAAAACTCAGGAAGCAGTCAAGAAAGGGGAAGGATAAGCTCATGACATAGTTAAGGTTGGCCAGATAATTTTTTCTGTTTCTTAGTTTCATCATTTGTGTTTCATGTTGAAGTTTAACTGTGGGCTCACACATTTTCCAGATTTAAAAGGTTGGGTCTCGGTAATGGAGGGCAGTAGCTTTCATGTAGTCTAAGTAACTATTCCTTTAAAACTTTTTCCAATAAAGATATCCCATATCTTACTAAATTGGCACCAGAATTCCACACAGTAATTAACTTTGATGATTCTTTACCTATGGTCTATTATGGAAGTTTTTCCCACAAATTCGTATGGATAAGCCTTGAAAATTCAGATCACAAGTGGACAAAATGTCATCTTCCTTTGTCTTTTATTTTCCTTGTTACTCTTTCAATTTCTGGATAAGACTGGAGAGCCATAGTGAAGGTTTATTTTAGGGCAGTGACAACGTTTAAAAGTTCAAAATTTAAAAGTACTGCCAAAAGGATGGATTAACTTTCAATCCTTTTTGAAGGCACATTAGTATTCACAAAATTGACATTGTGGGTGAGGTTGGAAGGGACCACAGTGGGCCATTGCTCCAGCTTCTCATGTTGGAGAACATGGCACAGGATTGTGTCTGATGGTTCTTGAATATCTCCAGTGGGTGAGACTTCACAACTTCTGGGCAACCTGTTCCTGTGCTTTCTCACCTGCAATAACCTGCACAGATATTTCTGTATATGTGTAGCATGAACACAAACATTGTGAGACTGTGAAAGTAGATCTATGATTTAATGATAGTTCTTGCTGACTGCAGTTTTTGAAGTTAAGCCTCAACAAAATAGGGAGTAGCTTACTGGCCTGAGAAGTTAATTTTACTGTAACTTTCTACCTGTGAACACCAAGAAATTTTGTTGTTAATGCTATTGTTTGTGCCACTGTACCTTCTGTTGAACTTGCTAAGCATCTAGCTGGCAGTGCAGCTATAGCCAAGAGTTGGAGGAATATGCAATATTAAAAACACAAGACAAGTGCAAGCACAACAGTTTTACTTTGGCATGTTATTTTCATGAACCTAGCGTCTTTTGCAAGGTTTTCCTGGAAACAAAAAGAAAACACCTTTCCAAATAATTTTTACTTTGGTAGAATGGATGCTTGATTACACTAAACTTCTCCAAAACAAATGCTTGTGTATTTAACTGAATTGTACCTTGGATATTTCTGCTAATGTGTTTTTTTCTTTCTTCTTGCTTGCCCACTTACGCTCAAAGAGAGGATGGAATATGCTGCATACTCCTTTCTTCTAAGGAAGACTCTTATAATGGCTTTCTTTTTTTTCCCTGAATTTCCTGGTGAGGCAGGAAGCCATACACCTCTAGATCAATGTCTTAAAAATTATCAAGAAAGTATTATTTTGTGTCTACTACCTGTAGTATAAAACATTTGTTCTGAAGTGTGAAGTTGGCCTCTGTACATAGTGAATATTATGCACATAAATTTTAAATCTCTTTATAAAGCTTGATATTTTTCGGTTCAGAAATTCTAGATATTTTCTAGTATATAAGACCCAGATGGAGCTCAGACTTGGGGCTCTTATTCTCTGAAGAACCCATCAATGTAAAATATCAAGCTACTCTCTCTTTGAGAATGGAGAGGATTTTTCATAGTGTTTTTTTACATTTTATGTTTTTGTCAATTTGGTTTTGGTTTTATTTTGTTTGGGCGGTTTTTGTTTGTTCTCTTTGGGTTTTTTTTGTTTTGTTTTGTTTTTCTAACTACATGGGCTGCTAGATTTAAAGTTTTTTTGCTAAATATTTGATATCATATTTCTTTATTCAAGCATGAAAATTCAATTATGCCTCACCTCCCAGAGGAGTCCTCCAGTTTCCATAACATTCCTAATATTCTTAATTTTGAAGACTAAGCAGAGTTTCTTCCCAGTATTTTCTGTTGCTCTTTTTCCAACCCCGAAGTTCAATGCTAAAGAGAAAGAGAGGAGAGGATGGTTGTGATGCTGCAGAGCATTTATACTGGAACATAAGCAAGAATGCCAACAAGTAGCAGACTTTAAACTGAGAAAAGTGTATGTGGAGGAAATGCTCTATCTTCCATACCAAACTTAACCTGATCCTTTCGGGAGACAATTCACAAGATGAACGTTTGTTAGCAATGCTGTTGCCTTTGCATAAAACTTGTGTAAATATTCCACCCTCCTTCAAATACAGCTTTTATTTTTTTGCTGTCCTTATTAGCAATAAAGAAGACAGAATCAGATCCAATGTAAACATAGACAATTTATTATCTAGTGTGCTCATTATTGATTTAAAACCAGTTTGTTTAATATTTTTAATATTTTTCCTCTGAGGAATATATGCTCCTTTGAGAAAACTTCTAAAAATTAGAAGCTGGATGTTTAAAGCTGTACCAAAACTGAGACTTTATAAATTGTACTAATGCCTTTGTTAAAAAATAACAATGTGAAGTTATGGCACAAAGGAGCAACCTACTACTAATCATAAAGAGACACTTTTGAAATATCAGCTTTTTCATGTTTTCTCTTGTAAATTCCATGTAAAATTCCGTTATGATGTCTGTTAAAATGATTATATGTAGTATTTTTAAGCTTAGTAAGTTTAATTCTTGTCTGCATCCCTCTTGAAATGTGGACCATGTTTGAGACATAATTTGTGTAACAAAATATCTTTATTTCTGAGTTAATTTAATTTTTACATGCTTGTCTTACAGAGGAAGTCTACTTTTAATAAAAGTCATGTGTTTAAAGCCATAATTTTTGCATTCAGCATGAATTATTTTTATGTTGTTACTGTTTGATGTGAAGTCTACATTTTCTATGAGTAAACTTAGCAGTTACAGTGTGGATTTCATCTTCCTCTATCAGTACCACCATGTTACCAGTCACTGTATTGAAAATGCCTTTTTAGATGTTAATATAACGTTTGAGCAAAGCTAAGTATCTAGTTTCAATACAAGATGCACTGACCATCTTTTTTTACCTAGGCTTCATATATTATCTTTGTAAACTCAAAGAAAAAGACATTTTCCTCTGTTCTTGTAGTTTCCCACTTAAATGGAGCCTGTCACCACATGAAACACTTTCCTGACCTTTAGCATTGTCAGAACATGAAACAGAGGAGGAGGATATCCTATGGTGTATAGTACATTAAGGGGATTACCTCATCAGCATGAAAAGTCCGTAACTAATCTACACCAGAGACATGTAAGCTCTTAGAGCAGGACATTCTTGAGAATATAAAGAAACACATCAAAACACTTTCTCTGAGACTTGTTCAGCATGTAAGTGGAGCAGCCGACATGTGAATAAGTTGCAGTGTCAAATTTGTTCTTTGTTTACACTGTTTTCATATGTCCACCCAGACCCCAAATTTCCAGGCTGGGGCAAGATTGATAAAATATAAAATTCTGCTTCTTTTGGAAAATTGCATTTGGGGTGAAGTTGTTCCTGGTATTTTCCTTCTAGTAAGAATGAGCGTTCTCCTTACCTTGTCAACATTACAGGAGGTAACTGATTAAGAGGGAAGCTTTTTTTTTTCCTTCAAGTTTCCTAAACTGATTTGAAATACTACCTTTACACTAGTTTAATGTATTACTTCTCCAATTTTTCTGAGCTTATATGGAGGCAGAAGAGAAATGATTCAAACTCTAGCACTAGGTAAATAAGATGCAGTTTTGTCCATCCACAACATGCAACCCTATAACTGCTGCTAAGATGGATTTGCTGCAACTTACAGCATGTGTACTATCTTAATATATACTTTCCTGTGTGTTATTTTTTTCCCCCTAGCACAATGATTGGTGATAAATTTGAAAAATTAACCAAAATCTGTAAGTGCAGTTTTCTAGCAATAAAGAGCTCATGTAAATGAGTCAGCCTAAAGTTTGATTAGCCATGCTTAAATCTTGCAAATAATGTGGTTTCTAAATCTTTGGGTTTGGGAACCCTGTTGCAAATTTGTGCATGAATCCCTATTTGAAAGTATTCCTTAGTATTAAGAGAAAAAAGAACCCAACATTGAATCTATGGAGACCTGCCAAAATTTTTTTCAATTATTCTTATTAGGTTACAATAGTCTACTATAGAAACATGCTAAAATTGTTGGCTCATCTACATTGCAATATATTTCTTGAGTTTCAGAAGAGCAAGACAACAGAAAGCATTCTGAGCAATTAAAAAGTAGTTTTTATCCTGTTTCCACGTGTTTCAATGTCAGGTTTTCTTTTTCGGTTTATCTGCTAAGGAATTAGATTTTGCTACCCTATAACCCTTGTGCACTGATTGATCAAATTTTGTAGTGTCTCTGAAATTCTCATCATTAACCATCTTTTTTAATTATATTTATTTTCAACAGCAAGTATATCTTATTTGAAAATTTCTTCAGCAGTACTCTAAAATATTTTTGAGCAAATAATTAACAAAATTTTTCTTCTTTACCGTGAACTGTTGATGTATAATTCAGTTTCTTCAAGTATATCACCGTTCAGAATTGTTTGTGGAATATTCTGTTGAATATTCTAGGGGACCCTGCTTGTGCAGGGAGATTGGACCTCCACTTGTCCCTTCCAACCCTACCCATTCAGTGATTTTGTGATTCTTAGTAAGTCTTGGTTTTTAGCTCACTGAGCAGCTGTCTGTTTTCACTGATTGCTATTTGAATGGCAAAAGTCTGTAATCAGCCCGTTAGTTTGCATGTTGTGTTTCTTCATCCCAACTGTGTAATAATTCTTAGCTGGAAGCTTGCAGAAGACAGATGTAAAAATGCCTTTCAGTAAACACTTTCTGAAGTGTGCCTAAATTGCTTAAATCCATATTCTGATGATAAACCTAATTTCCTTAACTTTGGAAAAGCTGAGCTAAAATATATGTCTCTTCTTAAAAGTCTGAATTAATGCTTGTGGAAAATATTTCACAGTAGTTGATTGGTTTTAGCTGCAGAAATACATAAGTGTAGTAAATAATAGAGTCTTGTCGAAGTCCAAATACTCTCTTTTTTGTTGTTGAAATGGAATAATGTACTTGTACAGAACATAAGATGAGAGATTTGACCAAAAGCATGGGGAAAACCCCTTCTCCTTACAAAAAATCTTGGAAGAAGAGACGTAGCCTCCAATATAAGCAGTTCAAAGAACTGAAGCCTTGTGATCTGAACGAAAACCAACTACTAAAATTTTGAAGACAATAACTTCTTTACATTGCTATGTTCTCAGTTATGATTTAGGGAGACAATTCATTTTCTCTGTTTACCTGCTATCTGCTCTGCAGTAGGATCCAAATCTCAGTTTGACAGAAGTAAATAACAGAAATTTTTAGCACTTAAGAGATCAGTATTAAGAGAAAATGCAGAATTTGGTATCTTGTTTCCAGTAATGAGAGTCATTCTTGTCACTGTATTATTACATGTGTTCAATTAGGATGAAGAAACTGCCTTTAAGCATTAGATTTTCTTAGGGGCTCAGCTGGGTGGGCACTGCAGTTGCTGAAGGGGACATTATCAATTGGGTGAGACAGAGAACATTTTAGGTGAAGCTTTTGAAATTTTCATAATTTTTACATTTTAGGATTTTAAACTTTTTTAAGTTGGTAGCATTTTTTTGTGTGTCTGTAGATACATTCTGGGCCAAATTTTACCCATTTGGGTTGGTGTAAAATCAAAGTTGTACAGCGATCTATATTGCTGAGAATGGGAGCAAGGTTTTTGCCCCAATACTTTTGACTGCTTTTTCTTGCTCTGAAGCAATTTCCAGGCTGTGCCTAATTTGTCTGTGATATTCAATGTTGACTAAGTGACAGCATCTGCAGTGCTGCTAAATGGAGGGTTTTGAATGCTCAGCTTCCACACTAGCAGATATTTTTGGCAAATATGTACCTTTACCACAAAGTTGTTGCTATTATGGGGTTGTTTTAATCATACACTGAAACTCATTTTCTTAAATGCACTTTTAATTCTTTCTTTGTTTGCTTTTATTGTTTGCATAAGAACACCACATGCTAATTCACCACATGATGTGTACTCACAGTCCAAATATCACAAAGTCAGTTCCAAGGTCCAGACATTTACCAGTCTCCCTTTCATAAAGCATATAATGGCAAAATCCTTAGTCCAAATTCAAGTCAACTAGAACTTTGGAGTATTTTCAGAGTAAAATACGCTTCAGAACAGCTGCAGGAATCTTGATATATAACACACAGTGAGGTGGACATAACCCTTTAATACTGAAAATATACTTTATAATTTACACATGATGACAAGATAAAAGTTTTTATAAGACTTTCTTCAAAAGAAGGAGTAGGAAAACAACTAAAAATAAATAGAAATGCTTTCCTGTTCTGAGCCCAGATTGGGCACAGCCATGATGGCAGCCAACACCTTTTTGGCACAGAGCCCTGCCAGTTGCCTCATCCCAAATTCAGGGACACAAAACTCAACTCCTCTCCTGGATCTTTTCCAAACAGTTTGGGAGTTTGCCTTCCTGCAAGAGGCTGGTAGAAGGAGAAATTATAATGCTTTTTCTCTTGCTTCCTGCTTGTTAATAAATTGGAAATTACATAGTCTACAAACATAAACTTGTTTTGTGGATTCCATCATAAGGCATAAATCATTAGATGTTTTATACCAATTATTTTGTTTCTGATCACACAGTTCTCATATATAAAGCAAAATAAATGCATTTTAATTCCTTACTGTA
This sequence comes from Camarhynchus parvulus, assembly GCF_901933205.1. Lineage (NCBI taxonomy): Eukaryota > Metazoa > Chordata > Aves > Passeriformes > Thraupidae > Camarhynchus > Camarhynchus parvulus. The sequence continues at coordinate 60,532,572 of NC_044573.1, read as the reverse complement.
TGTTATGAGAGTGCATCATAACCCATATAAAATCAGCTATTTAATGTCAAGAGGAAAAAACTTTTTTGGAATTTCTTAGGGTCTTATGTAGTCAATTTTGCAGCAGCATACATCCTTGCTTTGCTAAGGGCTCAGTGCATAACATTTTCAACCAATTTGGTCTCAATGTGTCTTAGAATAATAGCCCTTAACTCAATAAAAGTTCAAGAGCAAAGTATTTAGAGAATTTTTACTACCAAGAAAAAATGCTGAGGAGTTCTTTCAGGACAGAATTAAAAAATACAAAAAAATTGTAACATGCACGTGAGAGAAAGTGAAATTTTCATGAGTGCATACATACATGCTGAAAAATCTATGTGTGGGTACTCATCTGCATGAAGAGTCACCCCACTGAATGCCAGTCCTGGCAAGACAGCCTCAGATCCTAGTCCTGTGTTTTCATTTTCCAAACCGAGAACTGTAAACATCTTCTGAGCTAAAAAAAGAGCAAGACTGCAAATGCAGAATATTGAGTTCAAAAGTAGAACACAGAGTTCCCAAAGACTCTCTGCTGTACACAACAAGGTGAAAGATATTTGATCTGGTTCTCTAGTCAATTGAGTGCCTTGCATGTCACCACATGAACAAAAAGAATTAAATCTGGTCATAGGGACAACCAGATCTGTGCCATCTGGTTTTACTTTCCCACATTAAAAGTCCTAGCATACGGTAAGGTATGAGCTGCTGTTGATGTAGTTTTTCTTATCTGCTGAATGATGCTTTGAGGCTATTGACATCCAGAATATGGTAGAACAATTTCAAAACTTCCCTACCTACCCCAGAAATATTAGGTCAGACATTCTCCATAGGCCCCCTTTCCTTCCTCACTTTTTTCAGGTGAAGCAGTAGGGATTTTGTCTACTTTTGTTCCAGAAAAGTCTTGATCTGCTTTACTTGGAGTTTCTAAATTCTGATCTGTCATGACTGCGCCTTGGCAAGGAGTAAAGCGCTGCTCCACATTAATATTTGATATTATTAAGGAAATCTGGCATCTGTCCAAGTCAGAATCATTAGAAACTCTGCGGAAAGGATGACTGACTTTACCCTGACTCCCCTACTTCCAACTTTTCATCTCCTGATACAAGTGAATTTTTTGAGTGCCAGAAGATTTTACAGTCATTGGTAGTGAGTAAAATATCTTCATTTTGTCAGGATATGTTACTTGGATATGTTATTTTGAATTGAATCATAATCAAAGCAAGATATGGTCTGGAAGAGAGGATTTCTCATCCTTCCTCTGTGGAATATGACTTAATTGCCCTAACTATGGGGAGCACAGCTGCTGTTGTGAAGCCAAGAAAGGAAAAACTTACTGATTTCAATAAGAGAAGCTGGAAACTGTCCTGTGTTCAGATACACAGAGGTGAATTTTATTTTAAGTTGCCTCTATTAAATATAGTTGCATGCTATCCATGTCTAGTTTCATTGTATATCTAGAGAAATCTTATGATTCTGTAAAGATGAACTGACTGAAGCAGTATGTCTTTATTTCCTATCAGACTCTTTTTTACCAGATTGCTATACTGATTGTTCCAGGTTTCAACCATATGTTAAATTTTAGGTTGGTTCATTTGGAGGATCTTGCTGTTCAATATTTCATATTAAAACCAGGTTCTCTGAATGTATATAATGTTTGTTACAGAGTTTTGTTGGGTGGGGTTTTTTTTGTTTGGTTGGTTTTTTTTCACTCTCTAGATACTACAAAGGCTAAGAACATTGTCTGTTGTGAGAAGACATATGAGGAGCCTGTCCTACATGTATTGAGAGACTGGGTTGAAAGGCCAGTCCTTTTAAGTCTTAGCTCCTAAACAGTGAAGTGTGTAAGTCAGCTTTTGTTTACATTAAGTGGAATTTTCACAAGCATGGCATTTTAAGATGGATCTAGACTGCAGTTGTTTAAGTAAAATATTCATGGTGTACATAAAAGAAATTATAGAAACTGGTCTAGACATAGCAAAACATTAATTACAATGGAGCAAACTGTGTTATGAATTTCTTCATCTCACTGTAAATGTGATGCAATTTACATTTCTGCTATTTTGATTGATCTCACATTCACACCATAGCTTGTAGATTAAGCCAGCTTAAAAACTTTTGAGAATTCTGCCCTTTTAAAAATGTTTTCCTGTTCTATTTTGTTTTGTTGAGTTTAAATCTCTCTTAAAAAAATCATGCAGTTTTATACTTCCACACATAAGTTATATTAAATTAGATTGTTTCAAAACAAAAGGAAGATTTTTTTCATTGGCTTGAATTTTTATTAGTTTCCATTTCATCTCAGGTGAACTAAGTTTGTTCATCCTGAGCTTTGCAAATTTTACTTAACAGTCCATTTGGAGTGTGGTAAAACTTATTGTTATAGTTCTTTCATTTTACAACTTTTTTTTTCTCTATAAAGACAAAGGAATGAGATAATAGCAAAACAAAAATTTTGCAATTGTGTTTTAGTGAAATAAAACTTAAAAAGCAAAAATATTCAGTAAATCTTGGTGCATGGTGGTTCTTTCCCTTTCTCTCTCTCTCTCTTTCTCTTTCTTCTAAGATATTGGTATCAATGCAGATGTGGCATGTCCTTCTGAGAAGGACTTGGGGGTGGTGGTGGTGGATGAGAAGCTGGACATGATCCAGCCATGGGCACTCACAGCCCAGAAAGCCAAACGTGTCCTGGGCTGCATCCAAAGCAGTGTGGGCAGCAGGGCCAGGGAGGGGATTCTGCCCCTCTGCTATGCTGAGACCTCACCTGCTGTGCTGCATCCAGCTCTGGGGTCTCAGGCACAGGAAGGACATGGACCTGTTGGAGTGAGTCCAGAGGAGGCCAGCAAAATGATTAGAGGGATGGAACACCTCTCCTAAGAGGAAAAGCTGAGAGAACTGGGTCTGTTCAGCCTGGACAAGAGACTGCTTTGGTGTGACCTAATTGCAGCCTTACAGTACCTGAAGGGAGTCCTCAAGGAAGATGGAATGAGGCTTTTAAGAGAGCATGGAGTGACTGGATGAGGGGGAATGGCTTCAAATGAAAAAGATTAAGTTTAGATTGGATATAAGGAAGAAATTCTTTACTGTGAGGGTAGTGAGGCCCTGGAACACTTCCCAGAGAAGCTGTGAATGCTCCTTTTGTGGAAGTGTTCAATGCCAGGTTGGATGGGGCCATGAACAAACTGGTCGAGTGGCTGCCCAAGGGCTGGAACTAGATGATCTTTAGTGTCCCTTTCAACCCCAAACCATCCTGTGTTTCCATGCTATGCAAGGGATTGGTAGCTGGATGTTCTTATGTTCTTAATACTGGAGCTCTTGATCTTGTTTTTCTAAAGAATCTGAATTTTTGGGCTCTGCTAGAATTCTTGAAAACTTTAATCAGAGCTAGATATTGAGACAGATATGAAGTCAGAAGAGACTGCTTTAGCTGTCAATCTGCTGAAAATAATGTTTTGTGTTTCTGTTTAAGCTTGTATGTCTGTGTTTACTCTAGTGGGGTGCTACTTTAAAATTTAGATAGGTGGCTCATCATTCCCAGAGACATCTAAATTTGTGATATGTTGAAGCTGCAAAGCCTTATATTCATTTGGAGGTTTCCATGGCTACTGTAACTAAACACATTAGATATAGTATGAGCAGCTGCATTAAAAATATTGCTGGAAGCAAGCAGAAAATATTGATATTTTCTAAAGACATTACATCTCAGTGGGCACACAAACAATGGATTATAACATAGTAAGAAGTAGCTATCATTACAGTGTTTGTTTTACTAATAATTCAGATAATTATTTTTGTCCTTTTAGAATTATTTAAACATCTGAAACAGGAACTGTGGTCATATAAATGCAGATAGAAAAATTCTTTTGACCTACTCACCTCTGAAATGCTTCCATAATTAAATCAAATGCAGCTTTCCCAAAGAAGGTCAAGAAAGAAGGTATCCCTACAATGCACTGAGCGTGTTTTGTTGGTGGTTTTTTTTCAGCAAGAAGGGAAATCTTTTGGTTAAACACTAGCTTTCAAATACAATGAGAACGTTCTGCCAAACAAGTGTAAGAAATTAATCGGGTCACCAACACACTGCATTATTTATGATCTATAAATCCTCTTTTTGCAGAAATATTTATCTATTCTGTAGTGGAAGAACAATCAAGAAAATAGCAGAAGTTTCAAAATATGTTTCAGGAATTGATGGTATGGGAAAGTAACAAAGGATGAGAATTATTTTTTGGTCCCAGAAGCAGTCTATTAATATAAGCAAAAGAGTAAAAAAACTAGCACAGTCCTGAGTCTTTCTTAAGGGAGTTTAGTATCAGAAAAGCAGAAAAAGAGAAAGCTGTTGTGAATTAATGTCATAGATTTTACAGAAGTTCACAGGAGGGAGGATGAGTGTGGGGAAGGGAGCAGCTGATGAGGAGCAATCTCACTTCCATTTTTGTACAAAATTTGAAGAGATTATTATTTTCTATGAAAAATACAAATTCAAATAAGTGAGTAATTTTGAACATTTTATGTAATTTAATTGAATTTGCCCCTCTGCTTCATGACAAAAGCAAGCATATGATAATACTGCTATGATGGCATTACTTTGGTGTTTTGTATGGAAATCTTATATGAGATCCTTTCCTTTGATATTTTCTTCACATATTACAGGCTTTAGTGGGTCTGATAGATATGTGTGAGACAACAACATGATTTGTAGGGGCCTGACTGCCTGAGAGATCTCCAAAATTTCAGTTAATACTTTCAGTCTATCTTTCTGGAATTTGTGGGTACAGTTCACAAATATTTATTGGATAAAGGTAATGCTTTCAATCAGACTGTACAGACTGCACAGACTGCAGGATTTGGCCCTGTTTTTGAAAGGTTATGCATCTTACCTCCAGTTTCATTTAGCTGAAAGTAAATCAGAAAAAAAACCAACCTTAACCATTTTAAACTAGATGATCCTTTTCATCTGGAGTAAGTTTATCCTTAAAAGGACTACAGAGTGCAGCCCTTATAGTAATACCTCATTAAAAAACATGTATTGAATGACCATACTTTCAAAAGAAGCATTTCAACTGATTGCAGAAATACAGCTGTCCTTGCAAAGTCAGCCTGCTAGGGTGGATCATGCAGATTAGCACAGACATAACAATGTGAGCCTTTCGGGTCAATTTGAGGAAATGGCAAGAGTCAGAGTGGCTGGGTGCACACCTATTCGAGGAGACCACGTAATCATTTAGTCCTGATGATGTTATTTCATCAGCAAGAGAGTATTTAGGCTGCTGTTTCCTCCACACATTTTACCCATTGAGTTATAGATGAGCTTCCTTCTGTAGATGACCAAAATTATAATCTTTTTCTTCTAACAGAAAAGAAACTGTTCCAAGCAGGATTAAATTTTCTGTGCAGTAAAGATTTGTTGATGAATTGTTTTTTCAATTGAAGAATAAAATGTGGGAAATTCTTCTACCTGGGGACTTCCATGAACTTCTGGGAAAAAAAAATCAGCAAATAACCATTGCATCCCTGCTTTTGAAAAGCTGCACTGTGCATCACATGATGTCAAGATTTCTCTGGTGTTCCCCTGAAAATTGGAAATCATCTGGCCACTTGAATGGAATTATTATTCTTCAGAATCTAAGCATGAAGAAAAAAAAGTATAGTTTCTTGTGGTTTCTTTCTAGCTTGATTATATCAGAGCCCAGAACACCTCCTGCCATCCACAGATGAAGACACCTGGTAGTCTATCCTGGTGTGATAATGCAGTGACATGGAGAGGTGCACGTGTACAGTGTGTTAGCTCTGTTAAACCATAGGGTCCATGTCTATTTGAGAAGCTTTTAAATTTATTTTGAATCTGACCAGATATCTGCAGATATTGCTGTAGTAAATGCAGTGCAAGGATCAGAAGGACTTGTAAGGCTAGGAAAGAAACTGGAGAAAACTGCTTCAATTAGCACTGCTGCTGAAACTTGTGAACCCACAGTGGCAAAAGCACAATGAATTAGCCATACTGAAGTCCTGTGCTAATCTTATATTGTTTCTATTGGCACATGAAGTATCTTTTGAAGAGACAGTTTGAATGTTGCAATGGGCATCACTGCATAATAGCTGAAGAATCTCAGCCTTACTGATCACTTGCATGTAAGGACAGCTAGAGCTTTTTGCAAGTTTTTTGTCAGCTTTTTGCAAGGATTTGAGTCCTTTTTAGTATGGAGGTTTAGGACTTTCTATCACAGCTATGGAGAAGCATGGGGTGAATATGTATACTCTGTGCAAATTAGCTAAACCCATGGCACAGCATTAAAGCTCACAGAAAAAAAAAAACTTCTTTTACTGATAACTCTTGACACAATTTGCATCAAAAACAGTGAATGCAAACATTTACTGAACTAATTTTTGTGGTGCCATGAAAGATGATGATCAGACCACACAAGATGCTCATAAGGTTCTCTGTACATAGAACCATATGTCCTAAAATGATGGAATGGATTTTTCGACCAACAATTGCTGACTAACACTCCAGAGGCAGTCTCACTGCTGCCATCAAGCAGAATATGACTGATGGGAATCAAGTAAGCTTAGAAACCAAGCCCCTGTATGACTTTAGTAAATCTTATGGTATGTTTATAAAGGTTGTAGTCATGGTGAAACCAAGGAAAGAATTACATATTGCTTGGAAAAAAATGGTAGGAAGTTCTGTTTCTTTGCAATCTCTAAAATCAAGCCTCCACCCTTCTGCTTTGGTTTAAAGTTTGTATAGGAGCAGGACAGAAACAGAGCTATCTTCCCTGTAGAAAAAGAAAAGCCTGTAATGCAGGAAAAAAGACAGAGATGATTTGCCTAACTAATAAGGAGATATCAAATATTAATTAATGTTTTATTCTAAATTATTTCTGTGCTACTCTTATGCTTATATTTCTAAAAGTTTGACTCCTAAAGTACAATTAAGTAATTCAATTTTTGTCTTCTCATCCGAAATATTCTTTTGTTTGCTAACTTTCCATGTTTAATAATAGGACATCCTCTGCTGAAAGTTGAACTTACCTGTTATTACTGTGTGTGAACCTCTTGAGCTGGTAGAATTGTATACAAGTGCTTAGAACTTACTTCTAGGAGGGTAAAAAAGTACAGTAATACCCTCATCTAAAGAGATTTTTTTTTTAAATAAAAATCCTTTCTTTTGTGAATGCTAGAGAAGGAACTCAACACTGGTGGCTTACAAATTCTGAAGAACTCAACAGAGTAAAATTAGATGGAATGGCAATAATAGAGGAATGAAAGGTATAAAGTGAACTTTTGTATAATGGCGTTACTGACATCTCTTTGGATATCCAAATTAAGATTCAGAGTGCAATGCCATAAGCATGCATTTATGAAGTTACCCTCAGTTTTGGGAAGAAAGTAATTATTTTGCTTGAGAATTCTGGCTAATAATTTATTTAAGTGCCATATATTTCAAGAAAAGAATAAGTCTTAACTGTCTCTTACTGAATTGAGGTGGACTTGTCACGTCATCACGTGACTCCAGCAAAAACCTGATACTTGAGTGTTTTTTTTCTTTTAACTTCAATGGATAAACAAAAATAAATCCTAGAAAAATATGTTCAGACACAAAATCTGGTCTAATTTTTCCATAAAAGATGTGGAAGAGAAAGGCAGCCAGTAAAGTACCTGTTTTACTCATTTGTGGTCATGTAAAGAAGCTTGCTCAAACATTACCAGAAATATCCCTTTGGGATATTGGAGAAGTCTGCCTCTTAGTCTCACAGGAGTAATGGTCCCTTATTGGTGTTTCCAGGCAGTTTAGGTGATCTGCAGATTACTTATGGCCGTGAGAAACAAAAAGAAAAGTGTTTAAAACCTATGCCTATTGCTTTTACGACTTGGATTTAGAGGGAGATGAAAGCATGTCCGTGGCAGTGTGCTTGCTTATTCTGTGCTACTGATCCTGAGCAGGCTAAATTCTGATCCACTGCTCTGGAGCTGTGAGAGTTCAGCCAGTAAATGCAGTAGGATCACAGTTTACCCTTGACAATAAAGAATTTGACAGAAGGGTTCTGCTAAAAGCAGAAAATAGTGAGAGGCACTGTCAGTAGCACTCCTTTTACCAGCTGAATTTACAGCCACGTGTCTGATGGGAAATGCCAGACAGGGTTGTGATCTGCATGATGAGCCCTGACAGGTCTCTCCGCTGACCTTTCTTGCATCTATTTTCAGAGACTGCTTTTAAAACAAAATATTTAAGTGGTTTGCTGCTTATCTCAGAGATACTGAGGCTTTCAAAGACATTGAAAGGGTTTTGCCTTTGAATTTAATGGGTTTAGGAATTTATGACAAATCTCTAAAGTACCTAGGTAAAGCAGTATTTAGTGAAACACTGCCTACCCCTTAACTGGACTGCATGTTGCAAAAGTTTCAGTCCCAGGTGAGTTTTTCAGGCTTTATAATTGTTGTGGGAGAGCTGGGAACCCTAGAAACTGATCTTGGGAGACAAGCAGGGAGTGTCCTATATCCAGAAAATGTATGGAGAAGACAGAGGTGAAAATCTTGCTCCAGGGAATTTTCATCCTCTTGTGTAGCTGGAAAACTAAAAAGGTAATTTTACTGTGTGTAAAAACTGAGGGAACCTGTCTTTGTGTATTAGCATGAAACCTCTGCCCAGAAATTTGTTTCTACAAATGGAACAAATTTGTCAGGAGAGAATAAGAAGGATCTGCTCCTCAGTGACCACTACCCAAACAGTTAAGTATCTCAGCTGGGACCAGGCATCTTGGGATCAAGTTTGTGTTCCACTTGGAGCATGACAGGGGCTTCAAGCAGCTCACCAGATGTGGCTCATCTGCACATATACAGACCAGCAGAAATTTAGATCCTCCCTGGATTAAGTGGCAGTAGTTGAAGAATGTAAAGAAGCCAAAATGTAACTTAAATGTGTAAGTAGGAATGCAGACACCCATGTATCATGGAAGATCTGAACCTAAACACTTAAACTTCCTGAGTATTAAATATTCTCAGCAGAAATGCATTGCAAACTCTATAGCTACCCTTGGATAAATTCATAAACTATGAATGTTTGCTATCCTGGCAAAAAGTGTGTAACCAAGAACTTGGTGAGACAAGTGAAATTTGTCTTTTATTACCTCCAGTACAAACGGGAGGTAATAAAAGACAAGTATTTTATTACTTCCAGTTTGTACTTCTGTTTTAAAATCCCAGAGAACTCCTTGTTTTAAAACTATATGGGAAGCCAGACTTTTAACTGAATCATAATCTGGAATCTTTGTCACAGTGCACTGTAGATAAATGGTGTTATTGGAAGGAATAGCACATTGAAGAATTGTTTCCAGGTTATTATAGGACTTGCTCAGTTTTTCCATGCAAATGCTGTATCTGTACAGTCATCATCTTCACATGAGGATTTTGAGATTTATAGGAAAAACACCATGATAAGTTTTGGAGACAGTCTCAGTTATATGAATATGTAATAAAGTTCTATGAAGTCTGATCACAAGATTTCCCCCCAAATTATCTTCTAGATTTATCTCACTTACTCAAACAGCATTTGCAAGTCAAAAAAAGTTGGTATCATCTTCTTGGAGGTTTTTCATGTCCAAGAAGAGAGAAAAAAAAGGTTATTTTGATCTGAGGAAAACTTGGACAAAGTTAGTGCTTTCTCAGAAAAAAATGACTAAACCTTTTAAAATTTGGGAATAGTAAATCCATATAAAAATCTGGTTATCTTAGAAACTATTTATACCAAATAAACTTGTGATTCCATCCTCCCCACCCCTTGCTTCCTACTAAAAGTTTATTCGTCAGTGCATTAGAGATCTTTTCAAATGTATTTGTTCTCATTAGCTAGTGAATGTGTTTGGTTGTTAAACCCCTGCTGTAGACCCTGTTTCCTGTACCCCTTGCTCCTGTATCTCGCCACCAGACACATTTCCTTTTCCTCCAACAACAAAAATTTTGTAGGAGCTTTCCAACTGCTTGCTCTAACCTGCCTTTCAGGAGGTATCTGACAACTTTGATGTTTACACTTTCAAACTGATACATTTCACACAATAATTTAACTACCTTTGTTTTTGCCAAGTTACCTTTCCTACTGAAACTGGACAAAGCTAAGCTATCTATAGTTGGATTGCGCTGGCATGAGTGTAGTGATGCCATGAGTTATTTTTTCTCTGATCTTATATATATCTTGCAACATCCACTTCTAGGGGGAGAGAATAATTTAATCTACCTTTCTGTTCACTGAAGCAGCTGTGCTGATGAGAGGAAAAACAGTGTCTTTATAGTCCTGCCTTATGTTCCATAAGCACCTCTCTAGCTGCTCAGTGGCAGTGTTACCAAGGGTTTTAGACAGCATCTGTTCAAACCTTGCAAACACACATCATGAACAGAGACATGAAACACCTAAAAGTTTGTTCATACCAGAAGTACTGAACAGTAACACTCAAAGGGAGCTACAGGAGAGCTGGAGAGGGGCTTTGTGCAAGGGCATGTAATGATAGGACAAGGAATATTGGCTTTAAACTGAAAGACAGTTGGCTTATGTTAGATATTAGGAAGAAATTGTTTACTATGAGAGTGTGAGGTACTGTAATAGGTTTCCCAGAGAAGCTGGGGATGCCCCATCTCTGGAAGTGCTCAAGGGCAACTTGGATGGGGCTTTGAGCAACCTAGTCTAGTGAAAGGTATCTCTGCCCATAGCATTGAGGTTGGAACTAGATGATCTTTAAGGTCTCTTCTAAACCAAACCATTCTATGGTTTTATGAAATAAAATTGTGCTTCGCTTCTTCAGGGTGCTCAGTTCCATGTTTTGTGATTTGACAGAGGAAGATCCTGAGGGGAAGAGAAGGGAAAGCTGTTGCCTCTGAGCTTTTTATCAGTTTTTATAGTCTGGTTAAACAAACACAGGCACCTTAGCAGAAGTAAATGCTACTAAAGCACATTTTACCAAGCAAGGATTCTGCAAACCTGAGTCTATCTATACCAAATTACCGCAGTATATCATTGGGTGTTGTTATGTAGCTTTTAACATGACCAAAAACTTCTGGAAAATGTTTTCAAATATCTGTAGACAGCATGTCCCCAGCATTATCTGTGTGTCTCCTGACAAGAAAAGAGTTCGATCCCAAGGAACAAGTAATACCAATTAGTAGGGGAGAAAACTAAGCCAAGAATTTTGAAATATGTTAAAAAGAAAGGAAGGATGTGGGATTGTGTAGGGTGAGCCAGGACACTGTAACTAACAAGAATAACACTTTTAAATGTAGCATAGGAAAATTAGGCAGATTTATGGGATTTTTTTGCTAATAATGAAGTCTATTAAGCTGTAGAAAGTTTTCCAAGAAAAGTGGTAGAATATCCATCCTTTGGGATATATAAAAAGAGCCTGAACAAAGCTCTCAAACCATAAAATAAGCAGGACTCTGGCAGTGACCTTCAAGAAGGAAAAGATGAAGAAATGTCTTTTTCAATAACTAATTTTCACAAGTCTATGAGAACATAAAACTAAACAGTTAAAAAATAAGTGAGGCAGAAATTTTGCTGTAAACATGAGAGATTTATCTCAAAGCACTAATTGATTGTCAATAAATCAGTTCCCTAGTGAGAAAACTTGAAAAAATATTTCTACACCACAAAGTTGTCCCCAACTGAAAACAAATAGAACTTATTTTTAGCAGCGTATTCATTGACTCTTAATTGAGTGCATGTTTTTTCCTTTGCCCCATGAAATGATTCTTTTTGTTTCCTAATGGTAACCAAAGAAATAGGTGATGTCTTAAAAATTAACTTTATGAGTAGAAAAAGGGACTTTTGGAATACAGATATAAAGGTGTTTTTCTCTCTTCTAACAGAAGTGGAAAGCCCTCTTGAAGTTTAGCAGTATTTGGACTGCTTAAAAGTCTTAAGCATCACTTAAGAGTCTAGACATCACACAGGACAGACAGCCACTGTGTAAAAGAATGAGATCAGAACAAGTCTTAAACTTACTGAAAGCTGTGTCCAGTGATAATGATCTCATTTTTATTCCCACAAGAAAAATTAAATGAAGGAAAAGCTGGCCTTAGAAAACATCATCAAAATAAATACATCGTTAGCCCTTTTTGTCTGTGGGGAGCGGGTGATGAGGGTGAGATATGAATATTAGGAAAATTGTGGTTACTGCAAGTGCTTTGGGAATCTAAAGTCTCTTTAATTATTTTTTTCTTACAATGAGATTAAAGGTATAATAACATTTTATTGATTTGGCATAAAAGGTCTTCAGATACTTGGATTTGAGAGTTCTACCACAATTAGATGGTACCACCTTTTGTTCCTTTCCTGGGCTTTGTGTTAAATAGAGTGCAGCCTCTCCAAGGATTTGGCCCCTGAATCTCCTCTGGAAAAGTGGGAAGACCAGCAAGGTTTTCTCAAAGCCCCATGAAGTAGTGGTTCCAGCATGCCACTATTCATTAAATATTCATTTTAATTTTTTGAGGTATGTATTGAGATAATTTTGCCCACACTTAATATATTTCAGTTAAATAAGAAAGTACTCTTGCTGAAGGATGTGAGCAAATTCTCCCTAAGGCTATAAGCATCTCATTTCCCATGATTTCAAATAAAGAAAAATCAACTACATACGTAAGTCAAGAATTAAAAAGAGATTCATGCTCTTTGTCACATCTGCCAGCCCGCTATTGAAAGAGTCTCCATGAGCTTTCACATCTCCAGCCTAGTGGGGAATGGAATTTTAAAGTATTTGAAACTATTGGTTTAATAATATTACAAGGTTTAAAAACCAGTTTTATTATGAGGTAAAGGATATTGACTTTTCTCATTATTTCCAGTTTTAGCATTCTATTATTAATTAAAACATTGTGTGCCACTGGCTTTTCTTTCCTTTTTCACTTCCTTTCGCTCTTTACTTTTCAGCTGGCCATGAGTTTTATATATTTCAGAGCTGAAAAACTTAGGGATTTTTTTTCTCATTCTTGCCATGACAAGGAACCAGTTCTATCCTAGAGAGAAATACAACTGTTAAAAAATAATTAGACTAGACTACACTAGACTAGGATAGGATAGAATAGCTCCAGTGGGGAAGGACTGAGGAGGTCTGTCTTTATGGCTAGGCACTGACCTGAGCTGGCCACACTCCAGAGCACATCTCTCTAAACTCTCTGTTCTCTTCTTCCCAGTCACACTCCAAAAGAGTCTTTTACTTATGACCACTGTGAGTAGGACCCAAATGATGATTAATAGAGAGACTTGAGTCAGATTGATGGCAATACAGGTAAAGATAGGAAAATGTTTTGACACTAAAAACTATGACCTGTTTGGTTGCCTTGGGAGGTTGTGAAGCTTTCACCTTCAATGACAGGTTGTGGTGGTACAACTGCACATGTAATGGCTGATCTTGTTTTAGGATAGGAAGCAAGCTAAGTAATCTCTTAAGGCCCTTTCCTATTTTTGAGTAAACCTCTGGGCCTAATTTCCTTAGCTGTCTAGAAAGGAGTTGCTGACTGGGTTAGCTGCCCAAGGCTGGGTGATGTGAATACTCTCCAGGCAGGTCTAGCACTTCAGTAGATTCTGTTACTAAAGCGTGCCATGAAATTTCAAGGATATCTGCTGAATGCAAAGCGTTCTTCTCATTCATGTCTAGAGGCCCTTTCTCACAGACTAGAGCAGCCTTCTACTTCTCCCAGTTACTCCATTCACTTAATTTACGTATGTCTGTAGTCCTGTTTCCAGAAGTTCCCTGTTAGTTCAGTGCACTGAGTGGAGCAGCTCTGGAAATTAATCATGCTTGATAGTGATTGCCTAAAAGTCCCAGTCTCAGCAGAAGGTAGAAAGGGCTGCCAAAATCACAAGCACATTTACATTATTAAGGTGTAAGTTGCAATTAAGAGCTGGATTCTTTCTTTGCATCTGCTACAAAGGGTGGTGAAGGTTTCATTTATCCCAGGTCTTTTACATGTACTGCACACGCATGACTCATTTTCTTTGTGCTAGACAGAAGAGCATAAGCTCTGATTTGCTGAAAAGTTGAATCCTCATATGCGTCACTGGAATCTTTGATCCCTGTGCTTTCAACATATAAAGACTTAAGCAATACTTAATATATTGAATAAATTGGCCAGTAAAGTCCTAATTTTGACACCAAAAACTGATGGCTTGTTTTCTTTTACATCTATGACTCAGTTGCATGGAAGCAAATGATCTCCTAGCAATTTAGGAAGCAGATACCAGTGATAAGAACTACGGATAAGCTCATGACGAAGAAGCGTAACCTTTAAAATTCAACATTACTGAGAGCATAAACTATAAGTTTAGTAATCAAAGCTATTTCTTCTTACAAGGAAAGGAGTTTTGGCAATCTTGTGCTAATTTTAGTTAGTTTATAGTCCTTACTTCCTTCTTATCTGAACTACCATTTATTCTGACTAGAAATAGGAGTTTGCTGGGGTTTTTTTGTGAAAATGTTTTATTTTAACAAGATTTTTTGGGGGATATTTTTTGGGTAAAAGACTTTTGCTGTCTCTTTTTGTAAACACACCCACACGTGCACATTTATTTATAAAATCTTGATTTAACTCCCTGTTTCCTTCTGCTACGTTTTCTTCTGTAACCATGGCAGCAATTGTGTAAGAGAGGTTGGTTATCACCAGCAGTGTTACTATCTTTTAGTCTTCAGAATCAGACCTTTTTTTTCGCGAATTTTGGCTCCACTAGTACCAAGAAATCTGTATCTTGTCAGATTTCTTGGCCGATGCGTTCCTTGCTGTGACCTCTCACTTTGAGATGTGCCAGTGACATTGAGTTCCAGTGCAAAATGTACTATAAAGTTGTGGGATCACCACAATGTGACACCACAGCAGGGCTCTTTTAAGCTGAGAAGATTTTCTTAACTGATGAGTTAACAAGATGATAGACCAAAAATACCCTGGGACAGATTCAGTTCCATATGCTGGCCTCTCTGTGCCTCAGGAATTCAGTTGTATCTGGCCAAATGAAAGTTTCCCAGCAGAAGAGAGTGTTTAGTAGACATTAGATTGTCATGGTCCTGAATCTTACCAGTCTCAGCCTTTAAAATAAAAAAGCCAGAGGCTGGAGGGGATGGGACCTGAGTGCTACTATGCTCCAGAAAAATTCCATCTGGCTGCCTTAAGACCATTGTCATCTTGTGTAAATTGGACCAGCCTGAGAGTTGCTCTAACACATGCTGTCTCTGTGGCCAGTGCTGGCAAAGAATCAAAGAGTTGTAACCAAATCTTTCTGATTGCTCCCTTACTCTCCTGCACTGATCAGCTCTAGGGCATAGCAATGATTTGCCTCTGTGTGCTCAAGAGTTGCTTTCCAGACAGTGGGTGCAAATCAGAAGTGGAGCTGGGTAGGAAAAAGGCTTTTTCATCCTGCAAAAAGTATTTTAATCAAACGACTTCTTCTACCCCAAGGAAAATCCAGGAATTTTTTCAATGGTTCATAGACGGTAGCATAGCTGACAGTGTAGACTAGACCTGGATTTAGGGCACTCAGATTAAGAAACTTAGGTTTACTTGTTTATTTTCTTTGCTTCTCTGAAGATAGTTGTGTGCCTGCCTCTCTTTATCTATACTCGGAATACAGTTCATCAGGTGAGAATCTTTCTTTCACTAAAAAAGAGTTCAAATTAGGATGTTTCTGCTGAAAACTTAGATTTAACTGAAGTAGCATGTTTTAATGGGTGCACATAAAAATTGTAAAACAAAAATATCCTGACTTGCTTTATTTTCAAGTTGATTGTTTTGTAAGGCCTAATTTATCCCATAGTTCTTGCCAAGTTGATTTTACTTCAGCCACACAAGGGAGAGTACAGATGCTGACTTTTCTCTAAGTGATAAAAGGATGCTATTTATTTTTTATTTTTGTGCACTGAGTACTAAAGGAATCATGTTAATCCTTTGAACTAAGAAAGTACACCATCTACAGATGTTTGCAGCACTAAAAGAATGTGAGGAACAAACTCCATAAGCTTCCACTTGTTTAGATATATTGAGAGGAGAGACTGATAATCCAAATTTTTGCCTTTCTTTCACTGATTCCTTCTATCCAGATGACTCAGTTTCTTCTTGTCTTTCCTGTCACTTCCTAGTGTGTTGATGGAGATGCTTGGGCTTTGTTTCTGCTTCGAAGTGTACTTTAGTCCCTGGTTCTGTGCAACGAGAACTTGGCCAATACTTTTTTGGCTGCTTTAACATCCTATGGCTCTTTTATTACTATGCATAGCTCACATTTTAGAGCAGCCAAAAACCTTGGAAATGGAGGGACATAAGCATTTTGCACCCCACTGCTTTTACAGTTTCATACCATAGTAAGCATGACAACCTACTTCACAGGGCCAGTAAGTCCATCATTCTGTGAACTGAGCTGCAAGATTTCTGTGTTCAATCACAAAGCAACCAGACGTGTCCTGAAGAAAATCTGTGGTAAGAAGGGACCAGTTTTCTCTGCTGTAGTGACCCAAAGGAATGTACTATGTATTATTCCCTTCCCTCACAGTATGTAGGAAGACTACCTGTGCTGTTCAACCCAAAACTGAAAAATTAATATAACATATTCCTGCATCAGGCACTTCTGGTTTTGTAACACATTCAACACCTGACATAAGGCTTTGTACTTCTGCATCCTCAGCTGGCATTGCAACTGTAGCTCCACATCTTTATCCGAAATCTAGCAAATTTTATTGGGAGTCCTTTTCAACCGATCATGATACAGGCTCAACTTTACAGTTTATTTTTTCAGACATTTAAAATCTGCACAAATAGTGAAAGGAATAGGGCAAGAAGCTATAGATTATAACATCACAAGTCAACAATAACTGAGAAATAGGTACCTTAAACTAGAATTTTGTCCTAAATAGAGCTGTGCAGAAAAATTATTGCAGAGTAAAAAACAGAAAAAAAAATCTGTTTTCCTGAAGAAATTTTGTAGTATGTTTCATGCAGCTGAGAAACATCTGTTCAGCTGTTTGTTTCAAGAGAGGGAAATCATGCTGTTGCATGAAACAAAGTGAACCTAGAAGCTTTCATTTGGTCATTCAGAAATTACTTGCCTTATTAGAATAATGAAGTCAGATCAAGATAATACCATATACATGAAGTCTTAGGTGAAGCCTCAATGTCAAAATCCAAATTTCTGTCTTGTAAATTGAAAATTTAATTGACTTTAATTGTCTACATTCCCAAAACTACACCAGTCCTGACAGCGTGCTTGACGCCTAACTCACATCTGTGCCTTTTTTTTAGAGAAGAATGAATATTGCAACATCTATGTTAATAAATACTGTGTTGGGAATGTTCCTGGACACAATAACTCGGTCATCTAACTGTTAAATTGTTAGAAGGGTTCCTAGTATGATTTTGACCTGGACCAGCTAGCACTATGCTAAACAATTGCTGAGTACAGTAAGGATTTCCAGAGGCCAAAGGCCATTCAGAGATCACAGGCAATTTGGCTGCTGCTAGCATGTTTTGAAAGATGAGAATTTAGGAGTATGGATGCTGCTCCATGCCAGTTGGACTCAGTGACAGAAAACAGTCCCACACTCATTTGATTTACTAGTATCTACATAGCCAATGTGTTTTCTCTGTCTCCCAGAGAGGCTTAGTTTAGTAGGTGTTGTTGAGAAAACGAAACACTTCCCAAAGTTGGGATTCTCAGAAAATGAAGTTGTCATTTACACTTTATGCCCATCCAAAATGCTCCATTTTCCTCTCTCCTCTACCTTATCCTGGTGTAAAACACTCAGTTGCCTCCTGACTGAATTCCTAAGGGAATATCAGTCTGCATTCCCAAAATGTTACAACCCAAGGCAACCTTCAAAACAGCCTTTAGGGGAAGAAATTGAGATGCTGAAGCTGAGGCAGTAATCATCAATTTTTATTTTTTAAAAGTAGCATCCCAGTGCAGAGAATTTGTTCCATCTAAAGAGAACAGAAAGGCACATAGGCAGGAGGCTGACACGTAGCCTAGTGAAGAAAAAGAAAATCAGCATGTGATGGAAAGGCTGGTGTTCCAGGCCTTGCTTTCAACATCATCCCTCTATTTTTACAGTCATGGGGATGTAAGACAGAAGCACATATCTCATTCCCCTAAAACAAACTTTGAATGTGTAGGAGTTTCTCTTACTTTCACTACATTTGTAGCTCTGGCTATGAGTTAGATGTGAAGCTGTGTCCGTCTTTATTTTACTGAAGAAAAATCCTCACAGAAAAATGCAGTAAGAGGTAAGTGGGATGTAGGCAAGTGTCCAAACCCTCTTAGCCATAGCAGACCCTATGGTATTTCCAGTGAAGAGCTGTTCAGCTTTGTCTAATTTACAATGGGCATACTGACTTTGGCACGTCCAGTGTCACTCCTAAATAGTTTATATCAGCAATATTTTTCTAATAAATATGGCTAGCACTTCAAAACTTGATCCCTGCTCTACCCGCTTACCAGTTGCCTTTGTTTTCCTTATTCACATTGGCTAAGGTAGTCATTATAATCAAGTGCTGCTGTTTAACAAAGAAAGTGTGGATGTCACAGACATTTCAAATTTATTTTTTTAAATACTAAAATATTTTTTTAACTTTTTGAAGACTGCTTTAAAAGCAGGTTTTAAATATTTTTTAATTTTAAAAACAGAATTAAGTCTTCACATGACTTAATTAGGCTGTATTTTCACATGCAATCAAGAATTTGTTATTTGCACGTGTCTTTATTGAATAAATTTTTTCTAAGACTACACATCCTCTTTTTTTCTTCTTTTGGAGAGACCCCAACCATTCACCTTTAAATAGTTTATGTATAATTTTAATGTTATCTTGTTTAACAGGATGCTGGTTTCTCCCATCCTGCTAAAGCCTGGAGAGAGCCCAGCCTGTATAATATGTTTTTCTTTCCAGTAGAGTTTTAGCTCATACAGCTAAAACCACAACCTTATTAGTACAGAGAAAACTAAACTAATTAGAAACTGTGTTTCTTTAAATAAAATTTGCTATGCCAGCTGTACATCATGCCTTACTCTTCACAACATGATAGCCTTATGTGCACTATCTGTGTCTTTGTGTTTGACCCAGATGAGGGTGGTTGCTTAGCTGCAGCCTTGGGGCCCCCAGGATGGGCCAAAACAGACAATAAACATGCATCTCTGTCTCCTTGGTCACTTGAATGACTTTGCATCATTGGACCTTTGGTCTGAGAAGGAAAACAAGTTCTGAAATGGTGTCTCCTGTATTTCTTCACCCAGCTCTGACTTCAAATAGTAATAAATTCATGTATTTACTGTATCACTGAGGCCCATTTAAATAAGTGTTTACTCTGTGTTTCCAAGAAAAAAAGTTGTACAAGTGGTCACTATGACAACCACTGGCTCTGAAAAAGCATTTTGCTTTATAACCTTTTGATTCTCATTTTAATCATCCTCCCAAATTTTCTTCAAATACTAATTTAATTTTGTGTGTTTTGAGGGCTTTTCTTCTGAAAGAAATGCTTCAGTTTGAAATACACTGCTTTGTATATCTGTGGTGATGGCCATATTGCAGGTGGTGACAGGTGTATTACCATCTCTGGGTACACAGCTTGTGCCTCCCTCTGGTCACATTGGATGCAGAGGATGAGAAAGTTACTGGGATTAAAAAAGAAAAGGAATGGCATGTCTGTAGCAGGCATCCATTGCATATGTTTTATTCTGATGGCAGACTTTAGAGCTTTTGAAAATCCTTTTTTCAGTAGATTATATTTCTTTTAATCTCTGTTCTGTGCTAATTTCCAATGTTTCACAGATGTGACGTCACAAACATTTGTCTCTTAGCCATGAAACAAAAGAAAGCCAGAAAACCTGATGGTGTAGTAATATATTGCTGTTTTTAAAGGCGTGCTAGGATTCCAGTATTCAGTTCTTAAACCAGAACCCATGTTTAGGGCTAAGTGGTTTTATTCTCACTGGTGACCAGCAGCTTTCATCATGGTGGTGCCCTTGCTGTGGGTCAACAGCTGGAGTGCTGCAGGTTCCCCCTGTGATTTCTTCTCTTCCAGGAGAGGCCTTGGGTTTGCACCTTCTCATCAGCAGATGCTGTGGGCCCCTGTTACTGCTTTACAGCCCTGTTTCACTGCTGGCTGGGTTCAAGTCACCATTGAGATACTACTTCTGACTGAGAGGTAGATAATTCTTCTGAAGGGGTGCACTTCCCTCTACCCATGTACATGTGCTTTCTTGGATGTCTTCACTGTCTTGTCCTGTTTTCATCTGACAGCTAAAATTCCAGGAAACAGGGAGACAGCATGAGAGTTTGTTCTCTCCTGCTATCCGTGCACTGGGTAACTAAAGGAAACCAAATCCTTGTCCCTCTGAAGAAGTTTCTCTGAAATCACTGGCACTGCCTCAGTGAAGATCCATAGGATATGCATGAGTGCATTTAAAAAGAAATTTAATTCTTTAATTCTTTATAAGACTTACCAAAAGATTTTCCCAGAGGATTCCCACTCCAATAAGTGAACTTCATATCTCCTAAAGAGCATTCAAAAGCCAACTCCTTTAGCATAAGAAAACGTTCTCTGAAGTCTGTTCACCTTGCTGAACAAAGATCTGCAATCAGACATTTATCAAGTGTCCCTCACTGACAATATCTTGAGTCCAGTGGTCATGAACCCAAACCCCTCCACATGCAAGGACTTCCTTAAAGGGAATGCAGAGTGGTAGCAATTAAAAAGCAAGGTGAGATTCAGGCAGTCACATACTACCTAAGTAAATGAGGCCTCTTCTCAGTGCTCTAGAGGAGCATATTCACATAATGTTTTGTGTGTGTATTTACTCAAAAATTCTCAACAGCTTCTGCTCAGATGTTTTTTCTACACTGTAAATACACCAACATCATGGCTACTGAAACTAAAATTCTTAGGTAAAAAACAAATGGGATTTTTATTAAATGACAGTATTATTGTAATTGAGCATAATAAACTTAAAGAGATACTGTCAACACCGTAGCTTTGAAAGAAAAAAATCACATTTATCTTCTCTATTCAGAACAATATACGGGTCAATATTACAGTAGAAATTAGTTACTGAAGGCCTGTCTGATGCAGATTGATGATTTTCAGCTTTTGGGACTATGATGCCACCAGAAAAGAAAGAGTATAAAGGAAAAAGGTATCAAAGAAAAAAAAAATCACTGTTTTCAAAAGTGTCTTGTCCAAAAATGTGTCTAAAATTATAGCATCTTTGGGCAAAAATATATTGTGTACCTATGTGTGTGTGTGTATATAATATATATGGTATATATACATGATAATTGTAAGCCATAAATAAAAATCTCGGGGCCCAGCACCCTGACCCACACCTGACTACTGTTTCACTGTGAAGCTGTTCTTCCCACATCCACCATGGTGTCTGGCTCTGTTCCAAACTCAAGGAGAAGGACACTCTGCCATGGTTTCATGGGGAGCTGAGGACCCAACGCTCTCAGCGCCCATGCTTTGGAGACTTTCTTAATAAAGCTGCCCAAGCAGTAACAGCCTGAATTAAAATAAGTGGATAATGAAGTTGAAGTCATTGTGAAGAAAGTGACTGGCTGGATTTATGTGTCAGAAAGGAAATCAGTTATGTTCTTAGTTTACAGGGTGAAAGAGGACAGCAAGAAAGTACAGCTCATCACCTTTGGAAATGATTTGCTCTCCTTATCCCTGACAGTGAGACTCTGACTCACTGCCAAGAGCACTTACAGCCCTGCTGTGCCCCAATGAGTCTGCTCAATCCAGTTTCACCCCCCCACTCCCACTGTTTTTTTTATTTTAAAACAGTCCTCTGCACACACATACAAAATACTACATGGACTCAGTGTTTTCCATGGGAAAGGATCTTCTGTGGTGAAGACCATCTAATAGTAATTGGCAGTAATTGGCTTATTAGAGGCTTATTGACCAAACCGGGACACCAACTTGCTTGCATCATGCATTCTGGCTTGTGCTCCCTCACTTAGGTTAAGTTTTGCGTTTTTCTGAGTCATGCAAACAAGCTGTCATTTGCTAGGAAAAGAAAACTTATTATGATCAGATGTTCATAATTCCCCCATCACAACCTAATTAAAATCCTTAATTGTTCATAAATGAATGGGCTTAGTGCCCTGATCTTCTTTTCCTCTCCCTCAGCTTTTCCTTACAGTAAGTTGGGGATGCCACCAGTACCTTAGTAGTGTGTTGGTGCAGGATGTCTCTATGCAAAGCTTGTTAAAATGACCTCCAAAATCTTGGCTTTCTTTTGCACTGAGACACGTACACGAGTTGCTTTAAAGCTGCTTGATCTTCAGGCATTTGTCACTATTGTTTTAGGCTGCATATGCTGTTTTATCTATGTTTATGTGTATGCATATAACTACTAATAAAAAAGGAATACCATATGCCAAGTATCCAAAATTTTGTATTTGGATAATACTTTTTATTTCATTAATTAGTAGATATTTATAAGCATTAATTGAAATATTTTTGATAAATACATTTTTAAGATGTAGACCTACTTTAGAAAGAAAGAAAAGAAAGATTGTTATTAGAATACCCTTTTAAAATTATGTTTCCCAAAGGAAAATGAATTAAGGATCCTGGAAAATGTTTCAGTCTCTTTCTTGTACGATAATCTAATCCTGAAGGACGCTCTTTGATTCCCTTCTATAATACTTTGTTTTTTTCCTTCTTGTTATTTTATTGTACTTATTCCCACAGCCAGCTTCAAATGACCTCAAGAACACAGGGCAGCTAAAAGATTGCTTAAACTTCTTAATACTTTTAATCCTTACTTGTTATAATTTGATTACTGAGACAGATTTTCTCTCTGGGCCTCATATTAAATCACTTTCAAGTTGAAACAAACCAGAAATCCTTTCAACTTAACAGAGCTTGTATTCAATATGAGCTAGTCAGATGTAGCACAGAGACTGTAAGATATTGCATCACAAGCTTCCTGGATTTTAGTGCAAGAAAAGCAAACTTAATAACGTGACTTATGATTTTACCTTTGTAGAGTATCTATTTATCAAGAGCAAATGTGAGTAAGTATAATTTTGGAAGTGCATGTAAATGCATGTGTGTAAATGTGTATGTATCTGTACACAGGCAGATACTGATTTCTATGTCATATATATAACTTTGCTGATACTATAATCTCTGCAATTGTAAGACTTTATTTATTGTGATAAGAATTAATTCCTAATAAGATTTTCTTTCATGCAGCTGATTCCTTTTCTCATCAACTATATTAAAAAAAAAATCAGGACAGTGGTTTAGTTAAGTTCACAGTGTCATTTAAAAATGATAAATTCCTAATTTTCTCAGGAAAGATATGGTAAAACAAGAGGGATCAAAATTCAGCAGTAAATAGGAATGGTATGGTAGAATTGTTACTCCTTCACAAAGGAACTTTGATGGATTTGCCATCGACTTTCATTCTGAAGCTTTTGTTTGAAAATATTTCTGAGAATGTGAGTTTTCCCTGCTCAGCCTCCCTGGTTGATCAAGGACAACATGCAAGCACGCTTTGCACAGCTCTGTGATACCCAGAGGCAATGGGTTCACAAGGTTCAGGTCAAGTGCTGATCTTAATCAAAATCGCATTCTACTAAGGAAAGGCTGAGGAAAAGAGGTATCCAGAAAGGGGAGGATTCAATGAAAACTTTGGGGATTCATTTACTGCAGCGATCCCTGGGGAAGGGGAATGTCAGGAGTTGAAATTTCCAGCAGTAGCCTGTAGGTAAATTAGTTTTAAGGAGATTAATAAGGTACTCAGTTAACAATCACCTGAAGATAAGCATTAACTGAGTGCTCGGGCCCCTCACCACAGCTCCCCTGCCCACCTCTGACCCCCTCTGCTCCCACCCCCTCCTTCTGGGGGCAGGGGATCACCAGCAGCCTAGGCTCTTGGTGCTGATGACCACAGAGACTCTGAATCTTGTCCCACCTATTGAAAATCCAGTTTTAAAAACCCATAAAGCTGTAGCAAGAACCGTACATTTCCAATAACCTACTGGAGGCTGAATGTGTATCTCCCCCTGCTGCTGGGGGCGCTGACACCAGAGGCTGGTGCTGCAGGGGTGCTCAGGAGGGGGCTGCCGAAGGAACTTGGATGGATTTGCCATCAAGTTTCATGCTGAAATTTTGTATGGAAATGCTGTGGTGAGCTCTCCTGGTCCTGTCTGACCTCAGGCTGCAGCTGGTGTGGCTCGCTGTGCCTCTGGAGGCTGGCTGTGCTGTGCTGGGGCGCTGTGTCGCAGTGGAGATCTCTCTGAGCTGAGCTGCTTCCAGAACTGAGGCCATATTCACAAGTGAAGTCTACAGCTGCAAGAGAAATGCAAATCCCTGCAGCCCTATACTCTCATCTTGGCAGAAGAAAAGCCCTTTCACCTTTAAAATAAATTACAAGAAATGGGCTCAGATGAAATCCCTCAATCCAAACCCACTGAACTCTCAGAATGATTGAATCCAGACTCAGGCTTCGCTGGTTGGGCCCCTCACTGATATCTGTACATCACTTCTAAACACACACAGGTGCTCTGTGAAAAATGAGGGAACCTGAGGTCTGTTAGCAAATACAGTGGTACGCCTTTTAAGGGATTGCCATCCACTCACGAGTTTCATCAAGGCACCAATAAGAAAAGTCCCCTCTCAAATGCTGTCTGTGTGTCTCTATAACTTAAAGGAGGCCAAGGAGATCCCTTTGAAAATCTGAAGCACAAAAATTGTTTCCAGGCTCAAAAATTCTATGCCAAGTTCCTTCTGCAGTCTAAAATTTGGGGAAAAAAAAGAATTTTAATGAAAGCAATAACCAACTATTAAGTTTAATGGTATTGGTAGGTGTTGCCATCATTTAACTCTTGGGATTGAATTAGGAATACTTAAAGGAATTAATGACTGCAGACTCCTGGTAATAGACTCAGAAATTTAATTAATGCTTATGGATCAGGTCCTGCAGTTTCCTCATTGGCAAAGGTATGGTGAAGGTCAGTGGATTTTTTCTGGGTTGAAGGCAATTAACAGTGCTTGTTAGTAATAAAAAAATTAATCTAGATTTCTAAATGTTTAAAAAATGCTGGAGTTTCTTGGGGTTTTTTGTTGTTTTTTTTTTCCCAAATTGAACTAGCTAACTGTTTTGCTATTAAATATGAATGTACTTCCCCTTGTTTTGTGAAGCCAGTGTACTCTCACTCAGATTACTAAAATTTGATTAGAGACTGTTTTTTGTTCCTCTTCTGCACATGCCAAAGAGCATGACAAATGTTTCCAAGCAGGAGCCTTCTTTAGTCCCATTACCCACAAACAGCAGGCCTACAGCTGGAGTATTGCTGTATTGTTGGGAAGTACCCGAGTCCAACCAGGACTGCTATGACATCCATAGCAGGAGGGCTGTGTTTGTGTGGAGCCTGCTCCAGCTACTTGGGAATTCTGCCTGGGAGCACTGATCACCCTCTCTGTGCTCCAAGTGGTGCCAAATCAAGGATGGGCTGCTGGCACTCAGTGCCAGTGCCCTGCACCCAGCTAAAAACCAGAGCTGATTTGCTCAGAAGGAGCTTCCACCATACTGGTCTCGTGCCTAAAATTATGAAGAAGTAAGAATTAAGTGCCTAAAGACAGCTGGGATGAAACAAGGCTGAAGAAAGTCTGTCCTGGCTGCAGCACCTACCGTGGTACTTGAATTCTGACCGTGCCTCCTGGGTCAGGCTTTGTGCGGTGGGTGCCCTATATCTTTTGGTTATAATTTTTTCCACTCCAGTGGCTCAGAATTACTGCACTGCAAACATATGTTTTACACATTGAAGGATATTCTGGGCCTGGGATGTCTAAAGCCTTCCTCTTACAAATTTGTGTGAACGGGCAACCATTTTACATTTGTGCCTTCTGGCAGTCAAGTAATACGAGCACAACTATGCAGGTCATTGGAATCAGTTTTTTATTTGAGGGAGAAGTCTGATCTCCTTCCAATTAATACTTAATTTCATAGATATTAAACAGTAATTTTCCTATGGCTCCAGATTTGTGTCTCTGCTCTCCCAAACGTGTATCTTAACTGAGCCATACAGCTGGCTAGTTTCACTTCTTACTCTATCACCAGCTGTATATGAAAGCATTTTCTCCAGTCTTTGAATTGGATTTGGTTTTCTTTCCTTTACCCTTCCCACTGTTTTGCATCTTTCTAAAACATGCACCAGAGCATTGTGCATCACTCTAAAATGAAGAGGATGTGCTATATGAGGGGTAAAGTAATTTCCATAATTCCATGGGTTCCCCCACAGGGCACTGGTTCCCTCTCTATATGTAGAAGGATTGCATTTGCCCTTTTATTGTAGGCTGTGTATGAAGCTCAGTCTCAGCTCTCCACCTGATTATTCATCAGTACTTTTCAGGCATTTGTTTCTCGGATGCTCTTTGCCATTTGTGGGTCTGACTTATGGCTGCTGTTTTTAGAAATTGAAGTTTTCATGTTATCATAATCAAAATGTACAGCTGCTTTTATTTGTACTTTATTAATGTATTGACTACCATCTGAAGTACTGAGATTCCTTGGAACCACACTAAGAATGACATAATGAAATTATGACACCCTATTGGAAACTACATTTTGGAATGTTTCAGCTCTCTCATTCATGACATACTTTGCACATGCTGTTGTATTGATTTTGAGACTTTTTCTACAGAAGCAACTGAAGAGTAAGGGTTTTATATTAAGTTACTTTTCTCAGATCACATAATATTCTGTGTTAAAAAGAACCCACAAGAATCCTCAAGCCCAACCCTTAAGTGCATGGTCATTATGGGGATTGAACCCACAACCCTGGTGTTATTAGCACCGTGCTTTAACCAGCCGAGCTCTGTAAGGATGTTGGGAAAATTGGTGAATCCTTTAAGTCAGCATGCTCCACTGATTGGTGGACATTTATCCATGATTTTGTTAAAGTATTATTTGTTACTTCTTAGGTAGATTCCTGGCCATTTAAAGTGAAAATGTCCCAATAGCTTGTTCAATCAAGGCCACTGACTCATTAAGAGCATGAATTAATCTGATACCAAAGACTAATGTCTATAAACAATTTATTGCAGAGAATTGCTTCGGAAACAAATCCATGTGGTATAAAGAGTAGGACACTGCTGCTAACATTTGTCCTTTTACATGCTTTGTGATAAGATTATGAGTTTTTAAGATGTACCAGATCTTGATCTGTATGCCAGATACAACCTTTGCTTTCACTGACTTCTACAAAAAACTTGTTTCCTAAGTGGACAAAAAGAGGGTTTATGGGCTAAAAGCAAGATAAAGTAACAGCTTCATTTCAAGCATGTGTTTTTATTAGAGAGGGCTAATAAAATCTGCAGTGGATTTTGTGTATCCTTGTAGAAATCTGTAAATGCCACCCAAAATTATGAATCTGAGGTGATTAGAGTTAATGGGCTACTCCAAAAGAAACTTGAAACTAGAAGGTCTGTTTACATGTGATTTAAATTATTTTGAAACCTTAGTTTCAGAGAGAGAAGGAGCATGCAAAGGAGAGAGGAAGGCATAGATTTCTGGATGTACTGTGGGAAGGGGAGTACAGGAGGGTGACTGAAGCCGGCAACCTTGTCTATTACCTGTATTAATTCAGAAAAGGCCAGGAAATTATCAAAGAGATCCTGATTTTTTTTTTTTTTGTTTACTCATATATTTCTTCTTTTCTCCACTTTTGAAACCAACCTAGGCCCTTGTTCTGGCACTGCATGCTATGCCAGCATCACTTTCCAGCTTTTAACATTGTTCTGCAGGGAATGAGCAATTCTTTTATTGATTGGGAAATCCATATGTGACTCACCAGTCTTGCGGTTCTGGTGAAAATAAAAAAAGTCTGGAAATCAAGATTTCATGGAGGAAGAAAAAATGTATTTTCTGAGCAGCTACAGTCTAAAAGCAAAACACCAGGGAACTGAACGATGAAAATATTGCATTAATTGAAAATAAACCAAATATTTACACACATAAATGCAAACTGATGGTAGCAGGTTATCATGACTTTAAGCTATCCTAGAATTTCAAAATTATCTTCTTAACCAGAGAAATAAAACGGAGTTATAAAATCAACAGGACAAGTTTTTAAAAACCTGGCATGAAAATCTACCTAGATACAGTGTGACTGACAGAAAACATACTGAGTTGGAGTTTGCTTTCAACATTCATGTGGCTGCCAGAGCACTATACTCAGAGATATTTAGGCCAGAAGGGACATTAGATCATCTAGCCTGACCTTCTGTGTATCACAGCCCATTCCATGTTACCTAACTGCTCCTGTATTGAGTCCATCTAATCTGGCTTCAGCTGCCATCACTGGTTCTTGTTAAACCTTTCTTTACCAGCTTACAAAGAAAGTCTTTTAATGATAATTTTTAAAAAATTTCTTAGTCGTGATTTTCAAGTTCTAGAACTTTTATCATGCATTTTTTTATTGTGAAGGTTTATTTCCTTACAATTGTCACAAGGTGAATACATAATGGTATCAAAACTTCAGTACAAGCAGACCAGGATCCTGAACGAAAAACATATAAAAGGCCATACTTTGTCAGAGCTAGGACTGATCTAACCCAATGTGTTGTTTCCAGCTGTGGCCTGAAGAAAATGTCCCCAGAAGACTAAGGGCAATTCAGGCATATTTGCTATTTTTCCTGAATGTTGTCCCAGATTCCTACTAGTTTCAGTCAGGAGATTTCTCAACTCCATTGTTTTTTTTCTCTTCATTCTCAACAGACCACTCTTCCGAGTCCGACCCCAAGATAACTTTGAACAAGGGGCTCCATAGGTATTCCTTGTGCATCAAGACTCCTTCTTTTGCTAAATTTTAAGCTGGCTCCTATTAGCTGCACTAGATGATACTCAGTAGAAGAGATGGAAAAGTACAGATCCTGCTTCAGTCATGAATCTGGTGGACCTTGGCCATAACACCCTTCTATTCACCTCTTTTCCAGGCTGCAGAATCAACTCTGCTCAGTCTTTTTCCCCTCCTAGGAGCCATTTCATACCTCTGGTCACCTCTGTCACCCGCCTCTGAACCTTTGCCATTTCTACTCTGTGCTTTCTGAAACAACAACTGCAGACAGCATTCAAGAAACACAAGTTTATACAGCTGCATAGCTGCGTTTGCTCTCTACTCCTTCCCTAATAATTCCTAACTTTCCATTTGCTTTTTTGATTGCTAGGAAGGAGTTGTTTTTATAGAACATAATCCCAGGGTCTTTCTTGTGAGTGGTAACAGTCAGCTCAAAGCCCATTATTTTATATATGAGGCTAAGATTACTTTTCCCATATCACTTTACATATATATCCATGAATTTATTCTGCTGTTTTATTGTTTGCTCAGTTACACAAGATCCTTCTGCATTATCTCAGCCTGGCCATACAAATATTTCCATACATGTTTAACTTCCCACACAGCGTGGAGTCGCACTGACACGAAGGGAGCAGCCCTCGTATGAGAAGGAAAGCACTTTCAGAGCTGCACACATTTGACCAGCCTGAACTATGGCAAGAAAAAACCATCATGGTTTAAAGAAGCAGCCAGCTCATGATGCAGCCTCCAAAAGTAATTTAACCCAACTTGCCAGTGACAGGATAAGCATAGGTAAATTTATTGTGCCTTGAGGTCTGCAGTGCACAGCATGTTTGGACTATATGAAGAAAGACCCAGGCTGCTCACAGTGCTACGTGATAGAAGGACAAGAGACCACACATATAAATTAAAATAAGAGAAGTGCAGACTGGGTAGAGGGAGAAACTCTCTCCCCTGAGGCCAGAGGGCAGAGGTTCAGGCTATCCAGGGAGTCTGTGCAGCACCAGTCTGGGGGTTCCAGCCCTGAGCAGGCCTATCTGACCTTGGTGCTGAGCACATCTGACCTCCCAAGCTCCTTTCCAGCTTGAGCTCTCCTGTGACCCTTGGATGGTAAGTGCACGCTAGTACAGGTTATGGATAATTTGAAATCTTCTTTTGGAGGTAAAGCTAAATATAAGGGTGGCTTTTTTCCATTTTTTTTTCTTTTTAATAGACAGATATTGAAAGAAGCGATCATCAGCCTCTTTCCAAATGGCCTGGAATAAGGGATAACTGTTTAGACTTGATTTAGACTCATGAAGACTGAAGTAGAGGGAATAGCTTGAGAATAGCACTATGAAACATAAAAAACAAATTCACTTATTTTTCAAAATTGCTCTGTATCTGGCCCATTTTGATCCCAGGTGGACAAAGCAGTTTGCTCCTCTTGGTACCTGTCTGCATAGAAATACCCTATATTAGCCTAATATTTGAAAAAATATAATTTCAAATTAAACATTAGAATGTTATGGGAGTTCTTTAATTTTCCTTTCTCAAATTTGGTCAAACTGGATAAAAATATTAACTGGACTTCAAAGTAATATGTGTTTGCTGAAAGGAGAGACAGATATTTTTCTCCCAAATTTAAGAGCATATTTCTCCATTGCTAGTGAGACATTATTGTGACCAGAGAAGGGTGTACATGTACACAGATCATGTAACAAAACTTACTTTTCATCCCAAATAGCTTTGAAATGAATATCAAATGGAAAATGCAGAGACAGAAAGGCAGTCATTTTGTACATTGTCTCACTTAACTACTTTCTCAGCCTACTTGGGACGGTCCTAACCTACTTTACATTGATTAGAAAAATCTGAATAATTACCTGCACTAGATACAGCTTTCCTCAGTGCAGACCTTTGTATCTTTTATAAATTCATAGCTTGACTTCAATTATTTCTGCCCCTGGACTCCTCACCCAAGCACCCCTGGAACTGAGGATAGAGGAGAGAAGGGAAATGTGGGCATCTTCCATAACCAGGCAACCATAAATCCCTGAGCAGAGTGCTTCACACAGCCCTCAGTGTGAAGATATTACTGAGGTGTAAAAGCATTTCTGAAATATGTGGGCAAAAGCTGTCAGGGGCAGTGCCTGCCTTGCCAGTGGCTGGTCATCCCAACAGTTTGGGTCCGCTTATGAGAAAAGAAAGAACGTCGGGAATGCTTTGACCTTGCTTCCTTAGGTGGTGAAAGATGGTCCTGAGCAGAGAGAGGAAAGGAGGTTTGTGTGGGATCATACCAGTTTTATTGCTGTGGGGCTTTGTAGTCTCATGGAAAAGGCTTTGAGGCTATCTTAGAAACTGCTTTCCTGTGAGGCTGCAGCGGGTGCCTCGGCAGGAGAAGTTCCCTTTACCCACGTCAGCCAGAAAGCCACCAAGCAAAGGTGGACTGAGCAGGATCTTCCATCCCATCCCACTGGATGTGGATCTGAGCCCCCTACTCACCAACACTGCATCACAGGCTGTGGTGGGAGTGAGGGGGAAGAGGAGAGGGGACAGCAGGCACACCTGGGATGAGCCCAACACTCAGCCCAGAGACTTGGGGAACAAATTAAAAGACTTCAGTGAAGGTAGTGGTGGTGTGGGTATTTTATTTACAGGCTATGTAAATCCTTGCTCTGCCTTTCCAGCTTGATGCCATGCTCCTTTCCACCTCCAGGTTTTGTAGGACATTTTTATATACTGATTCAAAGCTTGCACATATGGAAGCACTTACTTGCAAATGTGGATGCACAGGCAGGTGCCCAGTTTTCATAGAAATATAGAACTGTTTGGGTTGGAAGTGACATTAAAGGTGATCTGTTTCCATACACCCTTCCAGGGACAGGAGCACTTTCCACTAGTCCAGGTTGCTCAAAGCCCATCCAACCTGGCCATGAATCTCTTCCAGGGATGGGCATCTGCAACTTTTGCCCAGATTCCTCTGGGAAGCATATTGATCTTAGGAAGTTCATTATTGTTAAGTGAAATATTTAAAAATTTAAACCAGGTTTTTTTTTCTTTTTCTCTTTCTTTCTTTCTTTCTTTCTTTCTTTCTTTCTTTCTTTCTTTCTTTCTTTCTTTCTTTCTTTCTTTCTTTCTTTTTCTTTCTTTCTTTCTTTCTTTCTTTCTTTCTTTCTTTCTTTCTTTCTTTCTTTCTTTCTTTCTTTCTTTCTTTCTTTCTTTCTTTCTTTCTTTCTTTCTTTCTTTCTTTCTTTCTTTCTTTCTTTCTTTCTTTCTTTCTTTCTTTCTTTCTTTCTTTCTTTCTTTCTTTCTTTCTCTCTCTCTTTCTCTCTCTCTCTCTCTCTCTTTCTCTCTTTCTCTCTTTCTAACTGATCTTATGCTGGAGGAACAATAAATGTAGGGAAAGAATATTTTGAATTTGCTTTGTGAACTTTAAACCAGAAAAGTAGTTACATGTAACTACTCAGAGAAAGAAAGCATATATTCTGGTAATTTTAACTTTCAACCTCAATTAAGGTAAAATGAGATGACAAAATCATGCTTTGGAATGATGAATATATTATGTAAAATAAGAATCTCTTCACCATCATCTGATTATGAATAGAAAAAAACCAGGTCTATCAGATGACAAGTCCAAGGAAATCCAAGCTGCTTGGAAAAGAAGCTTGTGTGAAGAAGAAAGAATTTAGCCATTTCTCTATGTGTACAACTGAAGTTCCAGTCTAATCAGTCTGGAATACATTTAGTTGGATGTGCATGTGCATCTCTGCAGTGTGCACATAATGAATGCAATGCCTCCTGTATCACCTGAAGTGCATGAGTTTGCAGAGTATGCATGCCACATGTGGCTGCAGCTCCATCTGAAATTCTCACCTCTGGGATCCCCAAGAACAGAAAGGAAGAAAGTTTTTACACTGACGTTTTTTGTTAGTGAGAACATATGAGCAAGGTATTATTTCTTTCTTCAGGGACTGCATTTTGTAGTTAGCAGTGCAGTGAAACTTTCTCTCATAACCTGTTGATGCTCACCAAACCACTTTTTTTTTTGCAGGTGGACTCACATCAGTCCTTTAGGATTTGATTCTGTGTATTTGAACCAAGTAAGATTCTAACATTAAACTGTTGAGTTATAAAAATCTGCATATCTGTCATCAGTTAATTTTTGCATCGTTTATTCTCCTAATGAGCATGAGATATGCTGAAGCTGCTTTTCAGTTATTGTTTAGTTTAGCTTGTTCTTCACACAACTGGGAGCACTGTAGCTACTTTTTCTAGTTAAATATTAATACTGAACAATCAAACATACTTTGCAATAGAAAACAAATTATTTCCATATGCATAGAAAATCCCTAAACAAATCCATCAAATATGTTGTCTCAACTATTTCTCTTCCAGCACTGAGAGAATACTGGCACACAGTTAGTATACAGCATCTGGTTAGCTGAGAATATATCAATATCTCTGAAGTTTTAAAACTTTTTATTTGAAAAACAAGTCTTTCCCACAAAGTATGAAACCATCCATCTACAGCTTTTGACTGTGATACTGATCCCCCAGACTTTTAGTATGCTTCACAGGCATTTTAGGTAGGTTTACACGCAGAAGGTAGCTAATATATTCTTTCAGAACTAGAAAAATGGATATTTTTGTAATTTTCTCTTTGGAAATTATAAGTGCCACATTAAATATTTGTATTTCATGTCATATATTTATAGTTTATGACCACAGGGCTAGAGAAAATGGCGTGTTCTTCGCTAAATAGACTATTTTTTATAATTCATAAGTATTCCCATTCTAGCTCTAAATAGAAGCTCTTGGCATTGCTGAAGCCAATACTGAAATTCCCATAAGCTTCAGCAGCAGTTGGCCTCTATTTCCCCATAGGAATTTAAGCCTGGATTCCAAATGGAATCTAGCTCTATGTCCAAAATTCAGATCCTCAAAATCTCTGTTCAGATGACACTCTAGGCAGCTCCATTTCAATTGAAACACCCTTCCATCTGTCTGTGGAAGTGTCTCTGTAAAAGCTGCTACCTTTGCCTGGAGTTCACAAAACCATTTGGTGACTGCTTTAGACCTGCTCCTCAGAAAGAATCACACATAAGAGTTCTCCAAACTCCTTTACCCGCACTGCTCAGCCTAGCAGACACTTAGGGAAGACCTCAACTTTGATAGACTGGATTGTGGATGTGAGGGTAAAGGTCCTTTCCTCATCTGCTTCTCCACTTCACTTTGCTGCTATTTCTCTCATTTTCTAGAGGTGCTGTAGCTCTAGCTTAGGGCCACCTGATCATGACTTTGTGGGGTCTGACTGATGAGAGGACAGGGAAACAGAGGAAGAGCACATGGAAACATGATGTTGGGAGGACACCTGGCTTCTGGTTACTCCCTCTGCTCTGTGGCATGTGTTTTATTCAGGGAGGTTTAACCATAAGATTGTGCTCACTGTCCTTGGACCAGGGACAGAAATATTTTCCCGAATCTCTGATGAGTGCTTGCTAGGCTCCAGAATTGCACTAATAGCAGCTCTATCTCTCCTGCCAAATTTTTATTTAATTATTCCCTGTAAAGTGAAACAGCTTCCTGTCTCTGAGTACCCAGAAGCTTGGCAGTCAATAGTTCAGGCATTTTTGCAGATGGAGTGGGAGTTCAAAGCACCTAATGGATGGAAGAGGAATCAACTTTTGGCTCCCAGCCTAAGTGTACCTTTGGTGCTACTGGGAGAAAGTGGCTTTTGCAGTGCTCAGGGGTGCCTGGATCTCCCCCTTGCCCCACAGCAGCACTGCAGGGCCCAAGGAGCTTCTCCCCATCACCCCAGCACCCTGCCTTGCATGGGGCACCACCAGGAATGCCAGCTGTGCAGTGAATTAACAGTGGGAAATTGTGGAGAATTGGATAGAATCAAACATGTTTGTGGAGAAACAGCACTGTGTGCTAGGAAGTGTGGGGGGAAATCCTGCTGGAAGAGATGGTCGGTGTGCCAGCTAATGCTTACCAGACTGTTAATTCTTTTTATTTTTGACCTTGCCAAGATCCCAAGGCACCCAAAGGACAAAGTTTGGAAACTATGCTGTAAGCTGGTACCTTTAAAGAACAAGCAAACAATGAACCCATGGTCTAATTACACCAGGAATTTTCCAGACTTTTCAGCTGTTATGTAAAACATTTTGCCTCTCTAATAATTATTATAAACTTCTTAACTAGACTGATTTTCCCAGGAACAATAAAGTTTAGTCTAAATTTATATGTTATTCAAAGGAAAGCAGCTCAGGGACTTGCTGTTCAAAGGGAAATTTGTAGTGCTGTTTAATACAAAGCTAAAATTAAAAGAAAGAAAAGAAGTCTGTGTTTTACATTAAACCAAACCTTTTTGATAAGAATGCTGGCCTGGAGCAATTTAAGCCATGAAAAATGAACTCCCTGAGCACTCCTGTCAGAGTCTAGTGATGGAAGGATCCCTGTAAATTCTTAATCTGCCTTTCTTCGTGGCAGGACAATATAGTTCTATAGAAAGGAAGGTCAAGGAACTGAACCCCCACAGTAGGTATCCAAAAAAGCAATCAAGCTAAACTAGCAGGGAGTGGATTCCAGCTGAACTCTGTAGTGCAGAGCTTTTCTCTTCCACCACAGGTATCTTATAGAAGGGAGGATTCCTGGGACTAGTGGTTTAATTTCTCTGGCTACCATGCTAATCACATACGTCCCATAATTACTGTCTTTCTTTCTTTTCCCCAGACTGTCATTCTTCTGTCTCTCAGCTCCATCCAACAGGCAGACAATGTGGACACAAAGGCTGTGCAAGCTGGCGAGGCACCTGATGGAACTCCGAAGCTCCATGACACACTACCCTGTGCCCCACTCTTTCAAATATTTAATTTGCATTCTTTCCCAGCAATAGCCAAATGCTCAGGGGCTGCTTTCCATTTTCACCTCATTAGATTATATGTCTGAACATAAAAATGACTGAGAGCTGTGAACCAAATCAAGCTCCTGTAATGTGTGCTGCAAACATGCCAATCATAGTGATGACACAAGGCGAGGATTTGGCAAAAGTCATGCATGGCATTAATGTTAATTCTGTATTTGCAGGTTAGACCAATGTCAGCTTTACAGCAAACTCATTATCTTATTTAATGATGGGTTTCCCAGAAGGCAGAAAAAATAATCCTGTAGCAGGCTGTGAAGAAAAGGGGTCTCTGACCAGAGGAAACAACACAACACCAGTCAAAGGAAATTGGCAAGGAACGGTGCCTTCCTTCATCCCAGTCAAATGCATGGGCCACCTTCTGTGGCTACATAAGACAGAGGAAAAGGATACAAATCAGACTAAACCTTAAAAGCTGGACAAGCTCTCCAAGAGGCTTTCAGGTGGGTTCAGAGAGTCACTGCCTCATGGAGGCACTGCTGACAGGGTAGGGGCATGAGAGATACTTGTTATGGCCATGAGTGGGAAGGCTGTCCTCACACTGTGACCATTCCCTGCTGCCCACCTTCCCAGGGAGGTCACTTTGCACCAGCAGCAAAGGGGCTGAGGGACCAGGGCTGCTTCCATGCAGGCCACAGCCTGCAAATAAAGAAAACAGGGAGGGCTCTGCATCTGAGAAGAGTTACCCATGTCAGTGTGCAGGGTCTAGTTCTAAGTTTAGAGAAATATATTTCAGAGACGGCTTTACAGAGTGGAGTGTCTCAGGTAGGGTTCCCTTGGTAAGCACTCCTATAACCTGAGTTTTAAACTGAAGCAGGAAATTAAGAGGCTTTGTTTATAAGTGTGTGATACCTGTACAGTAATTCCTTTTGCAATCAACCATCTTTATAAGAAGGTAAGACAATAAGAGGTACACACCATCGTGTAATCAGGTTAAAAATGTGGCAGAGGGCTTTCACCTTTTTCTCTTCCCCCCTTTCAATTGTATAATTGGTTTTAATAAAACTCCAATATCAATTCTTGTGTGACATAGTATTTGGAGAAGTGCATCTCATATAATAAAAGAAAATGAGAAAATAAAACGGAAATAATCTGTGATAAGAAGATGTACATTGTACTTAGTTTCTTGGGAGAAAGGGGGCAGGCTGAAATGTAAGGGAAGGAATATGTGAGGGAGAAACCCACCCTGTGCCTAGCCAGCTTTGTGCTCTGGGATTTCATAAGGACTGTAGTTGGAGTGGCAGGAAAGCTTTTCTCTTCATCTTTGAAAAATGAGCCTGCAGCCTTCCTGGGTACCCTGATTAGGCAGCTGATTTGAAACTAATCTGCTGTGTGCCTTAACTGTGAAAATATACCTTCAAGCATTTGGCAGTTTTCTGCCTGGTTTGTGGAAGATGTGGCCCTCAATTTGCACAATTTGGATTGTAATTTTCCTGTAGCTCTAGGATATGTATATTTAAGGGTCTGATAAGAAACAGCTTCTGTACACTGGGACAGAGAATTTATTGCTGGTGGATGTGTGAAAAGATGGGAGGGAGGCAGGGGGGCAGCACGAGGGGATGTTGGGAGGAGAAAGCAGTTCTCAGTGGTCCTGTGTATGATAATGGAAACCTTTTGCTCTAGGGGGACACTTTATTTAGGAGTTTGACCATGGCCTTACGGACATAGAGTCATAGGCAACCGTGATTAAGAGGAGATTCATATGTCTCACATTTCTGCTTCTGGGGCTGCCTCAAGCCCTGCCCCTCATTCTGAGTTCAGTGGAGCTTACCAGTGGTGTCTGCACTTGATGTGCGTGTGTGAGCTCCGAGCCTGGCACACACATAGCTTGGCTCCCTCCTTATGGGTGAGCTCAGCTGAAAGCTGTGATCTGCAAACCTTCCCACGAGTGAACAAGATGTGCTCAGGTCCTCTTTGCTACGTTATAGATGACAGCTCCATGCAGGAACACTTGCCTCTTGGCTCCTCTGAGTGGGAACTGGGACAACATTGAAGTGGCACAAGCTAAGAGCTTGCGTAAAGAGAGTGTTGACAGCCTAGCTTATAATTATACTTTTAAATTTTTGCTGCTTTCCGACTTTCATATCAGAATTTTCCATGGATATTAGTAAAACTCTCCAAAGCTTGCAAGCTTAAAGAACTTTCTTTTAAAGAAAAGAGCTTGCTTGCTTGGTGAGATTTCTCCAAACTAAGCTACATCAGCTCTACTATAAATCTAAATTCTTCCATTTTTCTTTATATTCTTTGGCAAGGACTCACTCGTATTCCTAGATTCTTAAAGCCAGGTGGAGGGAAAGAGCTGATTATGTAAATGGCTCCTTGGTTGAAAATCTAGGCCAGAAATTTCAAAGCATGCATTGTCAAAATCCTTTAAACTACAAAATCATAAGTCAGCCACTTGCCTATAACAAAACTATCTTCTAGTATTTTACTTTATCATTGAGCACTATCGTCTTTTAAGTGACTACTGAGACTGGCCAGCTTTATTAATGACCTCATAGCTGATAAATTATGCAGCTAAGTGTCTTAGTGCCTGTGAGGTAACGCTGGAGAAACAGATAAATGTGTCTGTCTGACTGACTGTAAGAATTGCACTTTTGTGAGCTTCCCTCTTAATTCTTTCCTTTAAGGAACACTACAGCCAGTTTGTATTTTTTTTTTATCTGCACTGTTAACTACAGTTCTCTGGGGCATGTTATAAACAGAATGTATAATACATTTAGTGTTCTGGTTGAACTGTAGATGGGGTCCCTCATAAATGTAAGAAGGCACTCAGCAAGTTTTAAACAAGAGGAGGAAATACTGCTGAAAGGAATGATCAGACTTGCAAACTGTGACATAAAATTCATCTGACTAAGTAAACATAGTAAAAAAAGTACAAAGAGATGGCTAGACCTATGTCAGCAGAGGAATCTGGGGACCTCTGGAAGCATTCCTGTGAAAACTATCTCCAAAAGAGGTCTTTTCAAGCAGTAAGATTATGGATGAGGGAGTTGTTGGATTGTGAGACAAGTTTCTAATTATTCTGAAAGAGAAAATGCAAAGGTTTGGGGACAGAGAGTGTGGGGGAAATGGGTCTTCCAGCAATGAAGCCTGCAAAACATATCCACTACTTCATGTAGGATGTGCAGTAACAGAGAGAGGACCAAACAGCAGCAGGCTGACTGTCTGTCCATTCATACACTACCTGTTTCTGAATGGCATCAAAAATTTCACAGGAAAAGTAGATAAAATGCCATAGCAGGCAGTTCAGAGTAACTCATTTGGAGGAAAGTCTCTCCCTAATCAATAATGTTTGACCTATGTGCTATATGGTATCTTTTGTTTTGTAAATGTTTTCTATGGAAACTCTTTTCCCATTTTAAATATCTCATCTGGTTTTGATTCCTAGGAAAACTCCGGACTGAGCTGAAACTTATGTCTGTACTTGCCTTTATTGGTGCTAAATATTTTGCCTGATAATTTTGTTGGATATCCTTCTTTCTTTTATTTTTTTTCAAGTGAATGAGTAGTAGGAATATAGTTGGCCACAGCTCTATTAATAAAACCAAATTCAAGTAGAGAATGTATTTTTGCTGGAATGAAAATTGCTTAATAAAACTGTCAGAGTCACAATAATTTTGTTACAAAAGAAAACTGGAAAAAATGTTCCAGAAACACAAAAAGTCTCATCTTGCATTTCATTTTGAAATCCTATTTCATTTCAACATTATTTGATTTTATATTATGTTTTTAGAGTCTCAGATTAAATATTCTGATACTCCTGGATCAAGTTCTATTTTCAGAATGCTCATTTATGAACGACTTGGAAATTTTCAGCTCTTACTGTGATTCAGAACAGCAGCTTTGCAATACAAAACAGGGCATCCTTAAATGGAGATTTTATCCTCGGCTATAGCTTTGCTACAAATCATAGAATCACAGAGTAGTTTCAGTTAGAGAACATCTCCTTAGAGATCATCTACTTCCAAACCCCCTGCTACGGACAGGGACACCTTCTGCTATGACAGGTCGTTCAAAGCCCCATCCAACCTGGCCTTGAAAAATTCCAGGGTCAGGGCACCCACAGCTTGTCTGGGCTACATGTTCCTGTGTCTCACCATCCTTGGAAGGGTTTCATCCTGAGAATTTCATTCTAATATATAACCTAATATCTAATGTAAACATGTCCTGTTCCAGTTTAAAGCTATTTCTCCTTGTCCTCTCACTCCATGCCTTCATAAAAATGTCCCTCTCCAGCTCTCTTGTAGGCCCCCTCCAGGTACAGGAAGGGCACAAGGAGGTCAGTCTGAAGCCTTCTCTTCTTCAGGCTGAGCAAGTCCAGGTCTCTCAGCCTCTCTTCACAGAAGCGCCCCAGCCCTCTGATCATATTCATGGCTTTCCTCTGGACCCTCTCCAACAAATCAATATCCTTCCAATATCCCATCCAGCTGGGATCCCAGAGCTGGATGGAGGAGTCCAGGTGTGGTCTCTCCAGAATGTAGCTATAGAAGCTTTTCTTGTTGCCCTTGATGTCTCAGGCTAGATGACACACAATCAGGGCTCTCACTTTCCTAAACTCTCTCAGCAGCCCCAGAACTTCTCTGTCTTCCTCCCAGGCTACCTGTCCTTGCCTCCACTCTCTGTACTATGTGCCAACCATTGTTCCCTCTCTGTCCTTGTTTTCAGTCTTAATTTTTTCACTGTGTCATTGAAATGGAATTATCCTGTATGCTTAATAATAATTAACACCCATCTCTGGACTTCTGCTTTCACTCTATTATTCTGGTATAAATTTTCCAGAACCAACCAAAGTTATTCCAGATATGAATTACATATAATGTTATTCACATCTTCTTAA
The DNA here is from genome assembly GCF_901933205.1 of Camarhynchus parvulus. Taxonomy (NCBI): domain Eukaryota; kingdom Metazoa; phylum Chordata; class Aves; order Passeriformes; family Thraupidae; genus Camarhynchus; species Camarhynchus parvulus. The sequence continues at coordinate 60,491,980 of NC_044573.1, read as the reverse complement.
TGTTGTCATATTTTTTATATTATTTTTCTTAAATTGGATTATATAAGATGATTTGAGCTTATAGACCTTCATTAAATAAGCTGTATCACATGCACACCCATACACACAGCTTCACTCTGTAGCTTTACTGTCCCAGAGAGAAGCTATTTTTCTTGGATGCTTATTCATGGACACCTTACTTTTGATATTCTTTGGACACAAATTGACATTTATCACCTCTGACTTTTATGTAGCTTTTGTTGCCAAGGTGGGAAAATTTTATAAGTGTTACTTCTGGCTATGTATGTGTCTTTCTGCTCAGGAGAATGGGGTGAGCACTTGTGCTGGAGTTCCCACTTAACCATCATCCATCCTCACCATACTATGTCATGGTTTGCATTTAGTATTTCTAATTTATTTTTTGGCATTTCTGTCAATGCTCCTTGTTTTTATCATCATCAGTTTACTGAATACTGCTTACAGAGAGTGTTGTCCCTCTAAGGGTACTGAGGATAATGCCTCCAAACTCCTCCCAGCTCTGGAAATAGATACTTATTGCACTTTATCTAACCTAGATCTAGACAGCAGAAAAATGAACTGCATAGTACATCTATGTGCACTTAATGAGGAAGCTGACAAAATACAGGCCTTGGCTGTGAAATGCCTCCTTAAAAAGAAGTTATTTATAGTCCAGCTGAGTGGCTATCTCCATGGTCACCTGTCTCATGTTGACGCTACATCCCATCCAGCAGAGGATCTGTCTATTACTCAGCATTGCTTCCAGTATGTGCCTTGGGTGTATAGGCCTCTTGCTGGCTGCATTTCCCAGATGGACACAAAACCCTCTGTTGAAATTGGTGTCTTGAGAGGGGTATGAGGCCCTCTCCCTCTCCCTCTCCCTCTCCCTCTCCCTCTCCCTCTCCCTCTCCCTCTCCCTCTCCCTCTCCCTCTCCCTCTCCCTCTCCCTCTCCTTTAAAATTATTAGGACTTGCTTTCTGTTTTGTATTGACATGCCACCAATACAAGTGAGAATTTTGGATGGAGAAAGTGAGTGAATTGTCCCAGCATTTCTCTCACAAGAGCCAGATATGCAGAACACTCATACACTATGGAAAACTCCATCTGAAGTTAGTCCCTGACTCAGGCAGAGCAGAATTACTGTTAGGTGACTGTCCCAATAACAAGGCTTTATTTGGTATGGGATGGTCATGAATGTCTGTCTAGTTCCTCAGCCTCGTGCACCTGGGAAACTCCACTAAGTGCACAGTCTCTAAAGCTAGCAGAGTCCTACGGGAGATTTCATGCAAGGTGAATCAAGATTTAAAAAATCCCTGACAGTGCTACAGAGGTACTTCAGACTTCCATTAATTCCTTTCTTGTACGTGAGTTATTTACTTACCTCACTGCTTACAGGTCTCATTCCACACCTCAGCACCAGACTGTCTAGCTTCAGCTTCTTAACTCTTTTGCTGTGCTCAGCAATGAAATATAATACATAAAGTGAATAATTCACTTTTGCAGCATGTGGGAGTTAAATATCATAAACAAGTCTTGGGACTCCGAGCCCTCAAGCCTGATCTCATCCTCTCCCTAATATATAGACGTGACAGGGCTACTGATGTGCTCTGGCCATTCCATACTCTGCCAATGAAAAATGCTTTATGCCTCCCAGCACTCCTGTCTGCTTTAATTAGTTCATAATCTCATTGGAAGGATGTAGCAGCACCAGCTGCAATGGGGTTTCTAGTCTGTAGCTAAGGCTCAGTGAAACACTAATGTAACCAGCAGTAATTTTCAGAGAAGAAAGCCAGCAAGCCTCCTGGTCCCTTTCCTTTACAACTTTTCAAAGTCAGTGGTTACACTGTGGAGTGAAGGACTAGAACCCTGCTTTCCTGGAGGGTTTCCCCTACACAGAGTTTGTGCTCCACAGGAGCAGAACAGCAGCAGGGAGAAAAAGATGGGCATTTCTGGGCATATCTGGGTCCATACAGAATCTGCATTCTTCTTCCAATCTTGCTAGACTGGGCTAGCTGTATTTTGGGAGCTGCAGGGTGGCTTTGCTGGGTAGTTTGAGGTTGGGGCAGCGCTGGTGTGTGAGTGCGCGTCTTTGCGGGCAGCGTTTGCTGCACATGTGGTCTGGAGACTGCAACGCTGCATCAAGGAGCACACTGAGCCTCAACTCATAAGTGCTCTCTGGCAGTACAATTCACATTGTATAGACAAGGAGAGGCCCAAACCCAGACCTTTATGAGAAAGGCAGGACAGAGATCTAAATGCTGTTGTTGCTTGTTTTCTGTTTCTTTCAAAAATGACTCTGTGCCACAGTAAACATGGCTAACAACTCTGCCTGCTAGTTCAGAGTGCTGGCTAAGGCAGCTCACATCTGCCTGCAATCGACTGTGTAGACATATCCTACGTGGCTTCTGTACTGGAGCTGGCTCCTCTCCTCCTAGCTCTGAACACAGGCAGAGTTCACGTGCGTCCCTTTGCACCCGCACCTAGGAGCACACCCAGACCGAGGGGATGGAGGCTTTATGGGAATTAGCCTTTTCCTGAGGTGTGAAAAATCTTTTTAGGTCTGGCAGCCATATGAATTCAATGTAATAGGTTGTAATTGGGCATGTCCTGGCTTGTTTGCACTCTTAATAACAACACAGCCTTCATAATTTGACACAGATATAACCCATTCTGTCACAATGGTAGTTTGCCAAGATTTATTCTTTTAACAAGGAACACAGATTCTTTTAATGTCTGAAAGCTAATGAGGAAGGCTTTTCCAAGTGCAATGTGATTACACAGAAATGTTTTTTCTTTTTCTTTTCTTTTCTTTTCTTTTCTTTTCTTTTCTTTTCTTTTCTTTTCTTTTCTTTTCTTTTCTTTTCTTTTCTTTTCTTTTCTTTTCTTTTCTTTTCTTTTCTTTTCTTTTCTTTTCTTTTCTTTTCTTTTCTTTTCTTTTCTTTTCTTTTCTTTTCTTTTCTCTTTTCTTTTCTTTTCTTTTCTTTTCTTTTCTTTTCTTTTCTTTTCTTTTCTTTTCTTTTCTTTTCTTTTCTTTTCTTTTCTTTTCTTTTCTTTTCTTTTCTTTTCTTTTCTTTTCTTTTCTTTTCTTTTCTTTTCTTTTCTTTTCTTCTTTTTTCTCCTCTCCTCTCCTCTCCTCTCCTCTCCTCTCCTCTCCTCTCCTCTCCTCTCCTCTCCTCTCCTCTCCTCTCCTCTCCTCTCCTCTCCTCTCCTCCTCTCCTCTCCTCTCCTCTCCTCTCCTCTCCTCTCCTCTCCTCTCCTCTCCTCTCCTCTCCTCTCCTCTCCTCCTCCCCTTTTTCTTTTTAGACAACACAGCTACTGCAGAAGTATGTGGGGACAAAATCGCTCCCACCCCCCACCCTTGATGTAAGCAATAAAGTAGTTCACTTCTTGTACTTTCTGTGAACTTTCTGACAAATAAATGAAGCCATATTTGATAGGAACTCATAAACGCTTCTTATATTGCTCTGTGGAAAAGCTGGTAAGTCAGTGTACAAAGGAGACCTCAATGATTTCCCACTTTATGCTTCCAAAAATAATCTCTCTTCCCGTATTTCAGAGATTGGACTTTATAGTGTGGAATGATGCCCTTTGTTGGAAATACTGAGTTTATGGCTTTTGTTACTGTGTATCAGGTAATGACAGAGAGACATCTGGATCATGGACCTCTTTTCTTCTTTTAAACTCTTTAGCATCTTTACAATGTTAAACGTTTCTGTACTATTTTTGAAAGTCCTTCCCAAATTTCTGCCATTTTTTCCTCTGCAATTCATTTCCATTTTTATCTGCCTGCCATTACTCTTGTTCTTTTAGGCTTGCAATGTCTTGATTTTCGTTTCTTTCCAAACACCACTGGTTTGACAATCACCTTCTCTTAAGCTCCTGCCATTCAAAACAGCCTTCTTGTATCTCTGCTTCACTGCTTCACCATGTATTCCAAACCTCAACTGAAATCACAGTTTCTTTTTTTGGCTGTATTAATATCAACGCAGACATTGACCTATAATTCAGTGTTTTAATATCTTCACCATATAGCCCTACTCATTGCAAACCACCATCTTGTAACCTGCGTGAAGAAGATTCTTTTGTATAATGCCATTTGGACATGTTGCATTTAGTTTGACTTATTCCCATATGAATTAAAAAAAAAAGAAATTTATACATTTGTTAGATGTTGTTCTAAGATGGGATAAAAATTGGCAAGCTCTGGGCTGTTAGGTATGCTCAATAGCCTTTTTTGAGAGGAGAGAAGGAGGTTATCTGGCTCCTTGCTTTTTACTCTGTCAGCAAGTCTGAAGATTTCAGAAAAAGCTGCACCATATCCTATGTAGGAGAAAAGGCAACACTACTTCTGGAGGTGACAGAAAGATTTTGTTTTGGTTAATGAAAAGCACGGCCTTCTGGTGCCACAGTGAAATTACCCAGCTATAGTATATGGATGTGGTGGGATGAGGAATGATATGATACTCAGCATGTGTCTAGACATGTTCCCTTAACGTCTTAACACCAAATGCTATCATACAAAACGTCCTTTTTCAGGAATAGTGCATATATTTATTTAAATATGGATGGCAGATTTATAGAAAAAGTTAAGTCAAGGAACAGACAATATTGCACATAACAGTGGAAACTCATTCAGAGTATGATTTTCTGAAGGTTGTGTACAATGATAACCTTCTTAGACAAAGAACAACTCATCAACATCAGATGATATTGCTTCATATTTTGACATCAGGAAAAAGAACTTTTGCAATTAGAAATAGATTTTTTTATTGTGAAATCCAGTTTCAAAAAATAATTTGGGCACTTGGGAACCTAAATTAGACTGGGAATTGATAGTGTTTCTTGGAAATGTATGCGCCTTCCAAATTTTTGTACCACTGCTAGTCGAATAAAACTGAATTCCAACAGAAATAACTGGGAAATTTCAACAACTTAACGGATGCACCTAAGATATTTCAGAGCTGTCTAACTAAAAATGCCAGAAAAACACTCAAAGACTAAATGAACTTGCTGTGAATGTTGGAAATTTCACAGCCTTGAATTTATTGTTTTGCAGTAGCAACAAAACAGCATTTTTGCATCAGAGTCTTAGGACTAAAAAGTAACCTTTGAAAGAGAGGGAAATATGTGATGGAATGACAGGCAAAAGCTTCTATGCAAGGAATACCACTCCTGATGAACCCAAAGTGGTGAACAAATTTTAGAGGTGAGCTTGGAGGAAAATAAGAATCTGATTTGTATCTCTATCTTTTGGAAGATCTTTCCTACTAACTTTATTGATAGGGTCCTTTGCAAAGCTGATATTCAACCTTATCACACTGCCATTTTCTCCTGTGGTTCGGAGCAGCTCCTGATGATACCCTGGTGTAACCATCTCGGAGTGAGTCTCTACTTTGTGTCTCAGCATGTGAAGAGGAGCACGTCCCTAGTCAGTCATTTGTGCTGAGGCAGCATGGATTGTTAATAGCATGAACAAAAAAAAGAGAATACTTTGGTAAAAAAAAAAAAAAATTGTAATTTTTTCTTGAGAACTATTCAGATATTGGCATTTTTGATCAGTGAATGTACTTTCATTGTCATTTTCACACACTGTTGGTATGATTATTTAAATATTTCTCTGGAGAGCGATTTAAACACAAATTAGTAACTCATGTCAAACATCCTTGGGGCTGCTGAAGCCCATCAACATAGCAGATCTGGTTTTGGGCATTATCCTGGTTTGAGGAGTCATGCCCTGATGCCTAGGGTCTCAGAGTGGCACATGTGCTGTGGTCCTGGGCTGGTGGGGCCACAAAGCCCTTCAGTGGGGTGGACTGGAGGGATCCCCCAGCTCAGTACCCTCCTCCCACTGTCTTCATAAGCCTTGCCAGTCTGGGCAGAGCAGACCTCTGACCCCAGCCCATTCTGTATCCTCAGACTAAATATCCACTTTTAGACCTAGAGGAAGGTAGCTTTGGGGACCTGTTCTCAGCACAGGTTACAACCTTGCAGGTTGGCAGTGCTGATGTCTCTGTTAGGTACCAGAAGTCACAGCCCGGAGTGCCATGTCATCAGACCAACACTGGGTGCTGGTTCTGTGCCCCTGGGCTGGCTGTGCCCCAGTGTGCTGAGGATACACACTGCACCAAAGCCAAGGTTTTTGATCCCTTGAGGAAAGAAAAAATCTCCCACCAAACCCTTCCTGCCTGAGTTATCTGGGAAATAAAAATACCGCCATTACAATGTGAGGTGTGACTCCTTTTCTCTACAGTGCAGAGGATAACTCTGCACAGGTATAAATCAGGTTTCAAGGCTTTGTGACCACAGGCTGAAGGGAGGTACAGATGGAGGCTTTCTTCAGGTTCAGTGTCATGTGGTGGGCGCCTGTGTGTGGCGGGGGTCGGTTCCAGGGCTAGTGAGCACGCTATCTATCCTGACAGAACCCAAACAAAAGCTCATATTTTTTCATCGAATGTTTTCCAAAGTAAATGAACTGCAGGCATTTACCCAGAATATCATTAACATAGAAAGGGAAGCTGAATTTATTGTGTCCAAATGTTACATTAGTGTTTACAGAAATTTTGGTCTTTAAATTTCTTGCTTAACATAATCTATTTTTTGTATGTTATAGTAACCCGGTCTGGGATTTTAAATAATAACAGAAGACTATAAAATCTAAAATTTCTTTTTTCAAGTCATTAGATGCATTTATAGATTTAGAATATTCTGAAGAATCCACTTTCTACTACAATATACAAAAATTAAAAGCCTTAGAATTTAACTAGAAACACAGAGCTAAACAGTGTTTTGTTTATGGCCTGCTTTTTATGAACATTGTTGCATTTCATTATAGGGTAATGCTGGGGAAATGATGAATTTTGTTGACATGGTTATTTATTATGTACTTTCCAAATAAAGCTTTACATTTTATTACTAATGGGGGGAAAAAGATGCCAGATTTGACTCATGTAGCTTGATTAGTGTCATCAGATTTATGTCAAGGGTGGGCTGGGTTGAGTCTCTCCTTGCTGAGAAGAAAGCTTGAAACTTTTGGCACTTAATTAGGAGAAGCACAGAGACATTTAAATGCTGCTCTTAAGTATGATTAGGCAATGAGCACAGAGTTCAGTCTGTGTGCTGGGCAGAAATGGACTCCGGGAGGCTTCTTCTGACTGAGAGAGTTTTGCAAGATCCCTCATCCACATACCTAGACATCTGGGAGTGCTTCCTGACACCCCCCTGGGGACACTACTGAAATATGGACATAGTATGAGTAATTTTCATCCTGATGCCTTTCATGTCCTGGTTTCCAAAGGAAGAGAAGGTGGAAACATGAGCCAGGAAAAGGGTCTGGACTAGTTGACAGTCATGGCGGTCTGGGAAAGGATGGAAAGGGCTGAGAAGGGCACTGACGCACAGTGTGTGCTTGGCCTGTTGCACTCTGTCATGTAAAATCTTACATAATCCGCTGCAAATTAGTGGTGAGTTCTGACCACAAGGATAGAAAAGGTGGTAGGTCCAGAAATTCACCTTTATGAGAGCTGGAAATCTATACTCAGTTTCCAGCCTGAATTTCTTAATGGCTCTCTAACACCTCTTTGTTCTTATGCCAGATCATTGTCTTTAAACTTAAAAAGCTCTATCCCTTTTCTGCTGTTTATCCTCCAGCTGTATTTACAAAGAGTGACTGTATCCCCTCTCAGACTTGGATCTACTTGGCTAAATAAGCCACTGTCTTTTAATTTCCTCTTGTAAAATAAACTCTCTGTTACTTGGATCATCCCAGCAGCCATTTCTGCACCTATTCTGGTACAAGTTCCCTTTCTGTCAACGTGGGTGACCCAAACAGCCAACAATACTTGGGATTTCACATGGACCTTGTGTTGGTGGCATTCATACTCCTAGGAACACCTTGCTGGATTTGTTCTGATCACTCTGCCGTTTCAGAAGTGCATCTTCTAGTGCACTGTGTCTCACAGGTACATGCAGTTTTCTCACTGCTGATGAAATAACTGAAGAGTTTGAGTCAAGGCGACAGTAGCCCTCAAGTTTTAAACTCCAGGTACATGATCCTAACTTGGAAAAAAGGACAGTTAAATGCCTAGTTGCATAGCAAGAAACAGGGCAGTGAAAGAGCAGAAGTCTTGTTTATTAAAGCAAAACCTCTTCCACTGTGTCCTGTTAGATCTGGCAGCACTTGCATGTAGCTTTTTTCTCTGATCATGGTGTTAGACAAAATCTTAGATGATGGTATTAATTAAGCAATAAAGCAATGCCAAATCTGTGTGGGATGTAGGTAGTTTTAAAAGGATTAAGCTTTTTATAAATAAAGTACATCTGGAAAGCAAAGCTTCTGGTACCCCGGCAAACTCTCTCCCACCCAGTGAATTCCTTCTTGGCTGTTCTTGCCAGCCTCAACCAGGTTTATCTTCCATCACTTTGGGCTTTTTCATCCCTAAAATCCAAATTTCATGGACACCTGTCTCATGCAGTTTCAGAACATTTCATATTTTTTAGGTTTTTTTCCCCGAAATTTTCTCTGTGTGTGTGTGTGTGTGTGTGTGTGTGTGTGTGTGCATGTGTGTATTTAAATAGAGGACATTTCAGGTCAGCCAGTGGGTTCCTTAACTATTTCAATCTGTGTCTCAGTGGTAATATTGCTCATATAAAATTGTTTGTTATTGCTGAAAATTTCAATATATTTCATGTGATGATGGATTTAAAAGCAAAATATTGATATTCAGCTAAACAAAGCATGATCAATATTTTCTCAAGGTGTTACAGCTGTTATAAAGCTGACTCACAAATATCCGCAGTATAAACAAATCTGAAATGCCTTTTTTTTTTAATTTACTGGTCCTTTTGGACTTGTATCTTCTTTATAATCTGTTTGAAATCCAAATTCATGCTTAGTACCATGTGTACCATGGAAGAATCTGTGTTGGAATTTACTTCCCATCCAATATCACAACACATTTGTTACGCAGCACAGAAAAAATGTTTAATACTTCATTTTCCCTTCACTGTGGCCCCGTGCTTTCTTTGCTTTTTATTCCCCTCCCAGAATGTAACTCAATATACCAAATGTTGGAAGTATAGTCACAGCTTGATAAAGAAAGACAGCATAAATGAAATCTCCAATGTTCAGTCAATTATAAGTATGTATTTAGAAAGGAGTTTTAATATCTGCCCTTATGTCAATGACCTAGGAAGGAGGGAAGAGTGTGAGCATATGTGTTTGTGTGTGGATATGTATTTGTCTCCATATGCAAGTATGTGTATATATGTGGTTGCAATGAAAGACCTTGCCATTTCCCTGCTGGCTTCTTATTTAGCAATGGTTGTCACAGACAGGATGAAGTTTCTGCTGAAAAAAGAATTCAGGTCTTACTACCAACAGTAATAATACTTGCTGGTTTTAAAAACTTTTAAAATCTGGTCTGGAAAGAACAAAAATAAATAAAAGATCATATAATAGGGGTGCTACCTGCCCATGCCAGGAGGAAATTACTTGGCAAAGCATATCTGAAATCTTTTAAAAGTTATTCTGTGTACCAGTTTCAGAGGGATGTTGGCCTGACTTCCAGCTGACTAATGGCAGCTCCACGGAGAGTAACATCAGTGCCCATTCCTTAGTTATTACCAATAATATATCACTTGAAAAATAAACAGAAAGATAAATGACAGGACAGATGTCTAATGAGGCAGAGGTTAAGGAGTGTTAAACTGTGCTGGACACCATCCGACATGCTGGTGTTAAATTATGCTGGATGCCCTGGGCTCCCTCCCCATAAAAGGTCAATGCTCTGGGTATGTTCCTGGATGATTTATGAAATCAAAGAATGGCCCACATGCCTATCTCTCTGGGAGGTGGGCAGCTTGCAACATTGTCAATGGCAGCCCCGTAATAAACCAAATTTAAACATCTCTCGAATAAATCCATCTTCGTCACTCACTCCATTGCAAGCTCTCCTCTGCCTTGTTCTCACTAGCCAGCCATGACACAGCATATTGTTCTTCTTATACATCCCTGTAGCTATTTTAGAAGCCTGCAATTCTCTCTGCTAAGGTTAGAAACCCTCTGAAAATGGCTGTTCCTTTTGGACCAGATCAAACTTGCTCAGTCTCACTGCTGTTTCCATGTTAGGTCTATGAGTAGATGGCATTTTTCTGTCTTCAGTATCATCTGTCCTGTATTTTTAGATTATGTACAAATACAGTATTTATAAAGAAAATATTTTAATTTCAGATTCAGGTTTTAACTACATCAGCATGAGTTAGCTTTATCCTTCATGCTTAAAGAGTTAGATTCACTATACCTAAATTTTTCTGAAGGACATGATACACTGTGCCCCCACAGAAATCCACAGCCCATGGTGTCATCAGGTATTTTCTAGTTGTAGCTGATGTGAATAGATGTGGTTTCTGTAGTTCTTCCAGGTGGCCCCCACTCTTTCAGCTTATCTTTTGTTTTCATTAACTTGATATGCACTTTCTGCTCAATGAAAAAGTTATTGCTAGGTAGTGATTATGTATCTTTACTACTTTCAAGGTTACGTGATTTTTCTTCCCATTCTTGTTTCTGAAGAAACATGGTAAGACTCACCAACATGTCCCAGTTAGTAGAGAAAGCACGTGGAGGAAGAGAAGCAGATCCTTGTAAGACCAGTGTGGCTTTAGTTCTCTACCTGCAGATCAAGCATGTAGAGAGTCAGCAGAGTACATTCTCTCTGACACAGTCAAGGGAAAATGATCCTGGTGAAGGAGCAGGGTATCAGGAGCCAATTTTCATTACCTTTTCAAACAATTAATTTGCAAGCTGGAGGTCTCATGGGATGCAGTCATTTGAAAGCCTTTTTAACCTAAGCTGTTTCACATTTACTGAACATAAATATGGTGGCTGAGAGTGAGGGACTTTCCTCAAAGAAATGCCTGATGCTGCCTGTAAGCAGATGCTGCAGGTACCCCAGCCTTTGTTCAGCAGAAAGGCAGCAAAAAGGTACGGGTTCTGCCTCTTGCCTGGCCTTTCCTCTGGGCTTTTATCATAATTTGCCACTGAAAGCAGAGTGAATTTTGTACAGAAAGAGTCACAATGGTGATTCCATGGCATCCGTGTGTTTTCTGCTGTCCAGCGGGTCTATCTCATAAACAGGGTGCGGGCTCCTGACAGCCGCTGGAAGTGCTTCCCAGAATGGAATGGGAACTTTCCAAAGGGACAAAATGATTTATTACTGAAATAACTTAGAGGGGTGTGACTTAGCAACTGTTATAATTGAAAAATGGAACCAAAGGCACAGAACTTGTAAGAACTCATTGGACTGAAGTTGTGATAGCACTTTGTTGCCAATAATGTATTTTTCCTGGCTTTCTGTCTTATTTGCCACAGGATCACTGAATACCCCTGGGAAGGTAGAGGAGGAAAAGGGATGTCTTAGATGTGATCCCATCTTAGAAATGGAAAGTGTCAGAGAGCCAGAGGTGCGCAGAAAACACAAGAAAGACTCAGTAAAATATCAGGAGACAATTTTCTGCTAAGCCAGTAGCTCTAGGTAATTCTTCCAAAAAACATGCAGCAAAACTGAAACAAATACCTTTTAATCCAATCAGTTATATGATTTAATTAAAAGTCCTCAGAAGCTATGGTGAGCTGTACAGAGATAACAAGTTTACTAAAAAAAAAATAGACAAAATGAAGAATGACATCAATAAAGGCTTTCTCTAGGATTACAAAGAGGATAACTTCCACTTTTAACATCAACTGAAGCTTAATGTGGCTACTGAAATCCTCAGAGGACATTCACAATAAAAATAAAAAGCAATTTGATCCTTTCTTCAAAGGGCTAGTTGTGCTTAGTTCTATGCAAGTAGGTAGGCTTGGGCTGATGAGGGAGAGGTAATCCCAGGGCTGAGCACATTATTCTCCTGGTTGCCTGGCTGTAGAAACAGGCATTACTCAGCCAGGCTAGCCGAAGACCTAGAAGCCCGAAGGACTCAGCAACCTCTCACTCTGCTTTTCCTGCTGTCCCCCTTTTGGTCGTTTCTATCACGACTGTGATTGCGAAGATTGTGAAGAAGATTGCTCTGCTCAGAATGCCTCCAAGTTTTTCAAGGCTGAAGTAAGTGAAATCACCTCAGCTCACTGAGTTGAAGGGGCATTTGGATAATGCTCTCAGGCACATGGTGTGATTCCTGGAGTGTCCTGTGCAGGGCCAGGGGCTGGACTTGATGACCCTGATGGGTCCCTTCCCAACTCAGCTTATACTGTGATTTTATGATTCTATGATCTAATGAAGTAGGATTTATATTCTAATGGCCACCAAGAGGAAATCTTGCTCTTGTTAGAGGTCAAATATTTATGTCAAGAACACTTTATTCAGTAGCAATAAAAAATTCATCCATGAACCTATAAAAAAAAGCCCTCTGGGCCCTCATACAACTGCGGGTATTACGTGTGTTCCTCTATATGAAAACAATAAGTATTTTCCTGTGTTCTGTTCCACATGGGCTTTATGATTCCATAACCTTTCTGTGTTTTCAATGAAAAAAAGATTAGATGGGGCCACTTGAGCAATAGCAATTCTACTTGCAATCTCAGAACTTTAAATCTTTTCCAAAAAGTGATTTATAGGCAGTCAATAGATTTGAGTGTCATCCAGTTTTGGGATACAGGTCATAAACACTGACACATCATAATGGTATGGAGAACTATTATAATGGCGCCCGGTAGCATGGCTGTAGCTAAAGAGCTGTCAGCAATTTAGAGCTGTGTGAAGAAATTTTGAACATGAAGTACAATGGGTGAATTTTGGCTTCATGCCTGTGTCATCAAACAGCAAAAAAGCACTTTTAAAGAGTTCAGTTTCTCTGGACGTACTTTTTCTCTCCTTTGTTTGTTGCCAAAAGGGGAGCTATTATTTTAGGGAAAAATACTTCTCTCTCTTTCTTTCTTTCTCTCTCTCTGTTTCTTTTGAGAAGCAAAGCCAGTGTCATACTATAGCACTAGAGCTGAGGACAGGAGGGTGGAAAAGGGTCAAAAAGTAAAGTGTACTGTCTGCTTGGAAAGGAAAAACTTGAGCAGTGTAACCAACAGTGCTCTTAGCACTTATAAACAAGAAAAAAAAAGATGTCCTGTGTTAAGAAGTTGAGAAAGAAAACCTGTTAATATAACTTGCCCCAAATCCCCAATTCTTCATTGCCTCATGTAAAATACAATAACATAGGACAGTGAAAGACTTGATTTTTGTTTGGAAAATCCTAATTTAGGACTAATTCTTGGATATATTCACTGCAGTGACTGTCCTGGGTTGAGGAACTATAATTCAAAAGTACTTCAATGTTTCTGTAGATCAGTTAAGGCCAAGTCTAGAGATAACTTTTTTTTTAGTAGGTCAAATTAGCCAGAGGAAGAGAGGATGTTTACCTCTGGTGATCTTTCTGTTTAAGGACAAAGAATATTCCAGGGTTACCACTCTCAACAGCACTTTCATTGTTATTGCATGCAGAGATTATTTGGAGGAGGATTGCAAATGATGTTGTCATGTTGATGTCTGACAGGGGGTACTGCACCTTTCTTAATCAAGGCAAATAAATTCTTATAGCTCTGGGAGGTGCCTCCCTTCTCATTAAAAGCCGTAAGTTAGTTGGATCACTGAGTTTTTCCCCTTTCCATTTACATCTTGAAATCTGATCATCTTCTACTCATAGAAGTAGATGGAAAAAAATCCTATTGACTGTAGCACCAGGGTTTTTTTACTTCTGGGGAGAAAGAGTGCTGCTTATCTTAATTCTTAACTAGGTTTTGTACCCAAAACTATAAATCTTTCAGTCTCAGTTTCCTGACGCACTCAAGTGGAAACTGAAAAATATCCTTATTTTAACTTTTATTACATATCAAATTTTGCAAAGGTATCTCTGCCAACAAAAATGACTACAGGTTGGGAAGAAAGACTGTGAAATGGCTGAAAGCTGGTGGTATTCACCTAATGAATAGTGCAGTTGTGGTCTGAAGTGCAATTCTAATGTCAGAATTCAAATCCCATACTTGTAAGGATGAGGAAGGGAGGGAGGGAGGGAGGGAGGGAGGGGAGGGAGGAAGGAAGGAAGGAAGGAAGGAAGGAAGGAAGGAAGGAAGGAAGGAAGGAAGGAAGGAAGGAAGGAAGGAAGGAAGGAAGGAAGGAAGGAAGGAAGGAAGGAAGGAAGGAAGGAAGGAAGGAAGGAAGGAAGGAAGGAAGGAAGGGGGGAGGGAGGGAGGGAGGAGGGGGAAGGAAGGAAGGAGGAAGGAAGGAAGGAAGGAAGGAAGGAAGGAAGGAAGGAAGGAAGGGAAGGAAGGAAGGAAGGAAGGAAGGAAGGAAGGAAGGAAGGAAGGAAGGAAGGAAGGAAGGAAGGAAGGAAGGAAGGAAGGAAGGAAGGAAGGAAGGAAGGAAGGAAGGAAGGAAGGAAGGAAGGAAGGAAGGAAGGAAGGAAGGAAGGAAACATTTTTATGATCACATCAGATTGTTTAGGTAAAAAGCTGAATTGTGGTATTTTTATTCAGACTTAGGGAGGGGTTTGAAAAACTTGATTATTTCCAGATTCTTAAAATATTCTACTTAACTTTCTGAGGCCCACAACAATCATTTTGTAGTATCATGAAGAATGAGTTAGGAGGAAGATCATGATAAGTCTTTTGGGCATCTTCAGTACTCAGCTACAGATCATATCTTGCTCTAATCTTGAGATGAAATCAATTTCAAAATAATCCAGCTGTCATGCAGGCAGCAGAGTCAAAAAGACTTTTTGTCCATGGTGTTAAAGAAAAGGTTCAGCATTCAGCAGGATAAACATATCATGCCCTGAGTGGGCAACTGGCTCATGGATTATAGTGAATGGGGTGACATTGAACTGGGGACCTGTCACTAGTGGGGTTCCCCAGAGCTCCATCTCAGGCCTAGGATGTGCCTAGGATGTGCCTAGGATGTGCCGACATATTCATAAAAGACTTGGACACAGGGCTGGAAGGGATACTAAGCAGAAAACAACTCAGCAAAATAAATTTTAGGAACAATTGGGGTTTTGTTGGTGGTGGTGGTTTTGTTTTGTTTTTCTATTTCTCTCTGAATCAAAGATTACATTATCTCCAGAGTTCTGCATGTGACCAGGCAAGTGGATGTATATTTCATTTCTGACATGACATGGCACATATATTTCTGTGAAAGCAGAGGGATGGTGCTGAGACTTTGGTTCAGAAGGACCTTAAACACAAATTTTTGTGACTATTCTGTACTTTAGATCAAGTAACTGGCTTAGTGAGTTATTGCTGAGTTTGTCCTGTGCGGGGCCAAAAGTTGGACTTGATGATCCTTCCAACACAGGATATTCTATGATTCTATGACTACATTACTGAACTGAGGCTGTAACCTTTGCGAGAGGAGTGTTTCTGTATATATAAAATAAAAATAGTGGTTATTGGTTGTATTTTACAGGTGCACTGCAGAATAAATTCAGACCCTGAGGAGACTTGAGATCTGGGAGAGGCAATGCAGACAGGATAGAATATTGTAAAAACATCTTTTTGTGATGACTTTTGGCAGTAGCTTCAGTACCTATTTTTACAATGTATGATTTTATTTGTCCAAGTCCAATAATAAGGAATAAGATGCTTGCGCCATTAAATCTGATGGCTCTTTGCATAATTTGGCAAGGATTTGGAATGACTGTGTGAATCAAGAACAAATGTTTTTACACCCTGGAGTGAGAAAATACTCAGGGTATTGAATGGAAAGATATTGAATGTTTTCCTTTGGCATTACACATTTTCAAATGAGTTCTGCCAATTATTGGATATTAGACCTATAAAAAAGAAATTAAATATTTAAAAGGTGCTAAATTTAATTGCAGTTTGCTCCTCTTGCAGTTGCATTCTGAATAGAAGGAGCTGGAAATGGCAAATGCAAGAGCCTGGTTTAGCTTGATGTTATTTCTGCAAAACTGATGAGTTAAATGGAAAATAGGAGAATATATCTTCAGACAGAAGGAGCCAAAGAGACAGTTTTCTCCACTCTTCTTTTTGAAAGATGTCTGTAATAAAATTTCTGGGGATGCTCTGAGGATAGTCCTCTCTCTGGACTGTGAACTCCATTTGTTCCTGATTCACACATCCATTCCAAACTTGGAATGCTTCATCTCCTCTCCAAACCACCATAAATGTGACCTGTTATTCCACAAATAGCTGAACAAGTGAAGCCTGTTCTGCCGTGGGAGTGTATCTCCTTCCCTTTGCACCACAGTAATCTCTGAATCTATCTTTTCCACTTTGATGGCTCACTCTCCTTCTCACCTATACTCCATGAATTATTACTCTGAGGTCTTTTCTATGCTCCCCCTTGCCTCCAGCTTTACTCTAATTCCTGTCTCTCTTCTCCACACTCTTTAATCTGGCTTCCTTCTCACCTTCTAAACTGTCTGCCTGGACAGAATTTCACAGAAACTGCTCCTAGTTGAACTCAAAGGTGCATATGCTTTATAAGTCAGTTGCTGACTTAAATGGAAGAAAAGAACTTAATAAAGTTTTCTGTCCCCTCACCATGGTTGCTTGAAATGAGCGATTGTGTTCCAGTGTTATTTGGGTGTCAGGTAGCTGAATGGACAAACAGACTGCAGAAGTCCCTTTCTCAATGTTGCTGGAATAATAGGAAATGTAAATGTCTCCGTGTCCTTTCTGTTGCACGGTGACCTTTGACTGTGAAGTGGATTTGTTTTGCACCGATTTTTCCAAGCACGCATTTTTGCATTCAGAGGTTTTATACCTTGGCCACAGAGAGACAAGGAGAACAGATGCAGACCAAAGGCTGTGCCAGATTCTTTCAGAGGAGTTAGACAATAGCTCCTCGGGTAATTGCACTGCTTGTGTCCGTCTCATGCACTGGCTTGCTCACCAGTCCTCCCAAGACCAGTGGCCAGAGCAAATCTCTGCGTATCTCATTTACTAAGATAGACAGTGGTTATCACTATTTCATAATCGCAGTCTGCTGTCGGAATAAAGGATATGGGCAATAGAACTTTATTAAGGTCCTGTATGAAAGCATCTAAAATTCTTACCATCATCGAGACTAAGACTGGGATCCTGAAGCTTGCTGGGACTCCCATGTGAAAGAGAGAGGACTTGGATGGTAGAGTCATGGCCTAGTCCCCCAAAGAGTTGTCCTTACAGACAGAGAAAGCCTGCTTGCTGACTGCAAAGGCTCAGCAGTGGTTTTGCCTGCTGACACTTCATAAGCATATTTTACGTCTATCAGATCCAGCCTGTGTGTCCTCCTCTGGCATATCATGTCCCTTCTTAGAGCTGTCTTGGGATTGCTCCTATTCTGGCACTAAGAGGGAATTGACAGCATCCTCATATCTGGTGGTACTAAAGGAAAGGTTGACCTGTTATAGTAGGATATAATTTTGCAGCCATTATAGAGAAAAAACTAAACAAACCAAAACCAAAGAAGAAAAATTTCTCTTCTAGCTGCAATCAGTGTTGGCTAGTGCTGCATTAGAGAATGCTCTCTTATATAACAAATGCACTTTCTACAATGTTCGCTTAAAAAAATTAAAAATCTTTGTGAGAGTATCTACCTTCTCCCTAATTCTGCTCTCTGCTCTCTCTGGAATAATAAAAGTTGTTTGAGTGAAACTTCCCTACTATTTCTGAAGTCCTAGAAAAGGTCATGAAATCAGAAAATTTTTCATGCTTCTCTATCTGAACAGTTTGAGGCAATTTTTTATTTGGTCCTTTCTCTATCTCTTATGTAGGTATGTGTAACCCCTACATGAGAGGATTGCACATGGCTCTGTTGGAATAACAAAAATGAACTCTGATGCCTATCAATATCTTAGGCTGAGCTGAAGTGGACATATTTAAGGCCCACTACCCATAAAATTTTGAAGATCCAGTGATCCAATGACTGCTTACACATGGTGGGGTGAGATTACAACTCAAATCCGGACTTCGCTTTGCTGTTCTTCTGGTTTTCATTACAAGGACTCTTACATTAGATGTTTTCAAAAGTCTTTTGATCTACAACAAGAACATCCACAAATAAAATCCTAGTTTGCTATCCTTATTAGTTTTAGCAAGCTCTTAAAAAAATCAAACTCTCAAAGAAAAAAAGAATCTAACACTTCCACTTCCACAGCTGAAATTTTTGGATCAGCATGAAATGGACTCAAACTTGGGCCAGAAAAATCAGTCTAGTTAATTAAAATACATTATCAAATGTTTGCTTTCATTGCCACAGGATGCTGCAGAGGCCACAGTATAAACGAATCCAAAAAAATTTATGTGTCTTTAGGGAAAATAGATCTATCCACAGCTTTTACAGTTGATGGTCAGGCTTCAGCCCTTGCCTCAACAAGTCCCTAAGTGCACTAAGTCCACTTTGTGCATTGGAAGGAGAGCCAGAGAAAGGACTATATTAGAGAAGTTGTCTTCTTATAATGTGTCTCTACATCCATTATTGGCTGATATTGTACACATGATGCTGGACTAAAGAAATCTTTTTCTTGGTGTTACAATTATTTTTATTCCTAAGATCTGTCTTACTAATATAACTGGTAAAAATATGGGTGTTTATGCAGCTTTCAGTTTGTTTTTTTTTTTTGCAATCAGATGTGATGCTAAATAATGAAATGTCTGTCATGACTTTGGATATCAAAATTAATTCATTTTGTCATTAGATTCTGTTGCGTTTCGGGCCATTTGTCCGGTGGGGGAAGAACTTATGCACTCAATATGAGTGATCAATAAGCTTCCCCCTTATTGTTTACAGCATCAGACTTTTATACAGTAATTAATAAGCTAATGCATATTCTGTAACTTAAGCCCCACATTGGTTACTCTGTACATGTCAGTCCTGCCCCTGTGTTTACATTCTTTCAGAATTAAGCTTTCTCTCTCTCAGGCTGTTTTTAGCAGGATATCTCTGCTTCAAGGCTACAGGCCTTGTTACTTTCAGACTAGCTGAGCTCGTTATGTTCTCAGCTTCAGACACCTGGACCAAGTCTGTGACTGGTCACGTAATATTCCTCAACAAGATTCAACTGATATTGTTGTAGAGAGTTCCTTGAGTTTTCTAAATGTGCTAAATTATTACTAAGGTTCTTATGAGTTTGGCTGTTATTCTCTATGAATATTTCAAAAGCTAAAATTGCTCTATATGACCATTATATCTCAGTGTGGGCCAGAAAAATAACTAAATGAACACCAAAAATTCTGTTTATGAAGAGCTTCAGAATTTTGTTCCAAATTCGGGTTCCAAAATGTTAATTTAAAAAGCTGAAAATTACTTTTAATGGCTTGTTTCAAAATTGACTTTTTCAAGCATGCTATGCTCAATGTAGTCTTTTACACAAGAAATATCAATACATTTTTCCCCCAAAAGACAAAAACAAGCTTGTATTTTTATTTAGTACCTTTTTATTGCATTTTTAGATGTCCTTTCTCCTTTTACAAAATTGTGCTATATTTTATTATTTAGATAAAACTCTTATTTTCTGCCTTCAAATGTGTTCTCTCAAAGCTGATCTGAACAGTCATAAGCAGAAATGTAAATAAACCTAGAGTGGCATTCAGCATCAGTTGCAAAACATTTCCATAAGCACAGATTTTCAGATTCTTGTTTGTGCAGATACAGGTAAAGGTCCTTAAAGAAAATGTCTCCCCTTTTACGCTCTGAATTTGTCCCAGATGACTTCTTATTCCTCGATCAGTTTAGATTAGTCCTTCGTGTTGTATTTTTCCAGACAATGCCAAAGGCTTTTACCATACCATCACAGAAATTTTATTGCTGTGTTATCAATAACCACTCAAAACAAATGCAGACTAATGGGAAATACCAAACACCATGATCATCCATGCTTTCCTACAAAATCATATTACAAGTATTTCCTCTGGGATTGTTTGCTGTGCGATCCGGTTTCTGAAGTTCCCAGGCTAAAATCTCTCTCCTAGTTGCTAGGGAAGCAGACCAGAATGCTGATTGAAAATTTTATTCTAAATGCAATTGTGCTTGTAGAGAAACACTTTTTTTTCTTTCCTGACTTTCCTTTCCTTCCTTTGCAGTGTAATGTAAATGACATCAATGGTTTAGGGAATTGCTTTTCCTTTTTCAGTACTTCTTAGCCCTGCCTAAAAAAATTATTTACACAAAATTTAAAAAATAGACAAGACGTCTTTTTTCCCAAACAAATGTTTAAGACGAATGGCAGCTGCTAAACGATTGACAGCCAGAGAGAAGTAGACTCCATACCTTGAGCTGCCTCTGGCTGCCATTTGATAAACTTTTGGGGAAGAAAGCACCCAAACACACACATATATAGCTTAAGCCTTTAAAGGCCAATGGGATAGTTGATGCTATTTCCATTTCATTTGGGAAGGATTCTATTTTAGTACTTACATAATGTAAGAAACTAAGAATGTATAAACTACCCTAAAAATATCTCTTTGTAAGTGCTTCGCTCAGAAGTGAATGTTTAATGTTATTTTTCTGTCATCTAGTTACATTTACAACCTGTAAGCTCTTGAACTAACTTGTGATTTCTGCTACTTAGATTTACTTAGGGGAAATTGCTCCAAAGTTGCTGAACCTAGGAGAAAATGTTTAATTTAGTTTTGTTAGGCTTTTTGTTTGTTTGTTTCTTTTCTGTTTGTTTTTTGAGTCATATTTCTTCTAATTAATTACTCTCAAACTCTTTTCTTTTAGGGTTCAATTTGTGAAGTAGACACCAGTTTAGTGCCAAGTGTTCAGTATCAACATATATAACACATTTTATATCCCTCTAATGAAGGATACACCTGTTTAAATCCCTACAGCTTTATGTATGTGTATCACATAAAAGAATATTGATAGGTGATGCAATTTGTCTTTCATGGTACTGACCCTGAGAAACTCTTATCCTGTCAACAAATGCCAACAAAATACAACTAAATACAACTAAATACAACTAAATACAGCTAAGAGGTATTAGAAGAGCTCAGGCGGTTGTGCATAAAAGTGATAGTGATAGTGATATTTTTCCATTGGCTCTTTGCCTGCTGGTCTGATCTCATGGTAAATTAAGGACCAGCCCACCATGTTAATAGTCCATAAATTTGTGGGTTAAAATATCATCTATGATGAGTTCTCAACACTGTGTTTAAGTATTTACAGCAGTATGAATTCATAGCAATTCCACTGATATTTGTAAAGGTTGGGTATAAATAAGATGAGAATCAGTATAATCATGAGCATTTTAAAAGGAAATGTCACAGGCCAAGTTTTCAAAGGGAGGGCTGGGTTTTCATTTTGAATAGTGTTCCTTCTACCAGGAAAGAAATATTGCTTACACAATGCATCCGCATGCAGAAGGTCATTTGCAAAGTGGAGTTGATCAGATTTTCCTTTGTGTGTTAACAGCATGTCATCAGGAATGTCCATTTCTTAGTAGTAGAACAGATTCTTGGACTAAGGAGACATTTTCAAAGGGTCATCAATCTGACCTTTTGCATCACAATAATATTTGAACACAATAGAGGTCTAACTCATAGTATCTATATCCAAGCCAACTCTTTGCACAGCAGAGAGGGAGAGAGATGTAAGCATGGCATCCATGAAAAACAATATTCTGTCTAGTGTATTAATCAGTGAGCAATGTACAATGTAGATAATTTAGATGAGTTGAATTTGAAAGACAGTGCTTTTCTCTATTTTGGAGTACATTTCTAAATTCACTAAGCCAGACCTTATAAAAATGTGACATATATGTATCTTGGTATGAAATAATTTCATCACAGAATATATCAAAAGTAGCCTGGTATTTGGGTACTCTTTTGCTTTCCAGGGAGAACTGGCAGCTAAAGACAGGTGCTCTAAATCATGACTGACTACTCTGTTCACTGGGTTTTCAGTGTAAAGCAGGTGTGCCTTGACAAAAGGAAAAAATTCAAGGAAAATTACTTACTCTTGCTTTGATTATTTTTGTTTGGTTTGGTTTGGTTTGGGATTTTTCATGGAACGTGATTCTAGTTAGAAGAGGAAACTGGTTGTTTGTGGCTCTTTTTGAGAGTCCTCAGTATACCATAAGATCCTGTGTGCTTTAGGAGTGTTCATGACCAGATAGTTGAGAAACTTCACTGACAGCAACTTTAACATCCAAGGGTTCTCTCCATATGATATTAAGAGACATAATACAAGAGCTATCTCCTTGAACTGTTATCTGTACTGAACCCATGACAATCAGAAGAGGTGAGACTGTTGCAGCTGCCCATTTCATTTAATTTGTTGAGTTCTGGCTTTGTGAAATACCCCCATGGAAGTGAAGGCTGAGCCTTTGGTGAATCGCAAGTAGAATTTATGCCATAGAATTTGAGGCCGCGTACTGGACAGTACCAATTAGCAACAGCAAATAAGCACTCTTTCACTTAGGGATTACTTGTTAACAGGTTTGGGCTTGTGGTTTTCTTAAATGATCAGATTTTAAAAGGTTCTATATGTTGGGGTTCTTTTTATCAGTGCATGATGTAGTTAAATTATCAGTTATATTGAAACAAAGCGCTCTGTTGCTTATGAAGGTCTTTGAATCTCCCTGATATGGAACACAGAATGGAGAAATCCTTTTACCATTACTTTTTAATCTTAGAGTAGAATAACTGATTCTTCATAGAATTGCAGTAATACCTCTAAATTTCCAAACTTTAGTCAATGGACTTAGGAAGATTTTTGTTCTCTCATCTTGTTATCTTTAATGCTAATTGTCCATAGCTTACCCATGTATGTCACTGCTTTTGGGCCAATACTTGAAAAAACTTCAACTTTTAGCTTTGAAACATTTATTGTAAGAATTTTTTACTAGCTCTGGAATTTAATTCTGCAGAGACCTTGAGATTTTCTTTCATTTTCAGTAAAGTCTCAAGAATGAACATGAGTTTGCCAGAAATTCTGAATCAAATTTATTTTTAATTAAAAATATTGATTTTGGATGGAAGATGAGGAAGTATTTAAAGAAGAGAAAAAACATTTTTCCTTCTTGAAAAATACTCTTTTAAGTGTAAGAAATTGGGTGAAATGAAACAGATGGGATCAAAATGCACGGAGAAGATTATGATCTAAAGGATCATGAAATATCGAGAGAAATCTTAAAAGAAATAATACTGAAGCCCTGATCATATTTAATAGAGGTGAATAGGCCATATTACCCACATATTTATTTTTAAATATTATTAAGGGGTTATGAACACTTTGTACAGTTTGGTGGTCTGGATATGAATAAGGATTAAAAAAGCAAGATATCCTTTTGGAAGCTGAAATAGCAAGAATGTCAGGTTCTGTTCTTTCTTTAGTTAGTTGCCATTGGTAGTGGAATATGAATCTGAACTGGATTATATTTGCAAATCCTTGGGATTCTACTGGGATTTTTCTCAGCGTTGATAAATCTGACATATTGTAGCAGTTATGGGTGTGGCATATATCAAGGTACAATCACAGAAAAGCTTTCTGCTGGTTTCTCCTGTGTATCACATGTTGGTCTCAAGGCACAACACTCCAACGGGCCAAGAGCATCCTGTGCAAGAATGCATTTCCTGTGGAGACACTGCATGCAGCAACATGCAATGGTGCTACCTGCTTGGTGCTCATGACCCAAGCTTTTCTCCTCTGTTTTCTCTTTTGTTTCTGAAAAGAATTAATTCCCCCTCTTCTCATTTCATTTGGCAAAGCTTGGGAAGATACAATTTCTCCCTCTACGTTTTTGTATACCTCAGGGAGGGCTCGCTTTCTGTGTTTTTAAAATTCAAAAATTCAGTTCTTCCCCTGCTTTGGGTTTGGAAACTCATTTCAGATTTCCTCAGTAAAAAGAACCATGAACTACTGCAAAGGGTATTTCTGCTTTGGTTATGTTAATATATTTTAACAGCAGCAAGCCTGTCAAAATATATTTAAGAACCAATAGCACTTTTGAGAACTAAGTGAGGTTATTTTTAAAGCTTCTTTTCTGTGGAAAATGTGGAACCTTTTACACGCACAAAGAATACCACTGGGGAGACATAAAATCTTAAGGAATTATTGAATATGAGCACCAGCTGCCCCTGTCCTCAGCCATGCCCTGAATCTCATTTGTGCTATGCCTCTAGTCTTCAGCATCGTGTCTGCAAGGGAAATTTCCCATGAAGACCTTGACTTGTTTTCAGTGCAATTCCAGAAGATGCAAGGACAAGAAGGAAAAGATAGCACTGTGTGAAGCAGAATTTTCTTTTGAGGGAATTGCCTGGAGGCAGATACTTGTTATGTCACCACTTGTCTCTCTCCCCTCCTCACCCCAAAGGGTTCTTCCCTGTAGCTCCTGCTATATGGATACAAAATCCTGTGAAGAAATCCCAGGAGGAAGAAGGTGCTGCTTTCTCCACTTGAGCACAGACTTTTTCATTACTGTTTGATCCTAGTCTTCCTGTTCAGTCTGAAAAGAACTTGATCCTGCACCCATTGAAGACAGTGACAAATCTTCCACTGACTATAGTGGTTCAAAAAAAGGTTTTATTAATCTTTTCTCTGGGAGTCCTCTGGTCTTGCAAAGCTACTTAAAACTGGATTTGCCTTGTCTGGAGGCATGACAGGGAAAAAGATGTCTTGATGGGATTGATCTTTCTGGAATTTTAATCAAAGTACAGTATGGTAACAATGAGATATATGTTATGTGTGTGTGTATCTACATATCATATGCATAGAAAATACAGCACAGATTAAGATGCATGGTGTAAATCATGCACATAACATATATTCAAATACACAGATATATACACACCTACTTATTCTACAATGCATATGTATTTTTCATATGTGCATGATGCTATGTGCTACTCTGTAATTACTGTCCATGTGCAATCTGCCAAAATGTGATCCTTAAGATTGTGGCTCCCTTTGTGAGTGGAAAGCTGCTAGCTGTGGTGAATAGCTAAGTCCTAATTTGGCAGTGGCCTTCAAAACCCTCCCTCACACACATACAAATTTCCAGAATGGGTTTTTTCCCCTTTGTTTCATTTTAGTTGCTACCCTAAGCTATTTGGTATTACTGCAGCACTGAAGAGAGCAGCTGTTTCAAAAGTGTGCTATTTAAAGACAGCACAGTATCATGAATTAAGAGGACTGAAGAAGGGAAGCAGACTGTGTGGTTTGCTCTTTCTGGAGAAGACAGGAAGGAAACATAAATAAAAAACATTCATGATAAGGCCAGATATATAAACTATCTGGCTTTATCACAGTCAGTTGTGCCTAGAAGTAGGAAGACACCTGTCTATGCCCTGCAGAGATTTGAATGTAAGGTCTGGTAGGAACAACACCTCTCATATCAAGTTTTTCTAATCTACATTTAGACTGCACCCCAGAATTTGTGATTATCAGACATGTGCAAGGATTACCTTTACACCAGTGGGCAAAAATACCTGAGGGCCACTGTTTGGAATCTCACAGAATTTTTTTTTTGTTTTGGTTAATTTTTATTTATTTTGTAATGTCCCTTTTGGACTGCACTTCCTCTCTTTTTCCCCTAACCCCAGAGTTCTTTCAAAACTTAGCTCTTCTCTTTCTACCATATTTTCATTTGATTCATTCATGGATCTGATCCAGAGACTGTTAATTCCACAGCAAAACTACAAGCTTCAACAGACCCCTAGGATCAGGTCCTAATAGACATTTAAGAAAGGTGTTAAAGCAATTGCTCTGAGGCTTAAAACCCATTAGGCATCCATGAAGCAGGTATAGTAGTGAGGGGGTTTTTGTCTGCTCTGTTCTGATTAATATGCCTTTCACTTCCTAATCTGATTTATTTCATCAGATGTTAATTCTGCAGGACATTATAACACAGTTACAGCATTCCTTCTTAATTATTTTGCATTATCTATGATGTGTGAACAGTCATGAAGTGTGTGGGTTTTAAGGATTAATAGCTTTTTCCTCCTTTTTGCCTTCTGTTTCAAAACATGAAGAAAGTGTGTGCAATTTCCAGGTCCCTGCCAGTGTCCTTGAGATAAAGGAGGCAGCACTGCCAGCATCCCTGCTTTAGCATTAGGAAGTTCTGCCTTGTACGGCTTAAGCAGGCAGAATGGCAATTGCTCACAAGGCTGCTCGGATGATCCCATTAATCTACCCCTAAGGGATCCCCAGCAATTATAGCAGCTAGTGAGGCCCAAATGGAAAACCCCATAGACAAGGGAAAAGGGAGCGGCAGCAGGCATTTTCAGGACTGGATATGAGCTGTGCTGTAAATGTTCCTCCACCTGCAGTTTCAGCTGAGAGTGTTTGGTGCTGAGTCTGCAGTTGCACAGAGTGGTCCCTTTACATATTGTGTGGGATCTGATAAATTTTTGTAGGATATTTTCCAGCTGTGCTCTCATCACATTGATTTAATGGCCCTTAAGAGAAACCATAAAAGTGCTTTCTGGTTAGTGGGCCCCAGCTGGTCCTCACACTATTGCATAATACAGCAGGCTAAGTTAACTATAGATTAATGATTATGAAATGTCTTGCTTAACCATATAATTTTTCAAACATACAAGGGCGTTGGATACAATGCGGTTCACTGAGGTAACAAGATGACTACATTCAGAAGGAAAAAGGCTTAAGATGTGAGGTATATTTTAATCCAACCAAGATAAGATTTTCCACAGGCCAGCTATGGCTCTGGCCAGACATTTTGTGATATATGGGGAGTCATATGTGTGCACATGCATAACTGTGTGCCTCTCTTCATACGTGTGTTTTCCCTTAAGGACTGAAGGGTGATGGCTCACTGCTGGAATCCTTTCTCTGCTTTCATTACCAGGCAGCAGTGCAAAGAGCCAAGAGTATCATTTGTGGATTATCAGGCTCTCTGGTGAGGCTGACATTGCAAGGCTGTATGAAACTGAGGTCCCCTACACCACTGTGTGGTATCAGCTGCTGCTCTCCTACCAGCACCGAGGCAGGTGAGCGACTTGGTGTCTGGTGAAGGTCTCGTCCTGCTCCCACCAAACTCGGTGGCCACAGCTTTCTTGACTCAGGTGGGGTCTGTGCTTAGGGAAGCATGACCTATGGGATGCTGCTGTACCAAAAGGCTTATTTATAGAGTTTCATGAGATCTCAAGGCCCTCTGATCCCATAAAGGGATAATCTGAGTAAAGGAAATTACAAAAACAAGTGAGGGTATAGTGGTTTGCTTTTTAGTATGTAAGCCAAAAAAAGTATGTACAGGAAAGCTAAAATACCATTCACAGACTATTGAGGAAAATCCATATGATAGCAAGAGGGCAGGACAAGGCAATGTTTAAAAAATAGACCTGATGAGACCCTGGATTGCTTCTATCCCTGTGCTTCATCTACTGTCACATCACTTCAATGGCTGTAAAAGCTACATGTGTTTTTTCAAACTACAGGCAAATGAGAAAATTAAATATATATAAAAATATATTACATATATAAAATGGATTATGAAAAGTCAATAGCAATTTCACTTCCAGGCATGAAACCACAGTTACCCAAAGCTGTCTCTGGTTTCCTAAAAATGTAAGAAAGCCCAAATTTGATATGTAACACCCTGAAATCAGGTGCATATTCATTTTGTGACCATTTTCCCTAGACATGATGCAGCCTGCAAGAGTTTTGATGGGGTGTAGTCCAAGCACCTTATTTTCTCAGGTGGTGCTGAACATTTAAAGCAAGAGAAATAATATGAGAAATGGTCAGCAATATTAAGCAAGCTAAATTAAAGATGGGTGTCAAAAACTGAAAGGATAGATTTTTTTGTGGTTTATTTTTTCAAAGTTGTAAAAATGTAAATGAGAAAGCTCCCTTCTAAGTACCTGCAGCTCAGCAGATGTGTATCCAAAGTTGGAACAGTCCACTACAGATTCAGTGGCTGCTGTCAATCATCTGCCATGACAATGTGGAACATTTAAAGCAACTGAACCATGAGGTTTTATTCTTCGATCTGTCAAATCTGGGTACTGAGGACATGCAATGTGTCATTTGTAGGAAATGTCTTTAAGGCTGACTGCCTAGACCAGGGCATGAAATGATAATTCCTGGGGTTTTTTTAAAAGCTTTTCAGTATATACCTTAGCCCATCTAATGAAGAAAAATCAGCACTAGAAAGATAGCTGCTTTTGATTTTTAATGCATAATTGGCTGTGGTTTTAATTTTAATTAGGAAGTAATTTTATTTTTTGAAGATGCAGCATAAAAATATAAATATTTTCCCATCTTTATATAGAGTTTTCATAGCTAACAACTAAAGCAGATATAGAAGAATAATTATTGTTGTCTTATCCAGTTATTTGTGTCATCAGAATTTGTACTCCTGCCAGGTAAATTTTCCACAGCTTAGAGACATGGTGTGTATTTCAAGAACTACAGTTTGTCAGCAGTTGGAAGTTGAGTTACTTGATCCTGAATTCATTTCAGATACATGAAAAATAATCTTGGTCTTTTTGAAGTGAGCTGGCTGCAAAAGGAAGGACGTGGCTTACTCACCTTCTCTTATGTTTACCTACAAAGCAGCAGCCTCTTTTATGTGCTGGAGGGAAAAGCCAATTGTTTCCTTCCTTGGAACAGGAAACCACAGTCTGTTCATTCTGGCTGGTCCACTGTGACTGAGCATATTCCATCAACAGCTTCTGCTGATGGTAACAGGGAAAAGAGTTTACTCTGGATTTCTTCCTAATGAGGTTAAAAAACAACAACAAATTACAGGAGGTGCAGTAATTAGCACAGAACCACTTGAAACATGGCAAATTCAGTGACTGAGTTTCAACCTCATCTGGGTGCTTCAGGGGTGAATACGGGCCAGTGACACTCTGGGCTTCCTAACCAGATGCAGATGAAAGGGCAATTGGGAAATCTGTTTGTAGATTGACTTTGTGCAGTACTTCATGAGCA
Organism: Camarhynchus parvulus; assembly: GCF_901933205.1. Classification (NCBI taxonomy): domain Eukaryota; kingdom Metazoa; phylum Chordata; class Aves; order Passeriformes; family Thraupidae; genus Camarhynchus; species Camarhynchus parvulus. Next base: position 60,463,103 of record NC_044573.1, on the reverse strand, counting down.
TAAACAGCACCTGCATGGAAGTTACATGTATGTAACAGCAGGGAAGGTTTGAAATGGAAATAAGGAAGTGGAAGGAGTCTCTTGAATTGTTTTATCTTGCTCATATAGCCCATATGCAGAAGCACTTCTCTGTCTGTGGTCTTAAGCAACCTTTTTAATATCTGCTTAACTGCCTGGTGTCAGCCAGGCAAATCTTGTGAAGAGTTACTCCTGGACAGTACCAGGGAAGCATTGACTGGAGCAGCAGCTGAGATAAAGTGCAGAACCATTTCACAGACAGAGTAAACCCTGGTGTATGAGAACTCATCAGAGACTAGTTTTCAGACTTTGAGCATTGTTTTCTGTCTGTGATGCCCAACTTTTTTTCTGTGATCTCTTTCTATCTAACTTCTCTATGGTTTATGTTTGGATTATACAGTAAAATGTCCTAATGATGATGTGAATCAGAATAAAAGACTCAGGTTGCCCTGGAAAAAAATTTCTTTGTTAAAAACTTAGAATGAATGTCTAGAGCTATGAAGAAGTGCTTAGCTATTGTGTGTCAATTGTAAGAGAAATTCCTTTATGAAAAGAATTGCAAATTATTATTCTGAGTTTAAAAAAATGAAAGAAGAATAAATAATCAGAAGAAGGTTTGTCTCATTTGGCATTTGTTACATGACTTCTCAGTGGGTTGATTATTGCATCTGGTTAGGAGTTCACATGCAATGTGATATGTCAAGTCAAGCTTCTGAATCTGTAGGACAAAGAAATATATTTGAATGTAGGACTGGAGAAACACAGAAACCACCTTACAGAAAGGCAGTGATATCTAGAGCAGGGACTCAAGGTTGAAGGGACTACTCAGTTTCACTGGTGCATCATGACAAAATCTACCAGAAGTCTTTGCAAAATTCACTTGTGCAGATTAAGTTAGAACAAGTTTTGTGCTGATTGCATTGTGATGAATTTCATGCATGCTGGTATGCTAGGAAACAGCAATCAATTCTTTCATGCCAAAAGAGTAGCCAAAGCATTTGAAGAAGGAAATACTTTCTGGACTATCATTTTGTGCCATGGGCATTGAATGGTTGCATAAATGCTTGTCTTTGTAATTGAATGCTATATTCTTGCTTTTAAAATTTCATCATAACAATATATACTGAATTGTTCTGAAAAAAGAAGGAATTCATACACAGCTACAGCAGTCTGATTAGGAGACCACAGGAACAGAGTAATTTAGAGAGAGAGCAGAAGGCAGATCATCTTTTTTTAAAAATCAACTTGATTATAAATAGATGCAATTTTGTATCTGTAAAGAAGGCTCAAAACTAGAAAAGAGAAAGAAGGGAAGGATTAAATACTTCATTGGGAGCCAGGAATGTTGTGTGTCTCAGCAGAACCATTATACCTTGTCTGCAGAAACCTGCAAAATATTTAAAACTCGTTCACTTTGTGAAGGGCAATTGAATTATGTTGTAAATCCACCAAGAAACTCTGTTTTAGTTTATAAATATAGTACTATGAGTGGGGAAAACTCCTAACTCACTAATATGGTCATAACCTTTTCATGCTCTTTGGGTAAAGAAAGCCATCCAAATCCATGCTTCTTTGTAGTGTTTTAAGATGATTTTTTTTTTATGGTATGGGATGGACTCAAACTCATGGACAAGAGGATACCTAAAGCTCAGTCTGAAAGTGAACAATAAGTGCCACAGTATTAGTAATGTAACACCTGATTCTGTATCAAAAATGTAGTCAGAGGATTTTTTAAGTCATCAGCATGGCCTCAGACCACTAAAAGAATGTCCTAACAGTGCTAATTAAGACTTCATTTAGTCTAAACACCGTTAGGCTCTGTGTCAAATTTAACTTGCCCTCGGGTCAGGAAGAAATAAATTCTTCTGAAGATGAATCATTCTGAGGAGACATTTTACTGATAGTCAAGACCTTCATTACCTAGAGAACAGTTCATTTAGTCTTAAGATTTATGAAAGTAATCTCTTCTATCATCGTGCCCAAGCTGGATGTCACATGATCAAACGTGTGTGTGACTGGCACTAATGATATTAAAATACTCGGGATGACTCCTAACCTAAAGATTTTGGAAGGAAGTGCTTGCATGTTTTTCAGCTCAGTGTTTCTCCATTTATTTACAGCACTTCTGTTTTATTGGAATTCCACTGTCAGAAGGAATGGAATGAATAGTGAGGGGTTTTTCTGGGCACTATATCGATACAAGATTAAGCAGTCTAATCATAGTAAAAGGCTAAAAGGTGAAATAAGTGAAAGCTCCCACTAATTTTCCTATCCCTTTTAATTGGTTTTCAGAATCCAAAATTTCACAGTGAGCAGTACAGAAAAAGAGCTCCAGCATCTGTTTTGTTTCAAGGACATCCAACACCAGTGAAATTAGTTGGGATTTGTAGATTTGCCGTTCTGCCAGCCTTCAAAATAGCAGAGGTTTGGAAATTGTTTTTCATTCTGAAGAACAGACTGGTTCCATTTTTATCAGTAAAACATATTACTTTTTAGTAAAGAGAACACTATAAAATGGATGGTTGGGCTAAAATCTTTTCAGTAACAGAGAGAATTATGTAATCATGAGAGAAGGCAGCTTTATTATAATGTCAGCATTTAATGACTGGTCAATTTGATATACTGTCAAGCTCCTCTGAAAAAAAATTAAGACCTGCTGAATAGGTGAATTTTTTGCTATTAAAAAAAATATGTAGTCTTTTAAGAAGGACTTTTCCTATTTGACCAGCCACAATGTTTTCTTAGATTAAAACCACAATCCTTCAGTGTCCATACTTCTCAGAGACATGCTAACTCATAAAACAAGAAGAGGTATGGCTAACTCATACAACAAGATGAACTATTGAAATATTTGATTATAAGCAAAATGAATATGTATGACATGCCTGATTACGCATGCCTCTGAGAAACTACATGCCAAATGACTGGACTTATTGCAAAAACAGCTCTGGCAACAAGTATCAATTATTTAGCTTTCTACAGAAGACTTTTTGATGTTTGATGTCTTTTTGAAAATGCAACTCAAATGAAAGTTGGAGACTTGTGGAATACAGGAAGAATGCCTCAGCTTAAAATCACTGATTAAATTGTCATTTATCTTGGAGAATTAATTTTATACTTTTGCACATATAAGAAAAGAAATAATGCAATGAAAACCATGATGATTCAGTGTTTCAGCAAAGTAAGTCCTTAAAAACTGAAACTTTGTCCAAATTAATTAGTTTAGATGAAGTTTTAGCACATTTCATTAAGAATCCTTAACCAGGCCTATTTTACTTAGTTCTAGATGTCACTATGTATTAATAGATTTAGATTTTTTGTAGTTGACTTTGTATATAAGATCTCTATAACCTATGAAATCAAAAAGGCAACACAAGCACAATTCAGTATAGACTTTCTTCTGTAGTACTAGTAACACAGCTTAAGGACTCAGAAGCTGCATGAATGTATGAGCTAATGCAGCCAAATGGATTTGCTGAACATGCACTTTAATAATGTTTACAAAATAACTTGTACTTAAGTTTTGGCCAAACATGCTTCCAATGACTTTTTTTTTCCTCCCTCTCTCTCTCTGTATGTGTGTGTATAAAGCAGTGCAGATAATCCAAAAAGCAAGTATTACAATCAATTTTTCAAGTCTTGCAGATAGGAGGTACAATCTCAAAGTGACTCTAGTGATGATTTCTATTAAAAGGTTTCACATTAAAATACTTTGCATAATGTAAACCAGATTGGCTTGGCTGAAGCCCGATTTTCAAGCAGTTTTAGAGAGCTATTGTTAACAGAAATGAACACTTGGTTAAGCTAAAGGCAATTGTATGCAAGTTCTGCAGTATGCCACAGACTTACTATTTGTGGTAAAATTGTGGCAACTTTCTTAACAAGACTGATGGAAAGTTGCCAGTAGCAGGAATTGCTGGTTACCTCAAAACTGCAGCTGTGGTTATCGTCTCAGATTACTGAGACATTATAGCAGAGTTTGTAACAAAATTTTATCATATTATATTGAGACGGAAAGTGGGAGAATGGACACTAAGTGCAGGGGCAAAGAAAAATGCCAATATTGAGCAGTTCCCTTTCAACTTGGTGAAGACAAAATGGCAGCCATTTCAAAGGCTGTCAAGCTCATTTATTATAGCTAATTTTAAACTGCTGCTTTGTCTATCAGAATATTGTAACCCAGTTTCCTTTCAAAGGGACTGGAATGATGTTTGGCCTTTTGTAAGGATGATGATGACCATGTTTGAACTTTTGAAAGCCTTCATCAGTCATGAGGTTGTCCTCATGCCATCTTGTGTCCTGAGCCTCCGCTGGTACCTCTGCTGCAGTCAGGCATGTGCGGGGATGCATAGATGCCCACTGTCTGGGCTTGTTGATGACAAACTGGAACTGAAACCTAATACAGTGAGAAACAGTTGTAAGCTCTCCATCCAGTCCTAAGCATTCAAATACTGCCACTGCTGCCACAGCAAATTAAGCCCTGAGTGTCTCTAAAGGACTTGCAGGAAAAGACGGACTTTAGTAGCAACTCTGTTCCATATTTTCTATCAAACCTGGCCAATCCCCTGGATCTCAGTTCTCTTCAGGCTTTTTCTTGCACGTCATGAATAAGGTTTCATGAGTATAAAAGAGTTGACTGGGAGCAGTGAACATAAATCTAATAGAGTCTTGAAGTAATTGGTTTACTGAGGAATGAACGCCAAGTGACTTGGAGAGAGAATGAGCATAAGGAAACCAAGAAAAACAAACAATTAACAGTGTTTATATTAGATTACACACATCAACTTAATTTTCTCATATGTTCAACATTTAACCCCACCATTTCTTTGTATTGCAGTTATCTTTAATGGTGGCATCCATGAATTCCTTAAATAAAGACATCAAGGTTTTCTTTATTTAAAGTTTTAAATTCATATGTTTCATTTGATTTCACACATGGCTGCATCTAATTTTTACTGCAATTCCAAAAAATGCAGGTGGCCCATTTTTTTAACACTGGTGTGTTTTCTGCAGGAAAAAGTTTCCAAATTTGGAAAGTCTGGGTACAAAAATACACAACTATGGAAAGCCTATTGTTTAGTATCCATATACGTATAGCATCATTTTCAGTATGTGTGCAGTAAGAAACAAGCAGAAAAACTTGAAGAGGTGAATCTGAGTGAACTCCCAGAGGAGTCCCAGAGGACACAACTTCTTGCATGTTGGGAATTGGTAAAAAGTAGTTTCTGAGACATCTTGCCCTGAAAGACATGCCAACTAGTATTTCCTACTACCAGCTAGTTTGAGTAGATCATTGAGTCAAAAGATGTATCTGATGTAGTGATCTAGTCAAATGTTTCCAGGAGCTTAATCTAATAATAGATAATGTCTGAGAAGCTATGTTGAACAGAAATGGCTGCATTCACAGTATCAGGACTGGATTTGCCTACTAACTGTAAAATCAGGCGTTGACCTTAATATTTCTTGTCTACATTTATATGCCGCTCCTAGAAATTCATAATTTCTTGACAATACCATAAAGTTCTATGCCAAGAGCTGACACAAATCTATTATCTACCAATTCTTCTGGATCTTCTAGATTATAAATCTACCCTCTAGTTCTACTAGAACAATATTACCACATTAAATCTTCTGTGACACAAGTTCATTGTTTGAACTTGTGTCTCAACCACTTAATGTGATGATATTTCACTGCGCAATGTTGAGGAACTGAAGACAGGTATTTTTCTGAAAGTGTACAGATTTGTTAAAACTTAAGTTTGGTCTATGAGAATTCATGTCCTATGAGAATCAAGTCCATTACTTGATTCTACATCTCAATAGCCAAAATGGAAACTAAGATTATGTTGTTTCAGAATTTTTACCTGTTGTTGCTCTTTTTCTTTATAACTGAGAAGGAGAGTATGGAGATGCTTTTTCTTAGAGCTTGAGTCAGAACAGGAATGTTAAACCAAGGCTGTGTACCCCCCAACCAGTCAGATATTGGGAATTTTGGGGTCGTTTAAAGCAAATAATCTTTCATGGCGACAGAAAGGACAAGTGAGAATGACTTGTTCAAAGGTGAATGAGTGCCCTCTCCAGGAAGACAGGATGTTCAAAATGCTCCTCATATGCAAATACATGGTTCAAATTATGGGCTATATGCCATAATTTTCTTCTCTTGCTGGTTTGCTTTTCGTTGGTAGGTTGCTTTGGGGTTTTTTAATGGAATATTTTTTAATGTGCTTTTTGAACCTAATCCAGAAAAATGAAACGCTTCTTTTTCGAAATGTTGAAATGAACTGTTTTGAAATTTCTGCATTTCTTTCTTATTAATCAGAAACTTTTTTCTCTGTCCTGGATTTAGCTATCATTTACAAACATCTTTAGTTCAAAAAGAGCTAACATTTTTGGTGAATAAAAACAAGGTGGGAGTACTTGAGTCCTCTCCAATCTTCCCCATTGCCTCACAGAGATGGTCCAGCCATATCATATATCCTTGCCATATAGCACAACTGCTGCAATACAAGTAAGTGGCATCTGACCATAAAAACAGAAGAGTTCCTTGTGTATTTCAGATATTTAGGTGAAATTAGTAGCTCTTTGCTCTGCAGGGTCTCTGGGATAAGGCCTGATTCAAGATGGGAAAATCACAGACTGTCTCAAGACTGCTGAAACCTTTCCACTGTGCCTGAAATGCCATCAAAAGAGCAGGTAAGTAGGATAGGGCTTCATTTTCTCTGACTCTGAGAGACTTAAAAGTACATTAATTCCTTGTGTGGTGGCCTATTTGGAAGCAGGAAACAATCTGCAGTGTGTCTTGTGCTGGGAATCTTAAAGAGGATTAACAAATATCTGAGTTGCTTTGGCAGTCTGGCAGAGAAAACACCACTGAAGGAGGTATGGATGTTGTGATTTGCCCCCTCATTCTGTGAACACAGAGGGTGTGAATGCTAGAAGGGTGTCTGCAAATCACACAAAATGAGTAACCATCAAGTCTTTTCCATGAAGGGCTGGGCCCTAGCTCTGCCACAGGCTCTCATAAGTGGGGGCTGGACTGTGACCCTCAGTTCTTAGCCCTGTGCCAGGAGCTGTTCCAAAAAGGACAAGGTTTTTGAGCCCTGCAACCATAGTGGCTTCTTTTTCTCCCCACTTCTGATTCAGCGGAGCTGGTAGAAGAGCCTTTTTCAGGGTGAAAGCACCTGTGGTGTTGATTCCTCTGTGGGAACAGTGACAGGCTGGGCAGAGCTAACCCTCAGGGCTTATACCCGGGTGTATTACAGCTTACCAGATCAGCTTACCAGTTTGACTATGCATTGCTCAGAGCCTCACTGTAGACAGATATTTCCCTTTATTTTTTGTGGAAATTTATTTTAAAATGTATTTGCGCTCAAGTTAAGACTTTGTCTGCCAAGTTTCACCCAGAAAACATTTTTGCAGCCAAGTTATAAACCCAAGTAAGGGTACACGGAGTAGCAATGGAGAGAGCCTAAAGTATAACGGCACCAGTTAGCTCCCTGAGAATGCCACCTTTATGAATTGTTATCGTCCTCTGCCAGCTTCAGTTTGACATTTCATGAGAGCTGGGCTGGGCAATTAATTTCAAGCTAAATTTTGGACTTAGTTATCAAAATAGGACAGTAAAGTTCTCAAACATGCTGTATGTTCTTGGAAAACATTGCAGAAAGACAAATATTTCACTTGGACTGAAAGGAGATATAAATCTCACATAGAATGCCTGTCAGCAAATTTAGCTAATATGCTAATTGTATGAGGAGTGGACTGATGGAATATCCTATCTTCAGACCTTAATATGGAAAAATCCGCATCTGTCTTATACTGTGAATGTCATGTTAGCAAGATTCATATACCCACTGAAATGTTTGTCTAATCACAGAAATAGTTCTGATATTTATTTATTTATATATTTTTTAAAAACCAATTTATTATCTGTATCTGTTAGTTTGGCCACAGAGTTTTCAGAAACTGAGTACTGACTGGGGTTAGCATGGGGACCATCAAATATTTTTGAGCATATTGTTTTAATTGATGATAGCTAGCTATCAGAAGCAGCAGTGATTACAGGGCCAGTACTAAGGCATGGAGAATTCTGCAGTCCTGTTTCCATGGATTATACAAATGCATCCCAAGGGATATAATGATCAGTGCTTAATTAGTCCCTGCTGGTGTAGCTGGAAGTAAGGGCTCCACCAAAGGCTGTGGGATAGGAAGCGCGTGCAGGTTAGCTCAGAGGAGATGCTCCTACTCTTCCTGGGTACACCCAGCCTGATTCCAGCCAGAGAGCTGCTGCTCTCTGAGTGCTGCAGAACTGGCTGTCTTTTCACCCCTGACAACTCACCTGTGATACACATAAAGAGAATGTGACTGACCTTCAAACCATGCACAGGGGCCCAGGATAGACCCTGCTGACAGTGTGTCTCTCAAGAGGTGATTTAGAGAGAGGAGGTTAGGGTGATGCAAACTATAAAAGATGCATTTTTAAAATTCTGCAGTGGGGTCAACATGGCACTCACCAGGGACTGGGGAGAAGATGGCTGGGACATGAAGAGCTAGTTATCCTGTTAGCAGTGCACCATATTTTTCAGTCACTTCATGTCCATTTTCACAGAATCACAGAAAATTCTGAGTTGGAAGGGCCCCACATGGATCACTGAATTCAACTCTAAAGTGAGTGGCCCATAGAGGGGTCAAACCACAACCTTGGTGTTACTAGCACCATGCTCAACCAACTAAGCTAAAGCATTCTAGCTAAAATTTACATGTTTTTAAGATAGAGTCAGTACAAAATATGGAAAGAATGTCATGCCAGTAGCATGCCAAGGACTTCAGGAGCATCTTGGAAGTTGCAGAAATACCCAGGTGTCTTATTTGCATGTCTCTCCCTTCAAGGACTGCACACCAAACACTGTTTGGTGAATAAGTGCCCAAGATCAGTGTGCTATCATTGTACACTCCTTGCAGGTAGTTGTATTTTTGCTGTAATTTCTTCTGATGGAGAGAAGTCTGCATACAAAGCTCAGATTTCTCCCAAAGCATTGTGGTGATAGCAACTTTGCTTAAGGGGATGCTGTTCAGAGCTCATAAGCAGTGCAAAAGGGAATGTAATCTAAACATTACATAGGTACAATTCTCTTGTTCTGTAAGGTTTTTAGGTCACTGGTGGTGAACAAACCTGGCCAAAGTCTATTCTTTTTGGTCTTGGTCAATCACACTGATTTTACAGTGATAATTTCCAAACTGAAGTAATTCAAAGTAACCATTCCTCTTGCTGGCTTCAGCATCACTGTGTTAGCATCTCTCAAACTTGTCTTCCATGAAAACTGACTGCACACCTGAAAAAAACCCTAGAAATAAAATGTGGGAAGTTTAGGAGCTATAGGATGATTACTATACTGGATATTTTGCACAGCTGTGATTTAGTTATTGACTGGACAATTCCTTGTAACATCCATTTTAATAACGGAGAAAAAAGGTTATCTGTAGTACAATGAACTACATTTTTTGGCTCTGTGGACATGACAACTAGCTATAGTAATATTGCTATGATGGGGTGTTATCACAGCTCCATGAAATTTTAAGAATTTGTCAATTTCTCAGAAAGAGATCCCTTATCTGATCAACCTTACTAGTGTCTCTAAACTTAAGAAAGTTTTCTGAAGTTGGGAGGTTTTTGTCTGACAATATACAGAACATAGTAACAATTGTTTTTGCATTTATAAAACATAAAATTTTCAGAGTAATTTTTCAATAGTGCAATGAGTCTTCTTCAGTGAGAAACAAAAAACTCTATGTCTGAAAAACAGGCACCTTTCCTGAGCCACTTCTGTGGCCATTTTTGTTAGATTGGCAGAGAAAAAAAAGGAGGCATTTCCTTTAGCTGTGGTGGAAAATGCTTTGGTTTTGTCATGTATGACTACTTCCAATACAGAAAGATAATACAATCTGAAAATTTTAGGTTTTGTTTTGTTTTTGTAAAGAAAGCAATATAGGGTTGTATACGAGACTTGCAGCCTAGTTAGAACTTGTATTAAAATAAATTAAAATAAATGTATGTGCCCTGAGGACTGCCATGTGCATTATATCTATTTCTTCTAAGTAGCCACCACAACTCCAGAGCAGACAGTAGATGTCAAATCCTTTTGTTGCTGCTTTTCTTTCCAGAACAATAATAGCAATGTGGAAATAGCACATGTTTTTTTTTAAAGTTATATTAGACATATCTGATCTTCATGTTTGCAGTAATCTGACTTTGGCAGGCTTTTTAAAGATGGGTTAGGGAGTATTACATTAGACAGTGGTGCTAGGCAGCCAAACTTATGATATTTTGCAGTTCCAGAAAAGAAAGTTCAACACAGCCAAGATCTGAACAGAGCAGATATTGTATATTAAAACAGGCTGGAAAACCTAAGAGACAAACATCCAAATGTTGCCCAATGAAGCGACTGCATTGGCAGCTTGCATGAAGCTGAAGATCTAAATCAGATATGCAGAAAATGGGGAGATTGTAATCCCTTTAATAAGGGAAGTATGCCCGGTGGGGGATGACTAGTCCCAGCATGCAACTGCAAAATGTCATAGATCTCAGCTGCCCTTGAGCATTACGGCTGAAAAGCATGCAAAATTGCTTTGACACAAATAATCCTATATACAAAGTGGGGGCCAGTGCCTCAGATGCTGCTGGAAAACAAATCTCCTGTCCCTGTCCAAAAGAGACAGCAGATATGTGAAATTATGCTGACAAATATTTTTGTCTCATTGCACACCATTTATAAAGCTGTTTTGAACTCATCGTTTTTATTTGAGTTAGGACTCTCTGTAGGAGAAATTTATTGCAAAAGGACTGACATTAGTCAGGAGAGAAAGTAATTTTTATTTTTGGCAGGGAGATCATTGCAGAAAATGGTATATTATAAAAACAAAGACAAATGAAGGAAATGGGCAACAGCTACACTTTAAAATAGAAAATAGGTGACGTTTCTAAATAATAAATTGAAAATTAAGATATGATTCAACTAATATTTAGGATGATGGTTTTTCAAATTAAATTAAAATCTGTCAAAAATGCAAGAAAACTTTGAGCTGTATATGATCCTTTGGCTGAAATAATGTGCTGATGTCACCTTCCCAGATAAGTGCAGGGACAGACACTGACTTCATGCAGTTAGAGATGTCTCGTGCAGTGATGGGCTTCTCCAGATGCCTGTCTGCAAGCACCTTATTAGGGGAAGAGAATGTAACTCCACTTTGATGCTGAAAATAAGTTTCCTGATTGCTGTTTAGCTGTTCTGCATCAAGTGAATGAATGCACATACATATCCCTAGATAAAATCTATACTGAGGTTGAGAACATACACAGCAGTGATTTGGCATAAAATCCTTTTATGAGGCTGTTGTGGTATTCCTAAAACAAATATTGGAAGATCAGAAAGTCTTATAAATACAAGATTAAAACCACCAAAATAGAAACATATATATTTTCACATGAAAAGCCACCAAACAACCTTACCTCTGCCTCAATGTAATATGATGTATTAGGTATGTAAAAGACATCTTATTAATTATAATTTGATCAATGATCAGAGTAAAGGATTCTAATTCTTTCCTCACTGTGTGTCTGGAAAATTAAGTTTATCCTTCTAGGTGTCCTCACAGAAAATAGACATAATCATATTAATTTTAACCGACTTCTGTAAACTGCTTGAGATAATAATCTTATTTTCCTTAATTAATTCTTACAAGAACTCTAAAGCATGGTACCTTTTCCCACCAAAAATAAAAAAAGAAATTAAACACAACACAGCTTTAGTTGCACTCCAGAGCTTCTTTTTGCTGAAGAGCTTCTTTTAGAAATGTCTGTATTGCCACTTCATAAGGGAATGCTAGAGGATTTCTAGCAGAAGGCTGCAATGTCTAATGTCATACCATTTGACATGCAATGTTTTTGACTCTTTTATCAGATGTTTATTTACTTTTCTAGATTTCTTTGAAGAAGGCAGCAATCAGCAGGTTTGGCTTCAGGTTGGAGTGCTGCCAACATTTCTAGAGCCAGTTCCCTGCCCCTTGTGTGCTTCCCGGCGCACCCACACACCTCACTGCTTCCTCTGGCAGGTTTTTCCCCATTTCTGCACTCCAGCTTCTGCTAGCCCTTCAGAGCAGAGCTGACTGAAGATTGCTTCCTTTGCTCGCTGCTTTGTTAGCATGCAGAAGGAAGCTGCGGTCGGGGTTAAAAGAAACCCTTGGAACAGGTTTCCAAAAAAAGAGGGGGGAAAGCCTCCCTCTACTGAAATGGCTGCCAGCTGAGGAATTTCCTGAGGAATGACAAGGACAGCCATTGTGGCAGCTCCTTGGGTATTGCTTTTACCCACAACACTACCAGCTCTGTTGGTGAGGGAAGTTCACGAGGCTGCTCCATGACTGAAGCTGCTTTGGGCACCAGTGCTGCGCTGGGTTTCTTTTCAAGAAATTGATTCTATGGGCAGGCAACTTTTATAACTGTCAAGAGAAAGACCATAGATTGAGCCTCTAGTCACCAAGCCCTTCCATCTGAGAAAAACAAAGTCACCCTAAGCTATCATACAGCAGGTCCTGTGGGGCTGAGTCCTTGCAGCCCTCCTGGGTTTTGCTGATATTCATGGGGAGTAAGAAGGATTTTATAAATATAAAAATGGAAAATTGATCTTCAAAATTTCATTTTTAAATTATGTGATCCATAATTATGCCTTTCTTTTTGAATCCGGGAACTGGTCAGCCTTTCTCTCTGTGGGCATTATGTGAGCAAAAGCATCGGGCAGCCACCTCAGGCAGAGCAGACACACTCAAGCCAACCAAACTCAAGGGAGACATTTCACCACATTATAGGCATCTCTGCTAGTGGTTCTAGATGTACTGGGAAGTTATAGGTAAGTTTCTGCTATAAACAACCTTTCAAGCAGCCCATCTTTCCACCTTTACTGAGAAAAACCCTTGGCAAGACTTTTTTTCTGACACTCTCTCCCAGTTTTGGTATCATCTAAAGCCTTTAAATGCTTTTCTAAAACACATACCTGTAATCCTATGAAAACCTCAACTCACATGCTGTAAAGTTCAGATTGTCTCTTCTCTGCCATCTGGTCCCTGGGTGCTGTAAACTAAGTGACTTTGAAGGTACAGAAGCTCACAGCTCTGAGGAAAAAAGAAGATTGTTAGGTTCTATCAAAATTGTAAGGACACAGAGGTGCATTTCAAGAGGACCCTAATTTTTAGCTGGCTGTCAAAATTTTGGCCATATATCTGATGGTACTGAGTCCAGCATTAAACGCAACAGATATGGCTATTTTAATCTAAAAAGGCCCAAATAAATGTTGGTTATAAGAGTATCTCAGTGCTCCAAATCATTGTCACACTCAAGCTGGAGGCTGACTGAAGGGATTTTCTGTGCATTTATGTCACTTAGGCATAGGTAAACCCCTCACTATAATCGATCACTTAATTTTGGTTAAAGCCAGTACAGTGTGAGTTTCCAGGGGCGTGCTGAGTACAGCCATTTGCTGAAATACTCAGAAACAGAGGGGCGTGCAGCGCGAGAGAGCTGTTGTTTGTATATTGCTCCACAATAAGGGTGCTTTCTTGAGAGAGAGCCATAATAGGATTACATGAAAGATAGTTCAGACTGTAAGTTTGAAATACTTTGGTCATGAAAAGAAAATCAATTAAATATTTTATCATGGTTCAATGCAGGGCCTTCCACATGAAATGAAGAAGTGAGAGCAGTCAAACCTGTTCTTCCTTCAGATACAGAAAAGACTGACTTAAACAGTTCTTTTTGGAGTACCTTTTGTGTTTAAAATCAGGGAGTGAAGTCACAATGCTGGCAAATGCAATGACTACATTTCCTTTGACTTTAATGGATGAAATTTTATCTTAAGGAAACTAGTCAGATAACCAACAACTTACCTCACTCATCTGCTAAAGAAAGAATAAATGTTCCCCCATATATCATTATTATCAATCTGAAAAAAATATACCACATATGCAGATAAAGCTCTGAAGTAGGTTATCTTGTTGATAGCACTGAAGGCAAATTTCTCTTTCCGCAGCAATCCAGTAGAAGTGTTGCCAATACAACCTTTCCTACTTATGGAGATAATAGTAATGAATGAAAGGACTATCATGACTGTATAATAGATTAAAATACAGCTTTGTCTCTCTTGACATCTGCATAGACTAAATGAGTTGTTGAAGGATTTGAGCAGTTTTACAGAGTATATTAAGTTTCAGGACTTACACACAAAAAAATATTCATTTGGTTACATGTTGAAATGCAGAGCCAACAATAACTTTGGGATTTATTAAAAGCAGGCCACTGTTTTAATGGGAAAATATTTTTATGCTATGAGCAGAAATGACTTTTTTATAAGTCTTGTAAAAACTCAAAGAAGAGCAGTGGAGATTCTTGTGATGGATGAATTTTTCTGCTCTTGAGTCAATTAGTATAATAAAATATTTGTTTTGAAATGGACACAGCACCTGTTTCATTTACTAGCAGGAAAACTAGGACTATATTTGCTATTTTAGTTGTAGAAAGAGGCTATAAAAATTAAAGATGAGCAGGTGTTAATTGATGATCTGTGACATGCTATTTGTGGATATCCTGAAATTGTCCATTTGCAATAGAACCATCAGCTACCTGGCAAGATTTCAGTAATTCAGTAAATTATTACTACAGATTGTATTTCACTCAGTCTGTCACACTGCATTAGGCTGCCACTGTAGTGTCTCTCTTGGAACTGCCCTTTTGTCTGGATTTCTCCTGATGTACAGCAAAGTTTCCAACCACACTGAGACAGGAGTTTAGTGCATGGTTTTGTTCAGACAAACTGTTACACCCCCAGTGTGCCTGTGAGTAGGTTCCCATCCCATCCTGTTCACTGGAGCTGGGTGATGGACATTTGTGCCCACTACTGAACCATTTACTGAAAATATCCACAGTCAGCTTTGGCTGGTCTCTGCTCTCGATTCCAAACCCAGGGAAAGGAGAGGAGAGGAGAGGAAAGGAGAGGAAAGGAAAGGAAAGGAAAGGAAAGGAAAGGAAAGGAAAGGAAAGGAAAGGAAAGGAAAGGAAAGGAAAGGAAAGGAAAGGAAAGGAAAGGAAAGGAAAGGAAAGGAAAGGAAAGGAAAGGAAAGGAAAGGAAAGGAAAGGAAAGGAAAGGAAAGGAAAGGAAAGGAAAGGAAAGGAAAGGAAAGGAAAGGAAAGGAAAGGAAAGGAAAGGATCTATATTTTGGCAGGGGATTTGACTAGTTGCTGTTTTTACCTTAGCATCTTGTACTTGAGGCCTTTTGTTTTCTGATTTCTCTCAGATTGATTATTCAGTATTGCAATATGTTCCTGTTGGGAGTTGTTTCATTTCTTTGCTTTCTACTGCATATGAAATTTAGACTGTAATGTGATAAGCTTCTGTTTAGCTTTTTCTGGATGCATTCCACTGTTTTGTCCTCCATCTACACTCTAATGATAACATGTCTGGAGAAATGTGGTATTCTGAAATTACAGAAAGTTACATTGTTGGTTTGCTTTTTGTCATATTTGTTGGAAGATATTGAACTTCAGAAAAAGCTGCAGTTGTGGTGAGAACACTTAAAATAGAGCAGTGTCTGCTACAGCTTCTGCATGTGTGGGTGGTGTGGGTGGGTATTCCCCAGTAACTGGTGCTGTGTGCAGCCCTGAGGCGTTAACTCCTTCTCATGTGGTGACCACTGTGTGCATCCTATTCTATACTGCAGCTTCCCCAGACAAATCTCCTTCTGCCAAATCAGTTTCTACCTTCTTCAGTGTTGAAATATACTAATTTCTGCCACGTTCTCTGCCTCAGACAATCTGTGTCTATGGCCACATGGATATAGCATCCCAGACTTCCAAGTGCAGCTCCTACGGACAATCACTTAAAACTGTGGCAGATGTTCAACTCACCTGAATAAACCAATGTAGTTCCAAAACCGAAGATTCATAATGGTTAGAACTGACCAAAGATTCATCATGGTTATACATCCACCTATCAATCATGGGAAGTTGCCCTAGCTTCTGCTTCCATTCTGTTTGTCTCTTCAATATCCTTTGACCTGGCTATAAGCATTTTGTCCAGTATTTCTTTCATATTCCTGTACTTCTAAGGAGAGCTATTGCAATATACACTTGTAGACTTTTCTATCTATGGCTCATCATGGCTGTCCTCTATTTTAGCTGTCCTTTAAGTTCTAATGATGGTCTTCTCTCTTCTATCTGAAGCAAATGTTAAAAAATTGCCTTTTTTGGGAAGGGGAATTTTGAAACTCAGAATGATCATTATTGCTCCTTATATTCCCTAAGGGACTTAACAGGGTAAACTAGCATAACTTCCCAGACAAATAATAAGTCTTATTGATTCTCTTAATTGATTCACCTCTTTCCATTTGACCACAATTCACTGGCTTATCAACAAATATGGTAAGGTTAGATGGGAATTAACAAAAAGAGCTATTCTTCCCAATAGCTGTTTATCTGTGTTCTTGCACCTGGGGATAAATGTGGGGTAAAACAGCTTGTGATCAGCTCTTGCAAGGCAACAGATCTGAGATGCCTCCCTGGTGTTTTGTTTGTTTTCTTGCTTTTTTAAGATACTGTTGCTACCTTCTCTATGCAAACAGGGAAAAATTTCAGATGCCAGATCTGTGTCTTTAACAAAAAACATTTCTCCTTCAGACTTCTACAAAGACTTGATTTGTCTTCCTGTGGGAATGAATGAAGACAAATAGATAACTTTTGTGCTCACTGTAGTGTATTTCAAAATGCCCAAAGAACTGGGCACATTTTAGCCTACCTGCTCATTACTACTGAGCAGAGGAAGGACATGGACCTGGTGTCTGGGAGGTGCCCTCTTGGTGCTTTCTCACTCAGAATTTATCTGAGCGAGAAAAAACATCAGGATCAGTTTTTACAGCTGCATTTTAAAGGCCTTTTGGACATTTACAGTTGCACACCAATACTCTGTATGCATAATATCCTGAGGCACGTCATCTATATTAATTTCAATGGAAGTTAGGAGATTTTGGAGCTCCCTCTGCATCTGTTTACTCATACATCCTGTGAGAAAATGCATTTTAATCATGCCATTGGGCATGGGGCACTGTCAATGTACTTACTTGTATCTAATCCTCCCTGTGGCATACTAAAATTGCAAACTCACCTAATATTCCATTGTGCATTAAAATGTGTGGATTTATACAATGTCTGTGTTTATGTAGTTCGTATAGAAATATGCTGAATGTTTTTTAGATTGCAAAGTCACAAGCACAAATATTAGGGTAAATCTGTTGTATTTAAACCTTTGCTACTCAGTGTATGACTCCAGACAATTGTTACAGCTCATTTGAAAGTCTGCATGTGCTATGCAGAAAAAATTTGCTCCTGGACATTATGCAGTTCTCATCACCTTGAACTTCAGAAATTGAGATGAGGTAGCAGAATTATCATAATAATTACTATAAATTTAGATTACAAAGAAAGAACCAAGATTCTTCTTTTTTTTGTTTTTGTTTTTGTTCTGTAGGGTTTTGTTTTGTTTTGGGGTTTTTGTTTGTTTATTGTTTTGGTTTTGTATTGGTTTTTATTTTTGTTTTGTGTGTTTTGCTTGTTTGTGTTTTGTTCTGTTTTGTTTAGTTTTGTTTTGTTTCTTCTTTTTGGAATTAAGCAACACTAGGGAAAATGAGGGTCTCTTAAAAAATATTTTTTTTTTACTGAGATATGACACTGGAATACCTTCATCACAGTTTATTTTATATTTCAATGTTTAGAGATACTCAATCTACAGAGAAGTTATAGCCCAAAGATGTGTAGAGGTGTGTAAGATAAGTAAATTTACAGTTTACTCCCCTGTATTTTCACATGCTAATGTATTTGGGATTCTTAGGTTTAACCTTAACTCTGTATTTTCTGAATTTAGAAAGCTAGTTTAAGATAATTGCACCATCTATGGGATTATTTTTTTATTTTTCACTCTATGTTGCTGGTATTTGCTTCTACCCATATATCTTCAAAAGAGAGAACGGCTGATTAGTCCTTGCTTTCTGTTTAAACACTTATATGCTAACATTAACACTTGACCCATGTCAAGACAGGGTTAAGGTACACTACAGAGATGAGTAAATATAAGGCAAAAACTATGTGCTTTGGGATCATGACATCTTTTCAATATTTGAAAAGAGCTGCTGCCAGAACCTCCAGACTGATTCTCAAGGGAGAGGTGTGGAGAAACTTCTGGCTCTTGATTGAGACTTCAGCTCAGTGAAAATTAAAACATTGAAGCCCACAAGGAAACTATTGCCAAAACCACAAAAATTGGACTTTTCGCTGAATAGAGCCTATAGAAAGTAATCATTCATTCTGAGTTTAGAATGCAGCAAATAGTTTTCTTCAGCTGAGCTCAAGTTTGGAGTCACACATGCTGCACCTTTTTACCTGCTTGAAAAAGGAAGATCTTAAATGTCAAAAAGCTTGGTGCCCTCTCTGTGACCTTCATTTTATTGGGAACAGTTTCCCACCGACCACAAATAAACAGTAAGTTCACCCCATTACACCTGTAGAGCCCTACCCAAGATAATATACTTCTTTGCATCTCCACAAAGACCACAGCGCACATGAGATTTAAAAAGAGGAGCTTAGCCAATGAGGTGTAGTAGAAGCCTGTAGCTTATCAAACCAAATAAAATCTCCAGCAGTTTGAACAAGTCTTTTGCTGGGACCTTCAGAAGATAAATACTCATCCATCCAGCTCCCTTCCTGTTTTGTAATGTCTCCCTGTCTAATTTAATAAATGCTTTCTTGCTGTTTCTTGGCATCTTCCAGAATAAGGAATGTAAACTGAAAAGACCATGGAGACTAGGGTTGGCCCAGGACTGCACAATGAATAATATCAGGAGACACAGAGACGAGTCTGTCAGCCCATACCTCTCGCCACGGCCTCTATGAGGGAAGGTTGCTCAGAGCTCCATGAAGCAGACTTTTGTTATACAATAGTTAGGGCACATGAAAGTCAGAAGGCTACTCTTGCTTGCTGTTGAATGATTTGAGATTTATGCAGAAAGACTAATGAATTCTTATTTATTCATATAATTCATTTATTTATGGCTTGTTTCCAAAATTCTGTCTTTGCCCCCTTCTTATATGGTCACTGCAGGATTTTGTTTGACATTAGGAGAATATTTTGAGAGAGCACAGCCCTCCCTAGATCCAAGTGCTCTTCAGTACTAGAGTACTCATCAGAACTCACTAGCTGATGAGTATTCATGTACTGCAATCTGTTACTGTCACCTCTCCTTTGACTTATAAACTTGTAAAGTTCAGGTTAGTGGAAGAATGTCCTGCATCCTCTTTAATAGCCTTGGTCGTACAGTGAGAGCAGTACCACAGCAGACCAACAGCAGATTGCCTCCACAGACTGCCAGTCCTTTGGAAATAGCTAGTTGGAGTTTATCAGGTACCCTGAAATCACTTGTATGAGTGGAAAACAAATGAGATGAAGGTAAACAATTTCTTCTATTGTGATGTAGTTCAATACAAAAATAATCAGTTTGAGAAATGAAATTGAGATAAAGTCAGATAAAACTAAAGATTATATCTAAAGACATGGAGGTATCCACAGGCCTTACTGGCCCTGGCCAGCCCTTTCAGGTGCTCCCAAACCCTGCCCACAGCCCAGGGCCCAATTTCAGCAGGCCTGGGCAGTATTCATCATTCTGGAGCAGGCCATCAGCTCCTGCCCCAGAACTGCCACAGCAGGGCAGCTTCCAACTCTTCGCAGCCCTGCCTTGCTCAGCTGTGCATCCACTGAGTCAGGCTCACCCACAAGCCTGTCCCAGCCTATCCTCAGTCCATTCCCAGGGATGTGCCCAATGTCCAGGGCTGGGGCTGGTCCTGCTGTCCCCAGCTGCCCTTGCCACCAGGGTACTGCCCATCCACCTCCCAGTGGAGGAGCCCTGTGGCTCTCAGTGCCTGTCCCCAAGGAGCCACTGGCCCTCATGGCACCCTCATGACCCAGTCAGTCAAACTCAGGAGAGGATATAGACATTTACAGAAGCTGTTTGCAATCCTGATGTTTTCATTGCCATGACTGAATCAAAGGTCTTTTTTAATCTGTCTACATTACTCTACAGAATCTTTTTTTACATTTAGCAGTCTCCACGAGCTTGTGAATCAAACGTTAATCTGTTGCATTTCTTGTATTTGATTTTCATCCCTTTTGGTTGACTAAATTGTCAGAGGTTAGGTTTGGCACCATAAATGTTAATGATCTCCGCACAGCAGGAGACCAGCATTTGGTTGGGCAGTACTTAAAAATCTGGTTTGTTTTCCTATGTGTCATCCATTCACTGGTGTCTCTCACTGTAGAACCACGTAATGGGGCTGCAGTAATCCCTTGTGCAGGCACATAAATAACTACACCAAACCCATGGATGGTAAGAGGTTCAGGTGATTTTCAGTTCTTTGATGTCTTAAGTGCTTTCCTAGCTATTTCTCTCTTTTGAATGTTAATCTATTTTCTTCAGCACTTCGAATCCTGAGCTAAATTTTAGGAAATTATTTCCCACCGTGGCTCATGTTTTATTGAAGTACGCACACTTTTTTTTCTCGCATTGCTCTTTCTGACTGTGTGAAAAGCACCAAACTATTAATTTCTGAAGAAATGTTGTGACTTTATGAATTACATTATTTGTTATGTTTCCGTGAGAAAACAACCTGAGTCTTCCCTTTCAGGTCTACTGTATCCCTATGAGATGGGAATCTGTGTAGTTCATGTTGAAGGAATAACTTTGTTGTTTATCTAACTTTAGGCAATAATTTTACGTCCAATTTAACATTTTGCATATCCATATGCTGGCCTCTTAGATCTTCTGAATGCTCTTTGCAGAGAAATAAATAAATAAATAATTAATTACAAAGCAAAAAACTATGAAACTGAGATCAACTTTCCTCAAACTGTGGTAATTTCCACTAAATTGAGGACGCTGGCAACATGTAAGAATATTAGACATGGATAACATGGGATTCCCCCGTCTGGATCTTGATAAACTTGAAACAGAGATAAGAAGAAACACATCAAGGAAATATCCAAATTTTTCCAAAGAATGCTAATCAATGCTTTACAGTCTCCCAGATCACACTATCTAGTACTAGGTATAAGACTCCTAAATTTTAAAATTTTGCATTGCAACATCACTGTGGGAATTAATGGATTAGACTTTACAAAAACTTTGGGTATCATTCAACTTCATTACCCTCAAAACAGGTATTCCATACTCTGTGAGTGTTGATAGCACCCTCTGGGTTCAAGGTAATATGACTTATCCATAGGTAGACATGGACTTTAATATCTAGTGATAAGTCAGAAATAGTATTTTAAATTTTTCCTTGTTCCTTTTTCTGATGGACTTCCCAAAACCCCTTTAAAATTATTACATATTTTCTGTAGAAAAAGTTCATGGTCCAAACAGACTCCTACCTGTAACAAACAGAAATTGAATTAACATTTAAGGAAGAAAATTTAAAAATGGAACTTAAACAATGACCTGGATTTACAGACTAATTTGTTGAACACAAGTGGAGTTTGTAGATGTTCAGAACCAACTTGTAATTCTGTCATGAAAAATGTCTAGTAACTTTCATTCAACACTGAATAAGGAACTTATTCTTGTTATTGTATTTAACAATAACATTAGGGCCATTCTCCATTTTGTATTCTGTTTCAAATTATGTCTTTTGCCTAAAACCTTCTCTTGCTCCTGCTGCTTAGTTTCTTTATTACTTGTTATACAAACAGCGCAGTTCTGCTTGAGGATGAGAGATGGATTAAAGAGTAAGACTGCAGAGAGGTTAAAGATGTATGAGAAGAACAGAGTGGTGTGTCATATGGCTGACATTTATCACGACCCAGGTGCTGGGGGAGTTGAAGCTTTCTGAGCCAACTTCACAAAATATATATTTTTATCCACTTTATGTTTCAGTTAGCACAGAAAGCAGAGGAGGAAGTGTTCTCTTCCTGTCTTATCTACGCCTTCTCCTGGAACTTGCCAGCAGTAGCCTAGCACATACCACCTGCTGCAAACACACAGGGCAGAGATTTGACTACTGTTCCATTAAGAAAGCAGTATTCATCAGTCAGTGCTGCCTCCCATTTTGTGTGTACTCCATCCTTCAAAGTCTCCATTCCCTTGGGGATTTGGTATATCTTATCATTTTTAACACAGACTAACTTATACCTAAAGGATGACTTTGGTATGAGTCTGCAATGATATGAATCCGTTCCCAAAGCATGTACTTTACATGTGGTTGTACTTCAGTAATGAATCCCATTGATGAAAGATTCCCATCTATTGTGGAGATAATCATAGGATTACCCTTTTCTGATGATGGTTACTTTTAACAGGGGATGAATTCTGTGCCTCTGCTCAGAGAAACACCAAATCTTCTTCCAAGTCCCTCAAGATCTTTCCATGGGGGACACTGTGATACCAGCTGTAAAACAGGTGAGATTTTGTTAGCGCGAGTTTTGCTCTTCCTGACAACAGATGTAGGATGCAAGTTTCCCTCTTTACTTTTCAGGTGTCCTTTTGGGTCTTCCATCTTTTCAGCTGGCCTCAATTTTTTGTCTTCTGTTCCCTGGTATCATTTGATTTCTTGCAATATTCTGTCCTAACCTTCAGTGGCACCTAAGATAAATCTGGCCTCTTTCCTTCTGAAACAAGTGACTAGGGCTCTTCCTTTTGGCAGAGGGAATGGTTGAAAGCACAAATGAACTGGGAATTGTGCATTTTTCTTTTATTTGTGTGCCTCATAGAAAATGTTTGCCAAATTGTGTCATCACAATCTCTAAAGCAGTTTATCAGTGAACAATTGGCAAACAAAATACGCAATTTTCCTTAAATAGGAGGCATATTGTCAGGCAATCAAAACCCCAAAATATTATTCCAGTGCATTCAATACCTTCAAGGTGTAGATTTGAACCTTTTCAAATCCTGCAGCCTTAAAAAGAAATGCTTTTAGCCTCTATCACAATAGCTGGCTGCACACTATAATCTGTGGGAAAGCTCTGTAATTTTTGTATATTTTTATTTTTCATTGATACTTTTAGTTTTCTGGCTTCACACCTGACAAATATGTGACCTTCTAGGCAAGTCTGCTAGGGTTACCTTACTTTCAGCCATCTAAGCAGATACCACTAGGGTTAGGTTTGAACCTAAGTCTGCAGGAGTTTTACTCCAAATAATGTTCACTCCTTATTTCCCTCTTTTCCTCCCTCCTATCCTTCCTTTTTCATTTTCAAAAAAATTAACTTTTTTACAAGTGTGATTTGACCCCATATCTTTAATTTGATTTCCAGTGGGACCTCCTTCAAAGGTTGTTTCTCTGGGTAAATTGTTAAAGCAGCCCCAGAAATGATCTGTGTTTTCTGATTCATTGGACCAGTTACACTTATGCTGCAGTGTGTTATGGATCTTGTCTCAACTGAGGGCTTCCAAGCCATGGATGCAATTGCATTAATTTTATTCTGCAATAACAGTCATCTTAGACCAGAAATAAATAACGAAATAGTGCTGCTGAAATACAGGTTTTGTTATTTCTAAATTTACACACTAGGTTCATGGTAGTTAATAATCTGCAGTATCTAGGTAGGGATAATGAGAAAAGGGGGAAAAAAAGACTCCACAATAAAACCCCCTTCCCCCCTCAAAAAAGAAGGCAGTTTTGCCTATCTTATACAATTGTCAGAAAGCAGGAACTGAAAGGTTATAATGCAAGTGACTGAATGGTTTTGGGATTTACAATGTTTCAATGGGAAACAACGCATTCCCATTCTACTCAGCACTTGTCAGTTTTGGTCCTTGCAAAGAGATATGGGCAGCCTGGAGAAGGATCACAAAGCTGATCAAATGTCTGGGAAGCCCCTCATATGAGAAAAGGCTGAGAATGCTGGGTTTACTCAGCCTTGAGAAAAGAAGGCTTACAGGAGACTTTACAACCATGTTCCAGGATTTTAAAGGGTTGCTACATGTAAGATGAAGACTCCATTTTTACAAGGAATCACATGGAAAAGAGAAAGAGTAATGGCTGCAAGTTATTCCTGGGAAGATTCACATGAAATACAAGATGAATTTTTTGCAATGGGAACAATCAGCCACTGAAATCTCTCCAGGGAAGTGGTGGGTTCCCAGTGTTGGACACTTTTAAGATTCAGCTGTGTAGGGTGCTGAGCCACCTTGTCTAGACTGTGCTTCTGCCAAGAAAGGCTGGGCCAGATGATCCTTGAGGTCACCTTCCAACCTGGTATTCTATGATTCTAGGTCCTTATCAATATAAATTTATCTATTGCCTTTTTGTGGTTTGTTTGTGACATGGCAGTTATTATTCTCTCTTGCCTTTGACTTTAGCAGTGGTTACTCTGGCATCACGGCATATGTATTAATCTAAAATAATGCATGTCAATTTTATAATTGTGCTTTTCTGTTTCAATACAATGTAAACATCCCACATAGGAAAAATAGGAAGACTCTATGGTTGGCCATACAAAAATATAATTTTTTTATATTTCAATTTTCCTGTGTTGGGAAGGAGGTAACTGTGGTCTTTCTGTAAATAGGCAAATCTATCAGGTTACACAAATCTATTTTTAAAACTTGAAGGAAGACAGAGGGAATCAAGAAACTAAAAGCTTTAACTAGAATAGGTTTATTTCTATAACATGAAGAATAAACAGTTGAAACTACAGGAACGCAAGAGCAGTATTAGAGAAAGTAGTTTCTACATCTGATTGCAGCTAGTTGTTTTCTTATGGAATTGAGGGAAAAGAACCAAGACAGAGTGAACTAGAAAGATGTAAACGAGGAACTTATAACAGCTTTTACAATATTTTTGGAATGGATACCTTAATTTAGGCTCCCAGTACTCCAAAGTTAAGGCAAGTAAATGTTCTGCGGTCAACAAATGCTGAATGCCCTTGGTAAGTGTTGCTGGTTTTAAGCAGTTCTGAAAAATCAAGCTGAGTTTTTTCTATATAGCGCAGAGCCTAATTTTAGGCATTCATTTTAGGAAACTATTAAAATATATGAAATAAATTGAAATAGTATTGTATTATAATATATGAAATGAAATTAAATATTTAATTCCCGTTCTAAATTTTCATTTTATTAAGCTATTAAAGAGTAAGCAGTGAAATATAACTCATACCAAAATCAATTAAGAAATTCCAGAGCTGTGTTCTAGGACGAGAAATGATTGATACTACCCTTTATGAAACAAACAAACACACACACACAAACCCCCAAACCCAACAAACCCACACTTTTCTTGAATTCAGTGTTCTGTACTGACAAACTTTGTTGACTATCTGGTAAACTGAATAACCAGCACTGAAAACACTCTCCAGTTAATCTACCAAGCTTCATTTTGTTTTAATTTGACCTGTAATTTGTTTTGGTTTTCTTTTTAATTTCCAGCAATAATGGAGATTCCCTAGACTATTGAGACTCAGATTTTTATTTGAGGGGAGGCTTTTAAACAGTGCTTACCGATGCAGTAGTTGTGGGTTTCTGCAGAGAAATGAATGTTGACACAACACATGACTTAATACCGAGTTTCTTGCTGCA
This sequence comes from Camarhynchus parvulus, assembly GCF_901933205.1. Classification (NCBI taxonomy): domain Eukaryota; kingdom Metazoa; phylum Chordata; class Aves; order Passeriformes; family Thraupidae; genus Camarhynchus; species Camarhynchus parvulus. The sequence continues at coordinate 60,437,435 of NC_044573.1, read as the reverse complement.
CCCAATATACAAATTCAGCTGTTGCACCTCTCCACGATTCCTGTTCTGAAATGTTTGGAAATTTTGGATTACTATTATTATTACTATTAATATTATAGTAATATGAATATAATGGATTAATATCATTACTATTATTACTAATTTTGGAAACATTATCTCTGTCCCTTCTGAGAGAAGAGGAATGCAGGGAAACTCTACAGTGTTCCTTTAGAGAAAACCCAAAAGAAAAAATCGTGTCAAAACCAAGCAGGGTAAAATATATCAGAAAGCCTTTTCTTGCTGCAAGTGGATGCGATGCCAGGAGGGATTTCTTGCTCTGATGGGTGGGAGCTGTTTCCTTCATTCACTACATGTAAGGCACTGTGCTCCTTGAAAGGGCTGCACCTGAGAGCAGGGAGGAATGATGCCTGTCCCCTGTTCCTGGTGGTGGCTCTTGGGGTTCAGACTGGAGCCATGGCAGATGGGAGGACTGGAATATTCCCTCAGAACAAGCCAATCCTAGCCATGCCAGGGCAGAAGGGTGGCTGTGCAGGGCCGGGGTGAGTAGCACAGGTGCGGCTGCAGGCCAGTGGCACCAGATCTGCCAGTCCCCAGAGGAGCAGTGGGCAGCCCCACAGCCTTGCCTCAGGCATGATGGAACAAGGCTGATGTTATCTAGGGTTATGTGCGCAATATATTGCATACCAGGAAGCTGCTAAACTTTCCTGAGCTGAAAGAAGACTGGCGGAGAGGATCCTCCCCCTGCAATGGCACAGTAGGTATGGGATAAAGGAGAAATTTCCTTTACTTTTTCATTTCCAGCAAATTGGAATTTTTACTGTTCCAAGAGTGACCTTTTTTCAGTACATAGTCAAATGTAATGTAGCTGAAGAGTTTAAAAATCCCCTTTGTGTGCCTATTCTGACTAAAATGTGCAGCCAGAACCACCTCAAAACTTAGCTGACCCAGGGTCAGAAATAAAAATTATGTTGTCATTGCTGCAGATATTTAATGATACACCCTGCCATTCAGCTTCTCTTTAGACTGACGCTGCTTAGAATTTTTAGTAATACGTTATAAAAAGAAAGACCATTTCCCTTAGGTGATTCTTTTTTTTGTTAAGGTATGCTAAAAAAGTCTTCCAATATTTTTGTGAACCTTTCAAAACTATCTTTTTAACCCACTGCAGGAGCAGCTGCATTACCAGGAAGGGCAGGCTCAGCCTTCATAATTGTTCACATCAATTTGTTCCAGGATTTCACACTGGTTCTTGTTAGAAAGTTTTCTCTGGTTTCAGGCTGAAATCCTCCTTGCTGTGAGTGTACCTTGCAGACCCTTTTCTCATCTTTACTGAACATGGAGAACAGTATATTACCCCTCTCTTCACAGCTGTAATGTGTAGCTACCTGTATTTTACCTTTTATCATGTTTCTCCTAGTTGGCTCTTCTCCATAAAATATAGCCCAAATTCCTTCGCTATTTCTGTATACTTAAAAACCTCTGATCATTCTTGCTGCTGTTCTCAATACTTTCTTTAGTCAATCCACAACCTTCTTTAATTAGGATCCAAGAGATAAAAGCTTTTACTTCCACTACAGCTTTGTGAATAGCGCAAAAAGAAGAACGAAAACCAAAGGATTATAGGCATTCCCTTTCTTTTTACAACCCAGTAAAAAAATTATGCTTTGCCACAACAGGAAAAGACCGTTGAGTTGTGTTCACTAATGATGGTGATAAATCTGATATAGATTTTTGTCCACAGATAAATACAATGTAGATTGCATATACAATCCAGTACAAGCTTCTGTTCAGCAGCTCAGCAGCTTTGTCATTTTTTCCATCTTATATTTGTGCAGTTGTTTATTCCTACACAGAAGAAGAACTTGAGAAAAAAAATCAGTAAAACCAAGAAATTACTTCCTTTTTTGTCCACCAACAGCACAAATCTTGGCAACATCTCTCAGTATATGGCAGAGCTTTATTCCTAGTGGGAACCTGGCTGGCACAGGACAAGCGCTATTAAGTGTGCAATTGCAAACCTATACTTGCTATTCATTGTGTGATTAGAATTTTAATAATGGTCTGCTGTTCGAGGTTGAGTGGGAGTTGTGTGTCCCTTGCTCCTTCATAAATTCTCTTGCAATAACAGATTGACAAGAATTTTCCCTTTAATAGATTCAAGTATTTTAGGCAAGCTAAAGCAAGCTTGCTACAGAGCGCATATGCAAATGCATGGTGGGAAGTAGGAAATGGTAACAGTCTGGAGCTGCTTCTTCAACATTGTGATTGACAGATTCAAAAGGCACATCTGGTAAGCAACTTCATGGCATGGCCTGCATAAGCACACTGTAAAATTGTAAATGTGGTCTGTGGAGGATAAGGGCTCCTTAGATCTGACATTATGTTTACCAGGCTCACACTTTTCTAGCAGGAGAGGCCCTTCACTGTCTACTGTAAACAGAAAGAAATTAGAGGCTCTCACATGCAGGGCTGTTGGCAGATCACCATGAACTTGTTTCAGCCAGAGCACACTTCGTCGTCATGGTCAGTGAAAGCCTCCAAGCTTCAAAGGTAAGTCCTGTGCTCAAAGAGAGACATTGCCATGACCCATGACTCCTGGCAGATTTGGTTTCAGTTACTGGAAGATTCTCAAAAAATTCAAAGGCACTTCAGCTCCCTTCAAACTTCAGCAAAGAGCAGCAGACCTCCTAGACAAAGCGCAAAGTGTAGCACTAGCAGTCCAGCGAGAGTCTGCATCTTGATTTTACTAGAGCAGATGTTATCTGCAAGCAATTAACATACTTGTCATCACCAGTAAAATAGATACAGAATTCTTCGAGCTTTTTTTTTTATCCACCCTAAAGAAAAGTGTTTGTGCACAAAGCAAAATTTCCACATTAGTATTAAAATAACATTCAGTGAGGCAAGCGGCATGTGTCACTTTTTTAGTTTCTTCCAGTTCCTTTTTTTTTTTTTTAAAGAGCAATGCTGTAACACTTAGAGCAGAGCTGGAGAACACATTTCATCACTGACCTATATCTTTTAACAAGGGAATCTTTGATGTCTGTATTTTGTCTGTATTTTTTACTTCACTGTTATTATTTTCAAATGCTACTGTTTGTTTTGCGTAGAACCACAGCAAATACATATCCCACTCTTATGAATGTGGTGGGTTGACCCTGGCTAGATGACCACCAGAGCTGAGCCATCACTCCCCTTCTCAGCTGGGCAGGAGAAAATATAACTGAAGACTTGTGGGATGAGATCAGGACCGGGAGAGATCATTCACTAGCTGCCATTATGACCAAAGCAGACCTGACTTGTGGAAATTAGCTTAATTTGTTACCATTCAAATCAGACTAGGGTAAAGAGAAATAAAATCAAATCTTTAAAAGCACCTTCCCCCCACCTCTCTCTTCTGCCTGGGCTTGATTTAACTCTCCATTTTCTCTACCTCCTCCCACCCAGTGGTATAGGGGGACAGGAAATGGGAGCTGCAGTCATGTTGGCAGACACACTGTCTCTGCCAATCCTTCCTCCGCAGGGAACTCCTCACACCCTTCCTCTGTTCCAGAGTGTGGTCCTCCCACAGGAGATACACCCCCACCAACTTCTTGTGTGTTAGTCCTTCCCTTAGGCTGCAGTTCTTCACAGACTGCTCCAGCTTGGGTTCCTTCCTTCATTGGTCTTGGGGTCTGCAGAGTTGTTGCTCTCACTTATTGCCATACCTCTCTCACAGTTGAAGTTGAAATTGTGTAGGGTGGTTTTTTCCTTCTTAAATGCATTATCCCAGAGGATGCTGTTAATGGGCTCAGCCTTGGCCACTGGCTTGGAGCTGTTGGCTTTGGCTCTATCAGACACAGCTGAAGCTTCTGGCAGCTTCTCACAAGATCCACCCCTGTAGACCCTCCACTATCAAAACTTGGCTACACGATTCCAATATGATGATTTTCACCACAACATAACCCCAGTGAAATCTAAAGATCTAAAGATTTCACTGACCTCCAAAGAGCTGTTTTCTGTTTATGTGGATGTATGAGGAATCCAGGGACATAGCTGTATATCATCAGTGTACCTGTTTTTAAAATACTGAGTGTGCTTTGCAGAAGTCACATCCCTAATAAATGAACTGACTTGTTAAAATAACTGTTTTAAAGGTTGCACACTAACCTGTCTTCTGAAGAATCTTTTATTTATCTTACAAGCTTAGACTAACTAGATCTATGCCACAATTTCTCTGTACTCACAGTTAGTTTTTCCTTATGAAGGGTTATTTAACATCTTAGCTCATCAGCTCAATGTGCTTCTTGAAATAAGCAGTGTTAACCTAATTTACAGAGGAATTTGCTTTTAGAAGGTCAAAAGCAGGCAGCAAGCTGTAGCATAAAGAGCTAGCAAAAGAAATTGAACTTGAAACCAAGCTGCTCTGATTCTACTTTATTTAATCTATTCTTCCTAAATATCCCCAAGCTCTGCAGCAGCTTCTCTGTTGATTAGTGACAGGAGTTGAGTAGAAAGTGACTGTCATGCCAGAAACACTTGGGGGCACTGAATCTGGAAAGAACCACACGTATTTAAAACTAGCTAATATAGTGACATCTTGAAGCAGCCTAGGGGAGAGAAGTCTCCTCTAAACAGAGGTTTCTAGTCCACAAGTCCTTGAATACTTTTTGTGAGTAAATGATCCTGTGGCATGGGCTCTAATTAAAATCATATCAGGCCTGTTCCATATTACCCAGCACAATCTCTGGAGCTTGCTTCTATACCTTCCTCTGCCTCACCCACCAAGCCCTCCTTGCTTACATTCCAGATGCACAAACTGTTAGCACAGCTGAGCTCATGTAAAATGAATGCATGAATGGGATGGGGAACGCCTGAAAGAAGGAAGTTTATGTACTTCAAACTGTGTGAGACATTACAGTCCAAAGATGGTGAGGCAAAGTCCTGCCTTTATGTACTATGATGATGGGTGGAAACAGAAGATTAAATGATGTCTCCTGAAGTCCTAATAAAGAAATGATGGCTCCCAACTAAGACTAAGAGTGATGTGGTCATGACAAGGGTCCTGGTTATAAAGCTGAAAGTTTGATTCAGGACCTCTCTGAAACATCCTTCTGTCTCAACAAAGAGTTCTCTCAAAGAACTCTTAATCTTCTAGAGACATCTACTTAGAGAGTAAAAAGACAATATGAATCAATTATTTCAGTGGATGCCTCCTTATTTACATGTTGAAATGTCAAAGCCTCTGCTTCTCTGATGAAGGACAAGACGAAAAATTCAGAGACCATCTACTTTCTTACAGCACCAACCCTTCTTTCAGCATTTCCCCAAGATTCCCTTTATTTTTTTATTATGCCCCATTCCAGAAAAGATATTCTGCACTTTATCTTCCTCTTTCCATAGTTTCCTTTTGCATCTAAATATTGTTCTGTCTATCCTGGGCAAAAAAATATAGAAAATAAGCCATATAAGAAAAATTACCCTTCTATTGTTTTTTACTGTCTTCATTATGTAGTTTCTGCCGGTACAAAAATATCATTAGAAATGTTTTGACTCTGCAGAACTACTGAAAAACAAAAAAAGTTACTATTGGACTAATGCCAATAGACAAACCAAAGAAGTAAAAATGCATTTTGGACAGGCAGTTTGGGAGCCTCAGTAGCAGGTATTTGAGGTACTGAAGGTTTTATATCAGTTGAAACTTCAATAATTGAGGATGCCAATGGTGTACTTGTTGATGACGGTCTACAATATCGATCCTTTGAATACTGCAGTCAATAATGGTTTATTCATTGCTGGCAGGGTGTTTTGTGCCAGGGAATCCAGGATGCCAGAAGCAAGTGATTAGTTGTTACTGAACAGCCAAGCTTCAGAGTGTTACTGTGGCCCACTCTATACTGGTGGTAGTATGAAAAGCAAAAGTCATTTGGAGATGGCAGAAAAAGAGAATAGATGGGGAATAGATGTCGTAAAATCAGGACAGATGAAGAATGCCTTTATGGAAGTAATCAGAGACCAGAATTAAGTTAAACTTTATAAGAGTTTTCATCTGAGCTGGAAAATAGATGATGGAAGCAACCATGGAAACTTTCCTGCTTAAAAGAATAATTTAATTTTCATAGCTGTGATTGAAAATTTTATTTTCAACATTTTGCGTCTTGAAAATAGCCCTCTTTTATGGAACATTACTTAGTTTGGTCTCAAAGTTAGATGTAATTGAGGAAAAGCAAAAGCACTTAATAACACTTCCAGCTAAGTTGCAGTAGGACTTCACATGGCTTTTATTCTCTTCAGTTATGTTCAGGTTCAGAATCCTCCATCCTGACTAATGACAGGAGCTGCTGCATTAACCTGTGACTGAGCTCCTGTATTCCTTCAGCACCCTTTTGAGGAGACCTCTTCTCAAAATGTGTGACAAATGTGTGTTGGTTCAGTGGAGTTTTCTTTCAAGTACAAACAGACTGAAATGAGTGAGGACATGTCACCACACTTAAAACCTATAATCTCTTTTTTCCTTTAAAAATGAGGATCAATTGAATATTGGTATGTATGCTACAGTTCGTGCTGCTAACCATTTCTTTAAAATGTCTTTAGTAGACATTATCCTACCTTATGTAAGACTCTAGTTTATTCAAGGGATATTACCTTACATCACAATAATTAGTGGTACTGTGAAAAACTGAAACCTTCCTGTGTTGTTTAAAGCCTGTTGATTTAAAAACCAGGCTTGTTTACACAGTTAAACAGAAAGACTTATTAGGGATAAAAGAACATCCTGTAAAGGAGAGACTGCATTCTGGAAAAAATACAGAAAAGAGTTGATAAGAGGTTACCATTGCAATGTGCTGTATGTGCTGAGCAGACGACGTTACAATTGAATAAGAAATTGTATTCTCTAAGTACACTGCATGAGCTGAATTACTGCCTGACCATTGTGCTCAGACTTATCATAGCAATGCTAGAAAGAAAGGGAATCAAAGAAGAGCAACAAGAATTATGAGAACCCTAGAAACACTCCTGAGAAGTTTTACTATTGTCACTTGCACCACACTACAACTGGGAGAAGGTAGACATTTTCGATAGGATGACTGTTGTAACAAGATTAAGAGGCTGATTATTAACTGAATTCAGACAAAATGTACTCATTCCACGCCTCACTTTGGCTCTCTTCTTTCTATGGACACATCTGTGTCTAAGTTCTTGGGTTTGAATGACTCAAGGCTTTTTCTGGGCTGTGGTAAGAAAATACAAATGATTGACGTAGTTTAGGAGTATTTGTGAAATAGTTTGATGAGAAAATACTGATTTACTAAAGCTTTGTGAAAACAAATCTTTTGTAAAAACACCCTAGTTTCTGTGAGGAGTTGTAACTGAGCCATGGACAAGGTTCCAGAAGAGCAGCAACAGTGGTCTCCCTGGACAAATTTTTCTGGTATATTAGGTGGTTTTGGGGTCATTCTCTGGCATTAAAGTTAACTGGCATGGAAGATCCCATATCCATAGTGTGAAAATCTCTTTACTCTCCATTACATGATAGCTACTTCCAATTTACCTATTGGAAACATTATATAAGGAATGCCTGTTTCCTGATCATACAATCGAATTATTTGGGAAAATAGTCTCTGGCAAAAATGATCCTGGGATTGTTCTGCAATTTTGTGGATAATCAAGTCTCAATGGAACAACTCCTGGGAATGTATAATTCACTAGAGTAAATGAGGTTGTAGTGTGCTGCTGGGGATCCCAAACCATCACAATCAGTGGTTTTGTGCTTTCTCACACAGTGTACAGACCCATTAATCAGCTGGGCCCCAGAACAAGAGACTCTAGTGTCCAGCAGCAGTGTGTGACTGAGAAAGAGAGAATAGAACTTTGGTTGACATCCTCTAGTAGCCCTGGTGAGGCATTTCACTTCTTAAATGCTCTTCATCTCAGTTTCCTAGATGAAAACAAAACCAACCACCCAATCAATCAAACAAAAAACCTGACATCAAAAGCCTGACAAAAGCCCTTGACAGCAAAAGTTTCATAGACCACCAAAAGTGACGACTCTTGTTAAATCAAATCACAAATTTGTCTTGAGAAGCTTGGAGAAAAAAAAAAAGGCTTCTGTTGATGTTCAGAAGAGTCTTGTGACCCAGGCTACTTTGGCTTTTGAGTGTACAAACACAGACACTTATGGAAACAAAGTAATTCAGAATTACCAGTGTTTTTGGAAAATCCAGAAGGCATTAGTTTTTGTACTCTGCAGGATCTGTGTTTTTCTCCTCGGTTTGTGCCGCAGTGGCTTTGTGCAGCTTTTAAGTGCAATTGGAATAAATTGAAGAATGTTAGAGACTATGGACTATGCCTTAGATACAGGATAGCATTATAATATGAAAGTGGAGTGGCTGGCAACTGAACACAGAAGCCCCAATGGAACCTGTGCCCTATAGCCTAAGAGAAGAGGTCACACTGGATATTTGCAGCTTACTAGCTATCCCACACAAAATCCCAGCAAGCTGCATTTTTTAACAAATACTTTTATGTGCCACATCCTCACCATTGATCACACTGTCAGAGACTGCAAACAGATTCTGTTAACTTGTTTAGACTGATTTCCCCATCGCTATATAGCATTTGGTCTTTAATATTTGGGCTTTACAACTCTCATAGTTTAAGTAACAGAATGCTTTTGCATTAGTTTTACATTAAAAAATTATTTAGGGTTTGGGTTTTTTTCAATATTGAAGAAGGAAAATTAGGCATGGAAGAATTTAAGGAAATTAAATTTTCACTCCCCCAAACTGGGCAGAGTAAACAACTAGGATTTTGCCTGGGATATTAAAAATTCTCATCACATTCCTTTGGGAGGGGTGTTAAAGCACTTTTTAATACAGAGGATCTCTGTGTAAAAGAGCTGGTATTCACTTCTAGGTCCCCTCCCCTTCAGAACTGTGTGGGCTGCCTCCTTTGTTATGTGCACTCACATAATACCCCTATGGCAATGACAGTGGTTGCTTGCACAGAAAATTAATACTAGGAAAGTATTTATGCATTTGTACTGTATTGAGTGTGATAAATGTTTTCCCTCTCTGAAAAACAAAACACTTGCATTTTCTGCTTTTGTTCTTCATCTCCTCCCATCTGTTTTGTTTCTCTTAGCTGGAAATGAGAATAACAGCTGACTCTCTGTGGATTGCCAGTGGTCTATGGAGGGTTTGAAGGCCTCTCTAATATCTTTGAAGATCCTTTTTAAAAATAATTCTGTCCCAGTTCATGTGAAAAGCCATATAATTCTTTCATCAGATCATAATTTGCAGTGAAAGGACTAGACCTATTTTCTATCCTTGTCAATAGTGAGGGTTTTGTGGCCTTGTGGCCCACTGGATATCCAGCATTTATGTCTCCAACCAAAAGATTTGTCTAAATGCAGGCTTGTTATAAGGGTGATATAATGATTTCCTTCACCCAAAGTAGCAGAACCCATAGATCTCTTCAGATTGCACTAAAAACACAAACACTGCCTGAGAAGCTTCTGAACATGGATCTCAAAGAAAGGCAAATTCAGACACGGTGCATTATTTAAAAACCTTCTTCACTGTCTGACATAGTGTGGGACTGTACAGCTATAAGAACCACAAGGCTTTAAGTAGAAACCTGTGGTTTTTTGTTCTTCCAAATACAAAATCACCACAACAAGAAACACTTGGGTTATGGTTCAGCACTCTAGGCTACTCTGTAGGGCAAGGCTGCAAAAAAATGGAGCTGTGTATCGCAGCAAGTTAATCACAATTTCTTGGACACTATAACAGAATGAAACTCGTGAGCTACTTTGCCTTTAACAGGAGAAAAAACCATGAAAATTCACAGGTTGTTGGGGTCATAGGAAGAGAGCCATAATTAAGGCCTGTGAATTTTTACTGACACCAAGTGACTAGAGGTTTATAAAACCAATTTAAAGAACATAAGTTTTCTGGAGCTAATAATGAATAGTTTGGGTTTTGTTGTTGTGGTTTTGTTTGGATGTTTTTATTTGTTTTGTGATTATTTGGTTTTGGGTTTTTTTTTTTTTTTTGGGGGGTTGTCTGCGGAGATTTTGATAGAAATATTTAAAAGACTTAAGATGCTCCCTAGAGTAGCGCATTTTACACTCATTGATGTTTGTGTTTCCACTTTATCATTTCTCAGTAGTGGATTTTCATTAGTAGCCTGATTTGACATGACTACTAATGTGAATCAACTTAACTGCATCCGGCTAAATAAACATTGCAATCATTTACGGGGCAGTTACTACACAAATTGGGGGAAGGACCTTGTTCATAAGGTAATCAAAGCATATGAAAGCAGAATGTCCCTTTTCCTTTCTATTACAACCAGAACTGGGAAGAGAAGTTGGTATATGCCAGCTTGGCCAAGGAATAAAAATTTTTTTCATTTTACATTAAAAACAGTTTTTAGATTTTTAGTTCACAAAAAAGAACATAGAGAAATATTGCCTATTTTATTAGTTGCACCAAAGTCTTGTTGGCAAGTGAAAAAATAATATTAAGTTAAAATAGCTTCATGTGTTTCCCATTATATAATCAGCTGGTGATGCAAAGGACAAGCCTGCACTGCTCACTAGTCAGCCTGGTGCTTACGGAACTCTGAACCAGAACGATGCCGTTCACTGGGAATGACAGAAGCAAAAGTGTCCAGAGCAAGCACACACCAGCTTACAGGACTTCCCCCAGGTCAATAGGGAGGTTGCTGTGGCTGGTATTCTAGCATGGCATGTCTAAGAAAAGGTTTTGTCTATACTTGATGACAAAAATGGGTGTTCATGCACATTAGCCATTATGCCTTAACGTGCTCCAAATGTCTGGTGTAGGTCTATTGGCTGATAAGATGGAAATCCGAAGGCAGCTTTTCTGAAGCTTAATTAAATCTGGTTTAAACATCTTTAAACACATTTCTTTTTTTAACAGTGGATTATCTAATTGGCATACTTCAATTGCAATGGTGACTTTTTCGAAAAGCTTCTGAAGGAACACAGTTATCATAAGTTTAGAAGGAAGATCACACAGATTTGGAAAAAACAAACAACCTAGTTAAAAATTAGGAAGAAGTGGATGGGAACAGAAGGTGAATTTTCATACCAAACAAGTTTATAGAGTAGCGCCACAGTAATACATGCTTGGGCCTTAGCAGCATAGGCTGTTGGAATGGATTTCATAGATAATTTAGGGAAGAGATGAACCGAGAGTTGCCAAAATTCATTGATGATCCTCAGTTACTTAATGTAATAAAGCTGACTGCAATAAACTAAAAAGGCTTTATTTATTTGTATAGTCATTTATATATATGTATATATTTATGTACTGTGTGATGGAGAAATGAACAGCAGCAAAACATTCAACATAGGTAAACATAAAGCGACGCAGAAAAAAATTTACCCTAACTTTATTTATAGAAAGATAGCATTTGAGTTGGCTATTTCTATTCAGGAATGAGATCTTGAGAGATCTTGATATCTTGAGAAAGAATACTATCAATTCAGTGTTCATGCATGGGATTAGAGGGTCTACTGTGCTATACAGTTTTAATCACCAAAGGTTATTCCAAGGTGTTGAGTCATATCAGTGTTCAGCTTCATTTATAGGCATGCTGCATCAGAAAACCCAAGCTAGAGAGTCAAGAGATAAGTATATAAAATGCATAGTACTCACTAATATAGAACCTATTACTGTAGAAGTCTTGCCCAAACATTTCTCCTATGAAAGGGAAAATTAAATAGGCATTTTTGTAGATATTTATCTTTGTTTTACTCTCTGTGTAGAAGAAAAATTCCACTATGATGTATTTTAGTACTTAGTACAATGTGAGTACATTTAAGTAGCCTACAGAATAGGTGTAATATTTACCTGCATTTGTAAAAGTGTGTGTGTGTGTGTGTGTGTGTGTGTGTGTGTGTGTGTGTTCGCATCTGCAAATATTAATTCTATCTAGGGAGCAGTCTATTATCTTCCATATTCTATATATACCTACCTTCAGTATATTCTGTCACATTAATTAGATGGAATGTATCATAAAATTTAGCAGCCCTGACTCATATTCATGGCTTAAACTATTTTAAACCATATGTTTTTCATTTTCCTTGGATGTAGATTTTTTTCAGCAGATGGAAAAACAAGTTTATGTAACTTGAAAGATAAGTACAAAAAATCAGTTTTTCATATTTTTCTCTTTTATTTGAGTTATTATCAGAGAAAAAGTAATTATTAGGCTCATTATTTTCCACTCCAAAAGAAAAATGGATACATTTGTTGCTTAGTTCTTAGGATAAGGATCTATAATAGAAAAAGTGCCTAACTTTCAAGTTAGAGAAATACCAGTTTATTCTATGTAATCATCACATGCCTTCAAGTTTTAATAATGGCTGCAGCATTTCTCATGTCAGTTATATGCAAATTACTGCTATTTTCCTGGGCAATTTGCACACCCCTATCTCTAAATCTGATGTCTGTTGTCTGAGACCTCAAGATGGCTTGCTCCTTAGAAATTGGGTTTGCTATGTGGCCAGATGTCACACAGATCTCCCCCCTTCTCCTGCCCCTATCAATATTAAGGACAGGGAAAAGTGTCGTCTCAGCTGCCTTTTTGTTTATAAGGAGTCTGAGATTTCTGCTAACGTTTAAAAAAATATGATGGAAGGCATTGAGAATAAAGGAGAAAACTTCAAGAACTGAAAGGACTCAAAAGTTCTGATTGGTTTTTAAGCTTGAGAACTTTTGGATGTTAAAGATAAGGGATATATTTTGTCATCCAGAGCAATAGCCTAAAACCTCAACCCCATTATTAGCATGGATTTTGGAAGGGCTCTCCCATGTGGTACACAGCCAAGTGGTTCTTCTGACTACGGCCAACAAACCCATCTCTTTTTTCTCCAGTGATAGCTGTGACTATGTTTTTGCAGAGCAGCCATGGGGCCTCCTTTTCTGTCTTCAAAACCACAAAAGCACAAATGTTAAAGACATTGTGAGATTTGAATGGATGGTTTCTTTTGGGGTTTTTTTCACTCTTCTTCACTTCCCATGTCTGATCAGGATTGGAAACGGAAGTGTTGAAAGACTATACTTAGGTATTATTTATTGAGCACTGACACTGTGCTTGGAGTTTAACCACTCTGTGAAATACCACAAAAAGAAACTACTTTTACTGTATTTCAAGCCCAACCAGAATGAGAAATTACTGGAAGTTTCACAAGAATACTCTGTTTTTGCAAGACTTCCAGGCTAGTTCTGTAGATCAAAGATGGTCAGGCAGTCTTGGATGAAACCCAAATGAACATTCGAATATTGGGTGCTTAGCCAAACCAAAGTGAAGCTCTGAATCCTAAGGTTTGCTCTCTCTTCTGTCCTTCAGTGTTGATAATTTGCAGGTTAAACCTGCCTGATGCAACTTGAAGCTTCTATTTGATCCATAGATAATATTTTGGGTCCTCTGTGTATGCTTTTTACAGCTTGCTAACAGGCTTTCTGATACCATTTTAAATTATTTGGTGTAAAACCCAGTGGCTCACAGTAATATACAGAGCTAATTCATGCCCAAGGGAATGTGAGCTGTTCCTACATCAGGTATTAGAAGGAATAATTACACTATTCTGTTACAGGAAAGAGAAGGTTAATGTTAGCATACCATGAGCAAGGCTCACACGTTGTATCTTATATATTAGAGCTGGTGTACTATTCCACACCAATGAAGTGACAAAACTTGAGCCTTTGTACTCTGGGGTCTTTTTTTAAGCTACCATCCACTTGCTGTGGAGTAAGTGCTTGCAGAGAATTGCCATGGCATTTCAACTGAGTCCAATTTTGTACTCAAACGAATCTGATTATCTGCATCCATATTTTTGTTATTAAAATAATTAAGTAATTATAAAGTAAGTAAATTAATAAATAAATATAAAAGTGAAGATGAAGTCTTCTTTATAAGAGATGTCACATTGACCTTCTCAGTTCCAGCCCTTTTGAATTTCTGTCCTTGGCTGGTTGTTCCATGGTAGAATTTTCCATATTGCTCCTCTTGTGGACCAGTATTTCCATGATCCTTAAGTGCTGTCCATTCATGTCTCTCTATCATCCTTTCAGGGCTTCTACATCATACTAAAGCATGCTAAATGTTAAAATACATAACAAAATCATGGTTAACTGTTTTGAAGACTGTGTTATCTACATGTTTTTTGACACCCCTGGGTCTCACAGAGACTAGGATATGTGACAAGATGCTCTTCTGCTGCTAGCTTTGTGTCAGTTTGCTCCATGACTTGCAACAGGCTTGCGGGATTTGCATGACACAATTTCTCCACTTGTGAAGGATAGGCAAGCACACTCCCTAGGTCAAAATATTTTGAAGGCTGTATCTGTAAGAACTCTCGGAAAGATGTATATTATTATTATTCTGCTCTATACACAGTAAGTTAAAAATACTTATAATAATGTAAGTTATATAGTCTGGTGTGGCATCAACAAATATTTAAACTTACAGAGAAAGAATCATCCTGGTTAGAAAAAAATCAAATCTAGGCTCCTGACATCTGAGACAAACTTCAGGGAAGGGATAAGTTTGAAATTCTTAATAATGGCTACTTTGTGATACTCATGACAGCAATGTCAAATACTTAAAAATACTTGGACTCTGCTGTTAATCATGCATTGGAAATCTACAGACATAACTCCAACTTTAATGAAAATTAAGATGAAGTGTGGATCTAGCTGCATATTTATGTTACGTAGTGTGCAGAAACTTATTCTTGCATAAAATCAATACTTAGTGGTCAAATTTCCCTCATTTCCCACTAATAATGGATGGAGTCATATGGTTCAGCTGTAAATCTACCAGCTGGAAGTAATGAGATGAACTGTCCGTAGCAATATGAAAGATATACATGCCTATTCAAAGGCAGACCATCTGTGGAGATCCATGGAGAAGGATAGCAGAGAATTTTATATAGATGTACAGTAAAACAGTCTCTCGTGATACTGTAGGAGCTGTGGGGGCCTAATCTTTACATTTAACTATTAAATTAGAAAGGGCAAAGCCTACACAATACCAATGGTATTAGTCATGTCTGGAGGGGCATCCAATACCAGATGTCACTTTTCTGATCTTTCATGCTCAGCTCTTATAGTTTTTGGCACGTCAGAGTTCGCATCTGAGTACAATTTAAGTTATAACAATACAATCAGCATGTCTAACTATTTTTGCCTTTCTTCCTGCTATTTTGGGAGCTAGGCTGTGGTGAGTCTCTGTTGTTTAATCTAAAAGCCTAAAGCCTTCGTTGTCCCCGTCTCCAGACTCATGAGGTAATGCTGGGGGATGTCAGAGACCGGTGTTAAGGAACAGTTGTTTGACAAGTGCTACTGGTTTTAAAGTGAATTGCTTGTTTATTGGCTGCACAATTATTCATCTGTGAGCATAGCATAGAAAAAATAATGTTGACAGTAAACTAGTATCTTTTCTTGGTATAAATTATTTAAGTGAACGAGTCATTGTTTTAATATGAATGCAGTTCTGTACAATATAACAGGAAAGGTTTGTTTATTTATTTAACAGGCAAACAAAAGCTTTCATGATCAGATAAAAGAAAATATATGTAGGGAATTGTGTGTGGAGGAGCACAGTCTGCTCTTCTGGCTTGTTATAAGATAAAGTCATCTCCCTTTATGCAGATTATTCATGTTTATTTATGACATTCTGTGAAAGGAAAGACACTCAAATGCCTCAGGGCTATGGCCCAAAGTAAATAACTTGTCATAATATACCTTGCAAATGATAATATAAACCACGGGAAATCCAGGGAGGAGATGCACATACATTCCAAAGCTGGGAAGTTATTGAATGTTTAGGCTTAAGGAGCAGATAGTTTTGATTGGGGATATTTCCCTTGTTTCTGTATGTTAGATGAATTACTCTGCATGAGTGATATCCATTGTACTGTGTTTATTCTTTTCCGCTTTTGTTCACCAATCACTGCGATGTCTGGTCCTTTCCCAAAGATGGTCTGTATAATAAATATGTTAAGTCTGACAAGGAATGGATGGTAATGCAGCATCAATGCCCTCTGGGGTTAGGGAGTGTTCTGGTTATTTTTGTGTCTCTGTAAGCTTACGATACAGGCATTTGTATAGATAAAATCTTGACTCAAGTTCAATGCAGAAATCTTTCCACTGGGGGAGCTGGCAGCCTGGGTTTGAGCAGTAACACCAGCAGATGCATCTTTGCATTTCTTGCTGCATCCAGGCCTGTTGCTTTGTACTCAGTGTTCGGACCAAAAAAAAAGACTTAATGAATTAATTCAGTGTTTCAATATGGATTACATCTATAAAGAAACCCAGGACTCTGGTAGAGGTAAGGTAGCTGCTACATAAGGTGCTCTGCAGTAAAACTGTTTTTGGGAATCTTGGGGCCTGTTCCCTATGCTGTCATGTGCCAGTGCTATAGCTGGATGACTCGCTTAAGAGCTTGACTCTTGAGCAAGCTGTAGGTAAATCAGTTGTAGCTAGTTTGGCTCTCTCTGTACTAGTAGATTGAACAGTGCCAGAATGCTGCCACGTGATCACTTCTACTGTTAATTTGTTATTCTACTTTTTAGCCCAGTTTTGGCCTGTGCCAATAAACACTCTTCCAAACAGTTCCCAGACACAGTTCGGGAGTCAGCAGGAATGAGCAAGACACGGCTACCAATAGGAAATTTGGATGCAAAGCACTTTGCTATCACAGCTGGAAAGAACTGTCCCTAGCCCTTTTTATTTAGTAAGAAAAAGTAGTTCTTGAGTGGAGCACTGGGTACTTAATATCTATTACATAAAAAACACAGTATGTTTTTTTCCTTTTGAGAGTTTGCTAGAAATGTTTCTCTTCTGACTCACAAACTTCAGTAGTTTTTAAGTATATTTTCAATATAATTTGTTTTCCTTTCAAAAGCAAATGAGCCCAAAATTTAGTCGTGATTCTAAATTGTATTTTGATTATTGTTTTCATATATAACATATATTTTAATTTTTTCTTTTAGAAGCATAATGGTCCATTAAGTCAAGGTTGGCCGACATTAATATTAGGCGCCTCTAAAAAGCATCTCAAATAATCTGACCCTGGAATTATCTCCTGAATGTGCTCTTCTCTATCTGATGGAGGAACCCAGGGAAACTATGCTTCAAGTTTAGATGGTGGCATTACACAGGCTGAATCTGAATTTAACGTTGTTGTTATTGCCTTTCACTGGTGCAGTTAGCACAATAAGATCTTGAATTTTGCTGTAATTTGCAGGCATTTCTGGCCAACAAGTTCTTAATAGTTGGATTTTTTGGCAATATTCAGTTAAAATTTCTTGGGGATTTTTTGCCTTTTTGTTTTTGTTTTTGTTTTGGGTTTTGTTTTGGTTTTTTAATTTGGTTTGGTTTGGTTAGGTTTTGGTTTTTTAATTTGGTTTTTTGTTTTGTTTTGTTTTGAGGTTTTTGTTTGTTTGCTTGGGGTTTTTTTGCCATCTTGTCATCTTACAATGAAAATTATTGGGGCTGGGACCTAGCTGTGCAGGGCTGCTACCTGTTATAAAGTACCTAGTATTTGGAGAGACCAACCTGTGGTCCAAATTTGCTGTTCATGTATCACATCCAAACCTCTAGCATTTCATTGCCACCATTTCATTGCAGTGACACCTTGTAGGTTGCAATCCTATGTGTAAAATATCACAATGAAGATTTACCCAGGTTTCTTCTCTTTCTGAGTATCCCCAGTAAAAGAAGCATGAAATGAAGCAACAGAGTCATCAACATAACAAAATAGCATGCTTTCTAAAGAAAACAACAGTGGCTGATAAAATGGCTTGCAAAACAATTGTGTCAGGAAAACAATGACGCAGTTGGGCTGGGCCTGACCTTCTACAAAGCCCAGAGGAGGCCACATCTGGCATTTTGATTCTGACCCCCTTCTGAAAGCAGTAAAACAGTTAAGTCTTAACTGAATGTAAATTTTTCTTTTTTCTTTTTTTTTTTTACTAAAAAGAAGTTACCTCAGAGGGTCCTGAGAATTAGAAGCCAGGATAGATTTCTTCCAGTGCACTGTGCAATTTTTCCCCCCTTCCCTAAAGAGGTAGGATTATGTAACCTAATAAATTGGTCTCATTACAGAGCCACTGACAGACAGACATATAGGTTGCTGCCAACTGGCATGTGTGCTGAAGGTGAGCACACCCAGGGGCTGGTGGAAGTGAGCAGTGGATGCAGCACTCAAAGACCATCTGGCTGAAGGAGGTCAGGCCTGTTGCATAAAGCAGGGGGAGATAAGGATGTCAGCAGCATAGAGGGCGACATCCATCAATCAACTTCTTCATTATAGCAAGATTGAGCACTGCAGGTCCTTGGGAGGAGGAAGAAACCAATGATCCCTCATCTCACAGGTGGCAAGTCTAAAAAGTCTAACCTTTCACATTTCTAGGGGCAGGCAGGATGAAAAATGTGTTTTTAATGAATTACCCATAATCACACACACATACAGACCTACACGATATCCTATTTTCATATATATTTCCCCTGCAGGATAAAATGATTAAATAGAAAAGTCTCATTATTTATTTTTTAAAATCATAAAAGTGTGTCTTAGCAGGAAGTAAATTTTCAAGTCTCTGATCAAGTAAATAATTCTCTGTAATAAAAATGAACAGAATTTTTCTCTGCATCTGCATATCACCCGAAAGGATAGAAGAATGCTAGAAGAAAATATGCCAGAAGGTAACACGATGAAATGAACATTCATGGCATTTTTACTCATCTGAACTAAAAATCAGATGATTAATTAAATCTCAAACTAAAAATTGGAGGATTAATTAAATCTCAGGCTTCAGGGACTGAAATATGAAAGAGCCTGTTTCTTCTGCACATTCCAATACATGCCAGAGTACATTGGGGAAGATTTGCATTCCACTCAGAAATGTCACTAACCATCAGAGGCAGAATTTGTAAAGGCAAGAAAAAATACAAAATTCAAGAAAATTGTCCTCAGGCTCTCCAAAGATAACCAACAGAATACAGCTGATAGAGCAGGAAGCCTCTAGAAGGTTTTTAATCATCGGTATCATACTGCAAAGGGAAGAACAGATCTGAGATCAGGACCCTCCGTGTAGTCCAGCAGACCTGCTTACCACCAGGTGTGTAAGTCTAACTCACTTGGCAGCCTGATTCATATCCATCACTTCAGCATAGATAAACTGAGAGTAAGTGCTTCTAGAGGAGGAAGAGGGCACAGATACCCTGAGCTACCTGCTGAATCTCCCTTTTCCACCAATGATAGTAGATTGAAGCTGGAAGAGGGACTTAAATCCTGACCTATTCCCAAATTTAGGTGGAGGTCTAAATCTCCACTTGTTTCCTGATCATGCAGGGACAATTTAGAAAGAACAGAAATACACACAAGCTCAGGTGAACTGGGCTGCATGGGTCACAGCATCCTAAAATAGGCTTTGGTGTTAGCACTTATCTGGTAAGGTAATGCCAAGTGATTTTGCAGGAACTGCTGCTCTATAACGCTGCAGGTTTTACAAGAAGATTAAATCGGCTGTCATTTCTCTCACTTCACATTCACCAATGTCAACTTTCTCCTTCACAGGGATTTGGCCCTGCCTGCAAATGAACTCCCTAATGTCCCAAAGTAGGCAGACAAAGGGAAAAATGTTTGTAGGATGAGGAGGACTTTTTTCATTCACTTTTCAAATGATTGCCATATTTTGACGCTTGTAATGAAGCCAATGAGAAAAATATTACTAAGAAAAAGGCCTCTCTAACAGGGAACATGTATGATTATTATCTCAGTGCTCACCTGAGAGTGTGCAATAGATCAGGTTTGCCTTTCTTCCCCCAAAAGCACCAGCAATCAATCAGGTTAGAATGAGAAAGAGCTAACAGGGCCTTTATTTTTGTAGATCATTAAAAATGACCCAAGGGACCAATTTTCTGTACTTTTGCTCAGTTTCCTTTTGATTCCAGTCATTAAGAATGAGATACATATAGCTGTAGGGTCAGACAATGAACCAAACTCTCCTCTTGCTTGTGTCGATGGGTTCTGTTAAAGTGGAACTGGAATAAATGAGAGGAACATGCCTGACTTCTCTTGGCAGCTTTACTCAAGCACAAATGCAGCTAAAATCCTTTCTCAGTGAAAAGTACCTCAAATGAAACCTGAAGTGACTGAATTAAATTGCATTATAACCCTGCAGAGGTCAGGAGGTCAAATTCAAATTTGGTGCAAGCAGTGGTAATGAAGTTGCCCTCTCTGTTGCAGGGCTTTATCTAAACTCAAGTATATTGTTAATAAGTGGTATAAGCTTTTATATCAGTGATATTTAACTAAATTTTAACTGTTCACCAACTGAACTGAAGTACTAGGAAATGATGGGGACATACATCTGCAAAAGTGCAAACAGAAATATTATATCTCTGCAAATCTAGATCTGTGTGGTTTAAGCAGGCAATAGTTTTACAATGATATTTTCACTGGTGAAAAAACAAAAAAACAATAGAAGAAAATGCATCATCTCAGTTACCAAATGGGTAAGAATTCTTTCTCAGCTGTGCGTGCTACCACATACAGTACTGCCTACACACAAAGAGATCCACCTGCACATGGAAGTCTATTTAGTCTATTTATTTTTAAAGTCTATTTATTTAACCAAACCTCAGATTAATAAATCATACTCTGCCTGCTGAATGCTGCAACATCGGTGAGCCCTGAAATGATCTGTAGACTTGGCCATTTGGGTGAATGCACTGGTCATGAGTCAGACCTGATAAGGTAATCCTCTGCTCGCCTGCAAATTGTCATACAAGAACCTCCTAAGTGTCTGTCATGTTGTGCTAAAGGCTGATACCAAGGGTGGGGAGACCAACATACAAAAAAAATTTCATGTCTTATTTATGTATCTCTGATGACAGAAACATAAAATATTACCTCTATCAAACAACTGTAGTTTTCTTCTTCCCCCCTTCTAGTCTTTTAGTAAAAAAGAAAGGAATTGCAGCAGATATATTTAAATTCTATTTAGAAGTTTTCTGTGAGAATTCCTTCATTTCATAGTCCAGGGCTGCCATCAAAGTCAAACCTATTAATTTGACCCAAACACACAAACACATGCACTACTTTTGAGAAGGGAGAGGAAAGAAAGGAAAAGAGGATAAGGAGGTGGAGCCAGAAAAAGAGGGGGCAGGAAATAAAACCAGAATATAGCATTAAATATTTCCTGAAGGCACGTGTTTTCTAGCCCACCTCACCCACAGTCCCCCTTCCTTCCCCATACAGCATTTGTGATCTCTAGTTCCTACTGAAAACTGATTCCAAGCCTGCTTCATTTGGCCATGTGAATCATATCAAATCCCTTCTTTCTCTGTGGAAACTGTACCTTGCTGGCAAGCACAACAATGCAGACCACTCCTTCACAAAAAGCAGTGGAACAAATGTGCTGGGACCAATACGAAAATAGACCTGAATGGTATCCCCTGTGCATGGACACTATTGTCTTTGGCTGTATGGAGCACACTGCTGTTTCAGGAGCTGTTTATTTAATATTGCACTTCTACAATGACTGTAGAAAACGGTGAGTTGAATGTAGTGGTCCATAACACTTAGCATTTTTTGCCAGCCATCAAGTACCAGTTATCTCTGCCCTGAAAATTTCTCTACAGCTTAGTAGGAACCATGGCTGCAAAACAGTGTGTCCAAAATTCTAAAAAAAATAATCTTTTACTAATAGCAAGGTCAAGGACCATTCCTTGACAATGTGAAGCAGTCATGAAGAGACTCTTACTGCTCTAATAATAGCTGTTATGTTGTTCCGGATGCTCCCAGACATCTGGTTTCCTGTTCCATTTTTACCTATGACTCCATGTCAAAATCTCTAAAGGCAGTGTAAATATCCAGCGGGCTCTGATTCTGTTTCCTAAATTCTAGTTAAAATGTTTCAAAAAGAGTTGTGTAAGCTGACCTAGTTATAGAGCATGATATGTGATCTCTCTCCCTCTCTTCTCTTTCTTCTTTATTCAAAGAAATACAGCGAGGGCTCATCTGTGTAACTTGCCAAGCATCCTAAGAAATGAAATAGTGATGACACACCAAGGAATTTGAAAACACTCAGAGCTGTCTTATTCTGAGGTAGAAATCAAACTTAAATTGATCCTGAAAGGAGATAAAGCCTCTGAAAATGTTTGGGGTTTTTCTGATCAAACAGAATTCCTACTTCACATATAGAAATAAAATATGACTCAAGTCTCAGATTTAAAAAAAAAATTAAATGGTGTTTTCTACAGAAACTGGTGGAGGAACAGTATAACTTGCTGGCTTAGCAGTGCTATTCTAAGCCATTCATGTTACATGTTAGATTTTTGGCAATAACTGACCTGCTGTGAGTCTCCTGGGAAATGATAAGTTTGCCCACTTCCTTGTTTATCAAAAGATCAAAACTTTTATCTGAATTACTATCATGCATACTTTAAAATCCAGTCTCTCGTGTTAATTAGTTGTGTAATCACATCTAACACTTTTGGGGATGGAGTAGAACAGGATTTACTTTGTAGGTGAGAAAGGATCAAAGCAGTGCTCTAACAAATTATTATGGTAATTAGTGCTAGTCTTGTAGTTTATCTCCAGGGGGCTTTTAATAGAAGCAGTGAGAGCTTGGGAAAACCTGTGTGCAGGATAAGCATGCACTTGAAGAAACAAAGCTTGCCAAGCTCACAGGGCAGTCTGGCAGGGGGACTGGAGATGAGTGGCATGAGAGGAAATTGAAAGGCATATCAGGTAGTGAAGGGGAGAAGTGATCTGAACGTGCTACGCCGTTTTCAAGATGCAAGAGACCTACTGCATCCCTGTGTCCCCCTTCAGCCTTGAAAAAAAAGCTCTAATAACCCTTAGATTTGTTGAGTCTTAGCCAAAAGACTAGCTGTTGCTGGGGCATAAATGTCAGAGAAGGACAGCAGCCTTCTGCAGCATGGCTCCATGAGCTGAGGAATATGGAAAGTGTAGGTGTCAGCATGTAGGCCCCCCACAAATGTTTTTCCTCAGGGTGTTACCCTAAAAAGGTTCAGATGTGACCATCAATGCATAGAGCATGCAAAGACAGGATAGGAACAGACTTTGCCACCAGCCTGTGTTGTGATGGTCATTACTCCCCATAGGGAGTAATAAAAGCCCTGGGTGATCCTTCCATTTGAACCCCAGACTCCTAATTCAATGCCTAATTGTTCCCCAGTCCAATTAATCCATAGGGATACGAGTGGGCAGGGCTCCAGTCCTTTTCATGCTGCCGCTTGTTTTATTGTGGGGTCTGTAGAGGTCCCCTGAGATGACCCTCTCAGTGATAAAAATATCTCTTACAGTTCCCAGGGGGAAGGGGGCTGATGTTGCTCTCTCCTTTGGAAGGGCAGTGCTAATGCTGGTGACAAGGACAACCCTGTGAGGTCTCCTCGGGCTGGCCTGCTGCCAGGACAGCAATCTGCCCGCCACCGCAGCCTCGGCAGCCGGCCGGGCGGCAGTGCTGCTGCCTGCCTGACACCCCCCAGATTGGCAGGGCTCCTTTGCCAGGATGGAAACTGTCTCTGGTGAACAGCTCGCTATTAGTGCTCTACTTTTCGCAGCAATTAAGTCAAGAACCATGGCACCTGTTCATCTCACCTCCCTTGCGGGAATTAACATGCCGTATGGGAAAGAGATTTGCGCGGGGGTGGGGGCAGGGGGAGAGAGTTCCCTTGTGTCTGTTAAAGGCAAATAGCAATGCATCTGAGGTTCTTCGGGGAATAGCAGGCTTGATGAATTTACAAGAATTTTGAGGAGAGTTGCTTTTACCCTGGGGGTGGTGAAAATGTCCCAGATAATTTGGTTTTAAGTAGATGTTCACTTTGTGTTGTTAGTTTTCTCCCTGGCTGAGGAATACTTACGCCTGAGTGAAAACCACTGAAGAGATCCTGACGACACCTCAAATCTCTCTGATAATGAGAATATAACTGCTTCAGTTTGAATGAACAATGTTTTAATCTATGCTGCTTGTATGTACAAAGGCTCTGAAATGGACCTCGGGTTTGCCTAGGGATTTGCTGTGTGTATTTACTTAAGCAGTGAACCTGAAAAATGGCATAATTGTTCATCTTGCAAAGAATTACCTCATTCTGTCTAATCAACCTGACAGGACAAAACAAATCAATCCTTTTAAAAGATGTATTTTTTTCCAGGAAGACGTGGATATTAAGACGGTATGTAGATGCTGTCGGTTCCAATTAAAATCAATATCTGTCCTGATTTGTGGCTGTTGTCTCTGTGACAGCGAGGGGGCTAGATAAGGGGACCCATCTGCTCAGCTCTCCCAAAGGGGCTCCAAACAAGTGAATGACCTGCAGTGTTTATTATTAAGTTTTCAAAGGGAAACTAGTTTTGGTCTAATTGAAGGAATAATACGAGAGAGGTTATTTCTGGTCAGTTCCCTGCTGTTTTCACTCCAGAGAATATATTCCAGGTGTTAGCTAGGCAATGCTATGATACAGTATTGACTTTCCCTTGTGTTTAGGCATGCTGGTGCCAATGGACCAATAAACTGCAGTTATGAATGTAAAGCCAACTGTTTCAGAGGAACTTTTTGCTAACTATTTAGTAAGCCAGATGGTTAATGACTACATTAATTTTCAAAAGCTTCTTTCCCCAGGAGCGAAGTAATTGTAATTTTTCAACACCCTTGTCCTTCTTTTTCATCTATTTTATTTCGCTTCTTTTCTTTTGCACTGCTAACAGAAGATTGGTTGTGAGAGACTGCTGTTTTGTATCACATTTTTTGTAGCTAACAGTTCTTTCCCCTTCTTGTGACAACAGATTTCATGGGTAAAGTCTAAACAATAGGGGAAAATATAGGCCTATAATTTTCATGTGGAATATGATAGATAAACCTTATTCTTTAAAATAGCATATGATGTCATCCCTGGATCATGCATGTGTTAGATATTGTGTGTATGTGTCTTTAGGCAGGCAAACAGAAAAAGCAAAGGCTGTGCAGAGCAGTGACTCAGCCCAAGTCTGGAAAATGAAACAGCAACCGGCTCTGGCTTTATGTCTTCAGGCTGGGTCATCCAGATAGTGGAGTAATATACTCAGGAAAGCAATCTCAGGCTACAAATTATTTTGTTTTATATTAATTGCTAGGAGGAACAAGGTTTTACAATTTGGTTTCTGGACTAAACAGATAGAGAAAGATTTTCAGTTCTGGTGGAATGTAAATTTAAAAATCTTAGAAGTTTTTTTAAAAATCCATCTTTGAAAACACTTTAAAATGTTTGGTTTGACCTTGGTTTTTTTTTCTTTTAGAATACTTTTTTTGTATATTAAAGGGAAAAAAAGCTACCATTTAAAATAATATCTTCTGACTTGTAAAAATTCCTTCTCACTTTTCAAAATTAATCCTGCATAATTTTATTTGGAATTCTGCATACCTTAAATGAATGTGATTTGATTTTAAAAATATGCTTGGGTTTTGCAATAGGTTCAAAATGCGGGTAATGTGGGCTGCAAAAAAAGAAAGAGTGAATTCTCTGCATAGGGAGTTAATAAGAATTTGATTGTAATTAAATTTATATAAACAGTAGAACAAGGCATTGTTTTTGTAATAGTAAATATATCTTCAAATAGATGTTTATTTAGTCATCCTAAAGCCATTTAGGAACTTGGATTTCTGCTGTTTTCTCACTGGGAATACAGACAATCAAGACACAAAACTTCAGAAGAACTTCTTGTTATCTCCCTTCTGTCCTATATCTTTTGTTCCAAAACCAAAATTGAGACCATACTTCAATCCTGTCTTTAATTGTTTGACTTTGAAGCCAGCTACCAGCCCCACAGCCACTCAAGAAAGTGCAGAAAGCAGTGGGTTGTAGACAACTGAGGAAAGATGTTCTCATTGTCTCCCGGTGATGCTTCTCTTGTAGTCACTGCAGCAGTGCCTGGAGCCCACGTTCAGCCCTTCTGTGGGTAAGGTCATCCTGGGCGAGAGCAGCCACCCATGAGCTGTTGGGTGAAACAGAGATGCCAACGTCTCCTTCTTCTCCAGTGGGGTGGTGAGTCCTGGGTTTTGTTTCCCCTGCTTTTAATTTCACTTCAAACCAACTTCCACCCTCCTTTCTCTTTTTTTTAATGCGGGTGCCAAGCTGAAAACTTTGTTGTTCACACAAACCAAACTCAGCTGCTAAATCTAACCCATTATATTGTTTTAGTTCTTTATTAGAGGGTAGGGGTGTGGGTCTGTGTAAAGATTTTTTGGCTTTTAAGCGGCGTTTTTCTTGAACCAAGCATGTTGCACTGCACCAAAATGTCTTTACTAATCAAGAAAAAAATTCCCTAATTCTCAGCTGTGCTAGTGTGAGGAGATGGGGAGAAGCTGTGATCCAGGGCCAGCCATTGTTTCGGAGCAGAATGCTGAGGTGATTGACAGTTGCAAATTAATGGGAACGATTTTTAGACAGGGCTTGTCACATGAGGGCCTGGCCATCCTGGACATGCTGTCTGTGCTTTAACTTTCTAATTCCATCTGGAGTTTAGACAAAGAGGCCTGGATGAATCCTGCTCTCTGTCCATTTGGCTGTCATCATTTTGATTAACCTGATTCTTCAGCAGGAGCAAAAAGTAGTTGGCTTCAGTCCACGCAGACATCAGGAAAATAGCTGCTGTAATGGCCCGATGATCTCCATGCAAGAGATCCTGGGGCTAATCTGCTTTTTCTCCTATGTCTAATTAAAAACTTCTTTTCCTGTTTACATTAACAATTTTTACAATATTTTCATTAAATAATTGCTTTTGGAACTGTGGGATAGTCGGAAGGTTATTTTTTTTCCAGCACAGGTGTTATGTAAGTAGGGGTGAAATGGGAAAAGGAGAGCAGATATGGGAGGGGGAAATTGTTGTGGGAAGGAAGGAGGGAAGGAGGGAAGGAAGGAGGGAAGGAAGGAGGGAAGGAAGGAAGGAAGGAGGGAAGGAAGGAAGGAGGGAAGGAAGGAAGGAGGGAAGGAAGGAAGGAAGGAAGGAAGGAAGGAAGGAAGGAAGGAAGGAAGGAAGGAAGGAAGGAAGGAAGGAAGGAAGGAAGGAAGGAAGGAAGGAAGGAAGGAAGGAAGGAAGGAAGGAAGGAAGGAAGGAAGGAAGGAAGGAAGGAAGGAAGGAAGGAAGGAAGGAAGGAAGGAAGGAAGGAAGGAAGGAAGGAAGGAAGGAAGGAAGGAAGGAAGGAAGGAAGGAAGGAAGGAAGGAAGGAGACTTCTACTCATGGCTAACTTCAACAGGGAACCACATGAGCCTGGGGACCTTACCTTTCTGCTTTACTGCCCCTGCAATTGTCCCCTGCCCTTTCTCTATGATCTGTCAGATCTAGGGCAAGTTTCATGAGCTTAATTTATTACAAATGAGCATCATTGAAAAATACATGTACAATAAAATTACTGTGTTTCCATGTTTTACAACAGTACTTTTAAATACATTTTTATTTTCTATTCTCTGGTCCATTTTTTAGTTCTTTATTTTTATTTCACTATTGGCTGGTCAAGCCAAAGAGCTGACTACAAAAGCTAATATTCCTCAGCCCTTTCCTGACTGAAAATATTGGTGGACCCTTCTTGGTAACCAGCCAGACGTCAGGTTCTGCACATGACTCATGCCCCAGTCAATTTGAGAGAAAAAAGAGCAGAAGAAGGCACTGAAATATAATGCCTGTCCCCATCAAGTTCAGAGGGCAGCCCCCAGGTCACTGTATTTAAAATAATGACTTCTCAGAGATTTTTCAAGTTCACAATCCCTCTCCACTACTCATAGGAAGTGATTCTATCTAGTCTTTGCCTTGGGGTTGGGGATGGATATACAGTCCACTGTGCAGGAAAAGAGCATCCATCTTTGACCCAGGAAATTGGAGGAACCTGCTATTCTACCTGGTCAAAATGCTTATGCCTGCCCATGGGGTCAGCCATGCTTCCTTGCTGCCCCCATGTTTCACAGCCCCCCGGTCTTGCCTCCCAGCCTCCATGGACAAGAACCAAGGCCACCTGGGACATGCTCCTGGCCTGCAGCCAGCTGTGACATCTGTTCTCATGCACTAAAATGTACCAGCCAGAAAAGTGGGGGAAAAGTATAGGTGCTCTTGAGTAACTCTGATCAGAGATGTCTCTGCTTTGCTTCCTGGTCTCAGCCCAGAAGAGGAAAGTTCTGCACTTCTTATGGAGGAAGTTTCTGTGTGTCTTTCTTTCTTCTTCTTTTCTCTCTTGCTTCAACACCAACAGCACCAGGTTTTCTGCTGAAGTGCACTGTCATTTACTGAGCCTAATTACACAGCAGCAAACTGAAATCCCTCTTGTCTCCTTTGGACAACTTGGACTCATTGTGTGGATCATGCAAGTGGGATTTGACACAGAGCCAGGAAGAAGAGTAAATGAATATGGTCACTTCAGGTCATGGTCATAAAAAGCCATAGCTCTTGTGCTGCAGATGTGTCTAGGCTTTGGCTCTTTTGTACAGGTTCCAGTGGAGGAAAAAAAATGCAACTTATTTGTAGTGAGCCAGGCAATGAGTGATATGTTACAGAGGAAAGCTATGGTCTGTTTTAAGCTGGGGTGAGCAGTTGCTGACTTTGGGATGGTGTCTCAGCCTTAGATGTTTGTTCTGACAGGGAAACTAGGGAACTGATGAGAAGAGAGGTCATCAACATTTTATTCTTATTTATCTCTGACCTGAAGAGGCACAGACATAGATGATACATGGATGGTTGTTTTCAACAATCTGCTCTTGCAGATAAAATGGCCATGCTTGGGCAAGCAAATGAGAGAAAGAGAGAGCTGAGATTAGGTTTCCAGTTTCATTGCAAATGAACAACCTAAAATCCCATTTCTGATTTTTTCCTTGGTGTGGTGTGTTTATTACTCTGTGTAAGGTAAATAGCTGGAAGTGTGGCCAGAAGTATTCTCTTGGACCACCTTTCAAAATGTGTTATTTCTTGTCTTTGCTGCACTGAGACAAGTAGGCTTAATGGATGGAGCTAGAGTGATGTCCCTTTTACTAGCCAAACCCCTCCTGAGGGTCCTGGCAGTTGAACAGCCCAGGGTGATGCCTGCACAGCCATTGGCTGCTCACTAGTGATGGGCTGGCAGGCTGGGCTGCAGCAAGCGTGGGCATCTCTTGTTGCAAGGTGGTCATGCTTGGTAGGTGTATGATCCACACCCACCCAAGCCCTCATAGTAGAATTTCCACTTGGGGTTCAGGAGAGATACAAGGGGCACATTTGGTGCCATTCTTAGGCAGATTGTTATGGCTGGAATAGAAGAAACAGAGATTGCAGCTCTTCAAACCACGCTGGGAAGAGGCTGGAGGGGAGAGCTGTTTGAACCACAAAATGTAGGTCGCTGTGAAGCAGAGAAGGCATAAACCTGAACCAAGACACAGTTTAGAACACACCACATGTGTGAGGAAAGTTTACCATCAGATGAACAGCTTCCGTGAACAGCTTTCATATTTCAGTAGTGTGCTGAAAAAAAACTGGATCCAAACACCATTCAGATTTAAAAGTATTTGGGTTTGGGTCAAGACCAGATTCCAACATCCCCTTTCCCTGTGTGCTTCCGCTGTCTGCAAAGTACCTGCTTCAGAACCCCACTGATGAACACTCCTGAGGTTTGGAAACCTTCACTTCCAGCTCCTAGCTGTAGCACATTGGCCCAGACATAATGTTGACACATACTTAGGTGAAGTTCACTGAACAATGCCACTTCATAAAAGTCCCATAAAGGTACAATCTTGTCCTCAGAGGAGATTTTATTTATGAAGACACAGAAAGTTGCATGTGTGTGTGTGTATGTACTCTGTAAAAAGTCCATTAGCCAAGGTGTAAGTGAAATGAATCTGACCTCTCTGTCATTAACGTGTTGTCTGCAAAGGTGCTGCTTCAGAGCATTCCCAACCTCACCCCAAACCCTCAGTGAGAACTGAAAGCAAGAACAGAGTTAGAGGATGATTTTTTCTTAAGTGCATCAAGCAGTATTTTGTCTGAGAAGAATAAGAATAATGAAGTAGAAAAAATATAAAAAGGCAACCCAGACCCATGATAAATCTTGGGTTTTTTCCAAGTCTTACTGAAAGCTCTAGCCAAAAAAGTAAGAAACAGTATCTGAAATGTTTGTGAGGGAAGGCGGCTGTGCCAGCACTCATCCAGCAACATCTGAGAAAAGAGAGAATTTTATATGTGATTGCCTTAGACTTGTTGTCATTATCAATTTAGCTTAGAAAGCTCATTTGATATGCTCGGCCATCCTGCGCACTTGCCAAAAAGGCAAGACTTCTCCACAGCTGCGGCTCTGAAGAGTTCTGAAACATTGTGAGAAGTGAACGAATGTAGCCAGCGAGGTGATACTGGATGCACTGAATTCCCCTTGAGGAAAACCACTTTGGATGGTGGCCCAGAGCTGGCACTTGGTGCACACCATCGTGTGGTGCTTGTCACTTGTAAATTCTCGTTCTTCCCATGAGTGCAATGCAGTCTGGTAACAAACTGATCTTTTGCTGCATCTTCTTCTCTAGCTGAGAGCATGCTCCTTTAGCACTGTAGATATCCAAACCAGCCCTGTTGTGTGTGACTTATATCACAATTTCATGCCAAGATGTTTTACATACCAGGTAACTGTCACTGGGGAAGCAGTGGCAGCTTCAAACATGGCTTTTGCTCAGTGGCTTTGTTAGTGAGAGCTAATTCCTGTGCTTTGAAGGTTCATAGGCAGCTCATGTTCAGCTGCACTGTGCAGTCGGGGCAAGATTCAAGCCACATGCTCACAAGCGTCGCTTTGCTTCACACTCTCCGTCTCCCTCATGCTTCACCCTGCATGTACCCTGCACACTCTTTAAGCAAACAAGCTCTGGAGGAGTCCAAAGCACTCTCTGCCACCACTTTCAGTCCAGAGGGCAGTAAAGGATGCTGGTTTAGAATCCTTTCCACAGAGGTCATATTTGACCTTACTGTTGAACGTAGATAATGTTGTCTGTTGCATAAGAAATGTTGAGGAGTGAGCTCCTCAGAAGCTTTCCTGTTGTAGCTAACCCTGTTTCATTCTAATCAAAACTGACTTCTGTGGACTTAAATGGAAAAAAAAAAGGTTAATACAGCTTCTACCATATTCACAAACCCCGTCCTGTAAGGGTTAATTCACACCTCAGGTTACTCCAGTTTAGTCTCTTCAGGTAACCTATGTCTAACATGGTTACAATGAATCTTCTATTAAGAGTTTGACAATATAACTGAATTCTTAAATTGCTAAATTCTGGTTTAGCCTCACTTAGACCGAAAAAGAAAGAAACCCCCTCTGTTGAGGGGAAGACAAAGGTCTTCACCAAAATCCCCTGCAGGTGAGTCCACCAGGACTGGATATAGCTGCAGCAGGAGGGAAGCAAAGGGTGGAAGAAATCAAATGGTGACTCTCCTGCCTCCTGAGACAACATGTGGATATGCTCCACCAAGGCAGGCAACTAAGGGTATTCCATAGATCCACCCCAGCGTGTCCCTCAATGTGAGGGCTAGCAGTAACAAAACTCTTGTATGAGAGGAATATTCAGGCTCGTCCTTTGGGAGCTTGCTGGGGGCAGCTGGGAGAACAGCCTCTATAAGCCTCTTTTAAGTGGTTTCACTATGTTTCTGCCACTGAGATGAGTGGGGATTTTTGACCCAGAAACTCTGGAGCTAAGGAGGAATTCAGGATGCTGCAAATACAGCCAATATTTCAGAGGGAAAATGTCAATTTTCGAGGGCCACCATCAGCAGCTCCCAACAAGGGACAACCAATAGACTCCCTTATTTTGAGCACTGTGTCAGGCACTCCCCCAGAGCTGTGCACCCCAGAGGGCATGTGCACCCCAGGAAACGTCCCTGCAAAGATCCCCTTCCCAAAAGATGTGGTGACTGTAACCTAATGGTATTGGACACTGAAGGCATAGGAAATTCAGTCTCAGATCCAGACTCTGCAAGGAAAATGATACTCACCCCTCACAACAACTCTATCTCTCTTTGTTTTCCCTTTTTAATTTTTTTCTAGTAAATTGTAGGCCCCTGAGAGACCGGTGGGTATAATAAAAAAAACAGAGGCAGGGATGCCCCTCAATTAATTGATCCTTGAACTTTGTTAATACAAGTCTGATCTTGCATCAATTAAAACATCTATTCCATTCATGTCCAGCCAGAATTTTTGGGGGCTGATCCAGTGGAGTATGTTCAGTCAGCCTCAGAGTGAGCCTGAGCTGTGAACTCCAGAAACCCTATCCAAGATGCGTAGGTTCTAATATAAAAAACATGTGATGTATTACCAGCAGGCTGCCTCCTCTCTGCTTTTTCCAGCCAACTGAGCAGCAAGAGTAGAGATAAATTCCCTGTAGATAAATGTCAGTCATATTTTATAAACAGATAAATGGATTCAGCAATACAAAGGGTCCTGCTTTTGAATGTGAATTTTTTTGAATTTCTGAGCATAGGTCCCAGCAACAGGATTTTGTGCTTAAACACTTGAGCATTAAATCCCTAGAGAGATTGTGTTGCAAAGTAAAAGAAAGTGAAGCCATTTAAAAAATTACAATAATAACCAACATCAGCATCATCCCATCATCTTTCCTTCAGATTGACTTACAGAATGTTGTTCTTCTGAACTCTTCCACAAGCAGAAAGGAAAAAAAATAAAGCTGCCAGTTTCATATATGCTTTAGATCATCACAAACGAGTGCTGCTACCACTATCTCTGTGCTGCCAGACTCTGTCCTGTGATTTAATGACCAAGTTAATGATCCCCTTTACATGTGCCTGGAAAAGTTAAACTTCCAGAGCCATTTGGGGTCTAAGGAATTCATCACTCACAGTTACCTTCCAGAGCTCTTCTCATAATGAGCCAACCTACGCTGGGAACACATCAGTTTAAAGATGATCCTATCTAGAGCTGGAAACCAAAGCACATGCAACTTCCCTGGCTTAATTGGTTTTAAAGTATCATTCATGATTTTAGAATTTTGGCACTGTTTTTCTCATTAAGGAAGACAGTAACTATCATAAAATATCCAAAATCCAACATATTTAAATGTGAAGTAAAAGAAAGTTTCCCTCTGAGCTGATAGTGAAAAATGCATGTGATGAATATCTGTGTGTAAAGAGAATAAGAAATGGGATTAATCAGGGAGAAGCCAAGCAGTGCTTGCCGGCAGGCAGAATGTACTACCTGAGTGAGCAGCACAGGAAGCAAAAGGTCTGTGTCTGCGTTGTGACCCCCTCTGACACTAATACATTGTGTGCAATAGGAAGATCAAATTGTAAGAAGCAATTCTTTTAAAAATATGGTGTCTACATTATGAGCATTTTTATTTAGAATCTGGCTTCTAAAGATGAATATGATTGTTTCCTTTAGCTCACATCAGAGATACAAGTAGAAGAACCCAATATCTAGCATCCCTGTGCTTCATCTTGCCTTCTTTTAGGGCTGATGCAGGAATCCTAACATGCTTCACTGGCAGAGATACTACATCCCTTTTAAGCAGAATACCATCACATTTCTGGAGGAAAAAAGTAATGTTCTCCTTGCACAATTAATGGGTCATTGCATTAAAAGAATAAGTACTAATATTAAGTTGAATAATGTTTTCCCTCTGTCTTAGAATTTCCTTTTTAAAGTTTGCTCCTTGGCCTTGAAACTCTTGACATTAACAAAACCTCAGGTACACTGACAATCATGCTTTCCTTTGGAAGGTTTTATTTCATCCCTTGCTTACATTATTGCTAACAATTTCTTTGTAGAGGTTAAAGCAAATTATCTTGTTCCTGTTAATGGCAGTGTGCAACAGAATGGAGTTTTGTTCATTTGTATTGCATATTGGCTAGATAATAGGCTACTTTTTAAAAATAATGGTTTTTTACAGCCATGTTGAAATTTCAGTAGACAGAATCCATTTTGCAGTCTCCTAAATCTCTAAACAGCTAAAAGATGATGATCAGAAACAGCTTGGAACAGAAACTGAAATAAAATGTCAAGAAATCCAGACTTAAATGAATTTGTACTTCTTAGCTAAAAAGAAATGTTCTAGTGCAGAATTTGCCCCAAACCACTAATGCTTGGAATAACATACTTATCCTTTGCTTGTCCTGCCTGTATAATACACTTGTGAGAGGTCTGGGCTGTCTTTGCCATGCTATTTCTCCTTCTGAACAGAGAACGGGATGCAGTGTTAGCAGAGACTTTGAGTGCAGTAGCTACTGAGTCTTGGTTTTTGCTTAAGTCATCTGTACTTGTTTATTTCCTTGGAGCTTTCCACTGGGAGAAAGTCACAGACAGTCGGCATGTTCCTAAGTATGCCAATTAGGATCCTCAAGCCCACACTTTCTCCTTTTCCTTGCTTTTTGATTTGAACAGATTTTTCTGCCTGGAAGCTTCCCTGTGGGCTTGGGAGGCAGATTACACTTTTCACCATGGGATGCATCCAGTTGGCTGCAGGAGATCTGGATCCTATCTTTATTTCTGCCACTAACCTACTTTGAGCAAGCTGCTTCCTTTCTCTGTGCCTTTGTGCCCTTGCTCACCAACTGGGATTAGAAACGGTACAGGGCAGAGCATGCCTGTAAAAATTACAGTGAGTTTCTGCAACACTTTTTGCACAGTGGGGTCTCTCAGTCAGGGATGTTATTAAACTCTTGCTAAAGGACAAATAAGAGTGACAGCTGCTTTTGATCCAAATTTCTCAATGACTCCTACATCTCATCCCAGATCTTTCTGCAATTCCTTTACTATCTCATTTTGTTCTTTACTTTTGTCCACACCGTCTTACAGATGTTTTTATATGCTTTCCTTCCCAGAGCTCTAAATCCCCCAGAATACCTGAACTAATATTGGCACATTTTCACACTAAATAGATTCCCCAAAAAATGCAGTGTCACTGTATTGGGACTCCAAACAAATACCTGCCATAAATTATGGCAGTGAAAAGTGTTAATTCTTGGCTTTTTGAACTTTTTTATAGAGTGAGATTTTCCAATGGGTTTTCATGCTTTGCTTCAGGCAGGATTGCTCTCTATTTGCATTAGGCAGCACTGCATGGTTGTGGAACACCCTGAGACTTTGACAGTATCACTCCATTTTGCACGGAAACTGGCTCACCAAGCAGTAGGGGGCACACAACCAGTCTCATTCCTTGTAACAGGGAGTGGAGCCAGTCTTTTGGCACATGGGTAGTTATAAATCAATGTCTGAACTCCTGCAGAAAGCTGTGTTGGTGATCTTTTATCATAGAATCACAGAGTGGTTTGGGTTTAAGGAGACCTTCAAAGATCACTCCGTTCCAACCCACCTGCCATGGTCAAGGACACCTTCCACTAGATCAGGCTGCTCAAAGCCCAGTCCAGCCTTGGCCTTCCTCAGACTGAGAGCAAGGTCAGCTCACAGCCAGAAAGCAGATGAGTCCGGGAGTAAGCAAAGGAGGGTTCTAGCACTGAACCCAAACTGGTTACCTGTTGCCTGTCCTCCGCTCTGTCTCTATTCTGGCAGTCCGTGTGTTTGAAGGAGAAACGTGGCTGGCCTTTGACAATGGTGCTTCAGGGGTCAGCTCAATCTGATCCTGTTTTCACACTCTCAGCTGTTTTAGGAGACCTAGGATTGTACTTCCTGAGATGATCAGGTGAATCAATTTTAAAATAAAGGTACAAAAATATACTAAGTAAAACTGGCCAAAGATTTTCATTCAAATACTGGAAGTTATTTGTTGATTTCAACAAACTTTGTATCATGACAAAAAAGTATCTTTTTTGATGCCTAAAAAAATGTTCCTGCACACACAGTTAATGCAATCAATTGTTCTTTATATATATAGAGCTGTTCTGCAAACAACTCAGGGCCTCTTGACAGACTGCATGAGTAAAAATTAGCACAAGATTATTGGAGGCACCAAATCACGCCATGGACTTGTTTGGATAATAAAGTTCAGAGGTACAGAGGATAATCTCATCAGAGAGAGGGTGACCAACTCTCAGTTATCATCCCTCTGTACACTTCCTTTTTAGCTAATTAAACCTTATTTCTTCACAGGAAGTAGTTTCTGCACATTCTGCAATAACTTGGCTTCATATTATTTGACATATCTCTCTTGTTTTTTATCTGGAGAAACAGGAAAAGTACAGTTCCAGCATGTAGACCTAAACCATTGCTTTATCTTTCCATTAGTGTATTAGCAGTTCTCATATGACATAGTACGTGCTTCATTCTCCAAGAATAAAGATATATACTTTTAAACAACTTCTCCAGGATAAAAATGTGGATGAGCTTTGAAGCTGTGGAGTTTCACTATGCATGCTATTTCTTCTCTTTTGTAGGATAGAGGAAGCACTCGCACTTTGGATTTTACTTTCACATCATTATTCACTGCCTTCTTTGTTTGAATAGCATTATTTCAGTGTTCTCAACTTCAGGCCTTTATAAACCATCACATTCCCTAAAATACTGGTGACTTTGTCATCTGGTGACCCTGGATATTGGATTTATATTTTCAACTTTTCTTCACAACCACAAAAGGTAAAAACTATTTCTTCTGAAAGAATGAAACATGACAGTTTCCTGTAATAATATGACTTCAGGAGCTTAGGTTTTAAGAAAAGTGATCTCTCTCCTAATAAAATCACAAGTGTTGGCAATTCTGTTCCTGCATTTGACCACTTAATTTTTGTAGCAGAATCTCAGAGCACAGTATCAAAACATAGCTGACTTCTTTTCAGAAATGAAGTTTACTTACATGGTCAGCATTAAAATTTATGGAAGAATCAGTCCCATCTGCTCAGCAATTTCCCATGAACCCCAGTGCATCAATACTTTTGCAAAATCTGGTGTTGACATGAAGAATCTGTTTATGATATGAATCCAGTTGGAAATTATGAACTTGCTACAGATGTGAATGTGAGACAGCAACTCTTTTTTATCATTTTTGTCTTTGCTACTCAATTTCATCTGTATCTGTGGTAGGATTCCCTACATTAGCGCCACAGAATAAGAAATTAGCAAGATTTGCTGATTTGCATGCTTTTCTCTCAAAATTTATTTTCTTGAAAAGATAATATGTTTCTTCAAAGTAAAAGAATTAATTGAAGAGGAAATTACCAGTGGTAATTGCCAGTGATACACCTGAGACCAGACCTTAACCACCTCCAGGGGTTGATTGAAAACTAACGACAAAAGAGGGATATTTATGGAGAGCCATTTGCTCTAGACAAGCAGACCCAGGGTAGGAACTCCGGATATCAGGCGCTTTCCTGATTGTGATATTGTACACAGATGGTCCCTCAGTGAAAGAATTAATTACAGAGAATTTGTAATCAGTTAGTTTACTTATTGGTTTTTAATCGCTCTTGTACTTTGCCTGTTAAGAGGTACATTGTCTTTAGCAACTGTGAAAATCTTGAAGGTGAGTATATTACACACCACAGCCAGGGAAGGATCTATTTGGCTTCTGGGTGATCATTTGTGTTAACTGCAAGAGCCTGCAAAAAGACAGTGTGGAGATCCAAAGACTGGCTGTTGGATGGTGGTCCCAAATTTCAGGAATGACGACAAGGCAGAGACATGAGCTACAGCGCCTTGATTTTCCATGAGCTCTTCCAGAGGCTCACCGAGGCCAGAGGTGGACTCTTCACACAACCTAGGAATGTATGCAGTCAGAAGGGAAGCACAGCTACCTATGGAGTCCAACAACAGACACATTTAGTTTTGTTAAACCAAACCCTAGACATTTACTACAACATCAACAGAAATGTGTGTGATCTCCCCAAAACTTCAAAGGTTGTATTAACTGAGATGGGAGGTGAATGCATGTTCACCTAAGCTGTCTCCCTGTTGTGGCTCATGTTTAAGTTCTAATTTTTATCCTGATGGTAGAAAAGAGTTTTAATTTAATTGTACATACAGAAAGCACAGTTCTGACAAAAAGGGAGATATTTTTCACAAAGCAGTTTGCTCAAAACCCATCAAAATCATTAAAAAATTCAATTAAGTCTTCTTGTGACAAATAAAAGGAAAACTGGGTATCATATAATGCCTCCTTTGATCCATTTGAATATTTGAAACGTGGGAATTTCTTTAAACACTCATTAAGAATCTGAAGAACTATGTCTTATAGAATGTCAATATGATAAAGACAGAAATGTAGCCTACTAGTTGTTTTATTGCTACCTTATAGTAGCAATATTCAAGAGGTTGGAACATTTCATGTGAGATATAGGCCTGGATCAGGCAGTTCAAAGTGCTAGTATGACATAATGGTAAAGTGAAGGATGACATGGAGAATCATAGATGCTATGACTTCATCAGAATTTAATCCAAATTGTACAAAAAAACAAATCAGCAGAAGCTGAATTACGTTTTTCGTGTGCATAAATCAATGAATTTGTTAAACTCGAACATAAAAGTTTAGATCTTTCTAATAAATATAATATTTTCAAATTTTTCTGTGAGGGGATTTTAGATCATATTCATAAACCAGTTGGCTTCCTCTCTGGTCTTTCAACTCTCCATGTGTGCTTCTCTACCAGTAAATTAAAATTATCTTCCTTGAGGGTCCTGTCCTGGAAGCTGTCCTGGAAGGATATGACTCTCATTCAGCCACTGGAACAAGATTAGATTATTAATAAAACAAGTTTATTATGGAATTAGTTATCTCTCTTAATAAACACAGGTTATAAACACAGCTTTGGCTCCACTCTATTATTATACAGAAAAAAAGTTCCACACTGCTCTAAAAATTAGTAGACTAAAAATGAAGTCAAGATAAGACGTTTGCTTTGTAACTATGAAGAGAAGTAAACAAAGTATTCTTACACTGTAGGCTAAAAATAAAGTTACTCAAAATATTCACATTTTTTCACAAAATATCAAAAATAGGCAGGATATGAAATATAAATAACTTTTCAAAAAATCCTGAATAAAATATTTTTGTCAAATTTCAGTTGGAAATAATTTGGCATTCTGCTGAAATAACATTAAATTCTATCTAGATTTTATTGCTTATTGACTTTCATTGGGTTTGCTTTGAGTTTTAGTTATCTATAAAACCATTTTTATATTAATTTAAAGAAATATAAAATTGAGTGTCTTTGTTTTGGTGGAGAAGAAAACTTATCATAAAATAAATTAGGAAAATGGTGTCTCTGGCATCAGTCATTAAATTCAACTTACTTTAGTTTTCATTCTGCCACCGGGAAAATTTTTTCTCACTTCAAATCTAAGGATGGAAAAAACATTTATTTGTTTATAACTCATTGATGCTCCTGAGTCAGAACAAGACTCAAACTCCTTGTCTATGCCAACAATCTTAACCCTTCCAGACTAAATTATTTTTGTTTATTATTATGTTTCTATTTGACATGAGAGAAATAAGATTTGTTTCTGGATATGTGTTAGGTAAAAAAAAATATTTTACCATGAGGAGAATTTTAAAATGAAAATAATAATATTTTTATTATAATAATGACAATTCTATTTCATTGCTGTTGCTGAAAACACTCCCAATCTCTGGTACTCAGACCTCTCTAATAATCTCCAATTATTTTAGGATTACCAAACCACTGCCTCACGTTCAATCAAATCAAATACATATATTATTTATCAAAAATTCATGTTCTTCATCTTCCTGTCCCAGACTTAGATAATTCCATGTATGTCTCAGAAAAGTATTTACTATTTTATAATATAGATATAATTATTACGGATTCACATGCAAATTGAGATTTTAAAATGTCTCCCATGCAGAAAAGAACTTATAACAATATCTGAGATAAGGTAGTTCTAATTACTATTAAATATTTAGACTATGTCTTATTTCACCATTCTTTAATTCTTCTTGTAGTGATACAAATTGGATCTGGTATCATTGAAAAAGGTTGCTTATCTAATGTCTTTCACATGCCTGGAAGCAGAAATTATTTTTAATGTGTAAAATGCTGTTACCAGCACTTTTCTTTTCTTCTTCTTCTCTATTTAGATCTAAAAGTAGTGTTACACCACAAAAGAATTGACCACTGTGTAATCTATGAAGAAATAAATCAATGAACAAAATTTCTTCCACTGGCACTGAACATATCAGGTGAGGCTGACAATGAGCTCTCAGACAGACATGTATTTATATACCACACTATAGAGCAGAAACTATCTAAGGAAAGCCATGACTGATGTTTTTTCTTTCTAACACATGAACCTGATTCTTAATCCCACCTCTGTCATGGTGTGCTCAGGAGGTGTGGACTAATAATAGCTCTGAAGCCTCATATGACTCTAAGTTTACTAATTAAAAATTAATACATGAAAGTAACACTAAATCTAGTGCTGTTTTAACAGCGTTCCTCCTTATGACCTTAAACATTATCATACCAAAAGAAAAAAAAATTAAAAAGGCCAAGGTACTAGAAAAGTTGAATGCCATTTCCAGTACATTTAAAGAATGTAAATAGGAAAATAAGAATAAACCAGAAGATTGAGACTCTTT
This sequence comes from Camarhynchus parvulus, assembly GCF_901933205.1. NCBI lineage: Eukaryota > Metazoa > Chordata > Aves > Passeriformes > Thraupidae > Camarhynchus > Camarhynchus parvulus. Next base: position 60,396,920 of record NC_044573.1, on the reverse strand, counting down.
TTTCTCTTAGACTACTGAAAGTTTATTCAGCTGTTTCTGATGTCTCTAAACTAATTTTTCCCTCAACCATCTGTTCTAACTTTTTTCCTCTATGAAAATAGACCTTGCCTGAATGCCACACTTTGGTGAAATACTTATTTTAACGTCTTGTTGATTTCATGCAAGGAGAATGCAGGCTTTATGTGAAATAAGCATATCAACATATTCCTCCTTGGCATATCACTGTTCAAAGGCTTTCTTTTCTAAAACTGTTTTCTTTACCCTTTCAGAGCTGAAAATATTACTCCTCCACAAGCACCATTTAAGACCCAAGTGTCAATGAACCAGGCAGCAAAATGACAGTTACTTAAACAGCACATGATTCGAGACAGTTTTAGGAAATTCCTAACACTTTGCGTCCTATTTCTTTTCTGGATACAAAGGGACAGATTGTGCCTGACCTTGGGGGATGCACAAGAGGCGAGGTGGGAGGGGGGGGGAGGCCAACAGGCACATGGTGCTTTCCCTCTTTCTTTTCCTTGTCTTCCATGCATGCTATTCCCTTACTGAGCAGCTGCGTATGGTCTTTTTTCTCCAGCTGTGAACACAAAGACTGTCTGCATTCAAGCGACAAAAAAGTAGTGTGTAAGTTTTGCCACTGAGTACAACTGGGCCCTATTGCATCATAAGCACAGAAATGGCAAAAAGGTAAGGAAAAAATTAATTGATAAGCCTGTAAGTTTCCTTTTGATACCTCCTGGATATGTCTACTATTAAGTCTTTAATTACCTCCATGAAATGCTTGGACTGCATTTATGGACAATCATACAGTCTGGACAAAACTTTTAATCGTGAGGAATAAGGAGAAGCTGGCTCTTGGACTGGTGACTGGGAAATTCAGGAGGTTGGGGCAGGTTTTAGGCTTGTCTGTCAAATGCAAAGGAAGAACATTGAGATCCTCTACTTCTGTCTTACCTTAAGGAGGAATTGGTTAAATCCAAAGATTTACCTCTCTCATTTTTCAGCTATCACGAAGTTCCCATTCCTTCTAAACTCACCATAACCTCAAACATCCTGGAACTAATTTTTTAGGATACATGTTTTTCTTTTCACTATTAAAAGATGGCTTTGGCTAGACACAGAGATGAAGAAAAAATCCTGCCCACTGCTAGTCAGCTGTGCTTAATACCTTCCGATTCCTCAGTGGTCCATTTTGGTTCAGAAATTAGGAGGGCAGGGCAATGCGCAGCAGATATTTCACCTGTGCTTGCAATGTCATCTTGCTGCAATTTGAGCCCTATAGACACAGATTGCAGTATTTCCTGTATGCAATACCTGCCAGTTTTCTGTAGTTCCTTTACTCATTGCAGCTGAATCAGGGTCTAGTGGAAATTGGTCCACAAACACCATGGATGTGAAAAGTAGTAAAAAATTATTTTCTCCCCTTGCACAACTCAGTTCTCTAGTACATTGTGCAAACTTCCACTTTGGTCATAGAAAACTACAACTGGTAGAAAGCTTGTATCACTTGTTAAACTTTTTGTGGTTTTTGCCTTGTAGGCAGTTCTTTACCTTCTCTTTACAGGGTTTATTCTTTTTTCTGCCTAGCAGCTTTTCCATTCACTTGGTTTTCTGGATGGCATGTGGTGCCAGACAAATGGCACATTAAGGGCAGGTCAGTATACAATATAAGGGCTTTGTCCTCCTCCACACCTGCCTGTGGGAACTGTGAGCTTTATCCTTTCACACTTGATAGAGTGTGGCCTGAGTCCCCCTGCTCGAGGTAAGATGTCAGGTGCCACATCAGCTGCAAGGTCTGCCTTGGGGATATCAGAGTGAAGCACCACATTCATTGTGGTTCATCTCCATGAGGAGACTATTGTCTATGGAGTTACCCTGCTTTTCTTATGCTAGGACATTCAGGCTAAAGCTCTGAGGTGTTTTTCTTTGGGGAAGAGAGGTAGTTAATAATGGATTTTTATTTTTGGGTGAGAGATGGGTATTCTAGCAGTTTGTCTTTAGACTGCTAAGGGCAGGGACAGAGCTTTCCTCTGGTCCTGTTAGTGGTGTTTTGAGTCTTAAAAGGAATCACAGTCCTGAGATAATGGGGATTTGTATTCTCCACTGTTCAGACAAACACAAGTAGTGTGAATTTAACAGTCAGCAAGTAGGTTGGCTACTACACAAGGTGTTTTCTTTTGCTGTGAAAACACTAAGCAGATATAGTGAAAATGGTCAGGTGTCCCCTGATTGGCCATAAGCCAGTCCAAAATACATGCAAAAAAGTCTTTGATGATTTAATGTATGGGAAAGGACTTTAAAGCCTTAGAATTTGCTATGAATTCACCCTGCCTTGAAGGTCCAGTAATGAAAGGGGAATGTGCTTTGATTTAAACACTGCCTTTAAAACACTGGGCTTTGTATTTAGATGCAATTAGGACCACAGCATGCTCCCCATCCAGTTTTCCCTGTAATTATTATCTTAAACACAGGACTGTCTGCCCTTTTGTTCAAGACTGCTGATATGATTTCCAGGATGCTGCAGGTGTGCACCTTCCCCAGCAGCAGCCGATAACTATGTACATTTGATCTGCTACATCACCCTATTTCCAAAACTGTCTTCTTTTCTGAGTATTTAGTATTAGGGGTAATTCATGGTTTGGTTTCTTTTATGGAAAATGAACCAAACATTTGCAAACCTGATCATGTACACGTAGGAGCCAACAAATAAGTTAGCCTCCAGGTTCCTGCTAACCCACAGAAATGCCTAAGGACCTGAAATAAATCCACGTGATTTTTTTCTTCCCCATACAAGCTTCATAACCTTGGTCTAATTGCTTATCTAAAAGAGATAGGTCTTAGACATTGACCCGCTACCCCAAGACATAGCCCTGCTACCAGTCTCCCTGAAGTAACACTCCAGTCATCACACTTATAGCTGAGAGATTAATAATGAATGAGTGTTCTGAAGGAAAAAAGCAATTGTTCACACTTCAGCTTGGCCTTACTTATGACTTACTTATATGACTTACTTATGACTGGAAGTACAACACCTGAGAACTCTTAAGTGGCTGAAAGCTCAGATAAGTTTTAATCTAAAGCATTATTAATTGAGAAAGTTCTCTCTAATGTATACAATGAAGAATAATAATGCATTATTTGAGCACTGGCATTTCAGGTAACTGGGGTGCTGGTGTTGCTGAGTGGTGAGTCCTGGAGGGCTGCAGTGAAGCTTCAAGGCTGGTCATCAGAGAATGAGATGTGAGAGGAGACGATGAAGGAAAGATGGAGAGAATGGATACGATGGTGCCAGAGATGCTAAGTGAAAGGTGGACTAATGTCTCATTGGTTGCAAGGAAAGAGGAAAGGCACACCACAGAATTTCATACAGCTGTTTTGGCTCCATACAAGTCATACCAAGCTGCATAGACTTACAGCTGTTTCAATGAAAGTACTATATCTTCCCCTCACAGAAACAGGGTCTCTCAGGTATGTCTGTATGAGTCAGCCTAGCACTGTGTAAAGAACTCTTGTTAAAGGAGCTTCCAGATAACAGAAGTATCTATATAGGGCAGCACAGAGATACTGACCTAAACTTGGAAACCGTGTTCCTATGTTAGAATACCATTGCCGCCCTTGGGGAAAATATTCTCGCTCTGCCTTGTCTACCTTGTTTCCAGATCTCTGCATAGCACTGCCTTTCAGCACGAACACAAACCTCTCCATTCCTCCTACAGTCCTTGAATTGTGTCCCTTACAGATTTGTCCCAGAAGAGCAAATGGTACAGACCAGCTCCCCATTGATCATCAGACACCACAGGGTGTGAGATCTGGCTTACTGTTGAGAATGAAGTGCTGAGATGTTGACATCTCTATGACATTGGGATAGATTCAGATCTTCTTAAGGGCTGAGTAATTCTATTGACATTGGTGGAATACCTCATGGTTAAACAGTGAGATCAGACTGTGGATCAGTATTAAGGCTTTTTTGGACTAACAGTTTACTCACTTCATTTTGGTCTAATAATAGTCCTGCCTCAGAGGCGTGTTAGCAGGTGCTAGCTGGAGAATTACATTACTGCTGCATTTTGTGGTTGAGACCAGCTCTGGCAGAAGGGTCCTTGGCTTCTTCATGGGCTTCATCACTTGACTTCTGACCTGAACTTGGAGGGGCAGAAGTGATCCTCTCTCCAGTAGGAAGACATTAACTTTCTCTGAGAATCTGGCTCCTAGCTTTCAGCTACAGAGCCTGATGAATTAATGCACCACAGTTTTCTAAGGCAGACTGCCGTTCTCCCATGAGTGGAACAGAGACTACTCATTTAACAGAGGACTTGAGGTTCGGCTGAAAACCTGGATCCCAGAGGAACAAAGCCAGTACTCTATTCACCACGTCACTCACCCTCTTCCCGCATGCTATAGCATTACAGCAGGAGCACTGTGGCTGCAGTCTTCAATTTCTCAGTAAAACAAGACCCAGCCCTGCTCTGTGACTAAGGAATGTCAGTCTATTTTGATGTTAAGAACCAAAAAGTCATGGATGAAAGAGCATGTCAGGATTTACAGTCTTGCTTTTAATTTACCTCAAGGTGCTGATTACCAGCAGTACTAAATCACGTTCTGTGGCCTGTCTGGACGGGGAACACCTGGGAAAGACAACCTTGATGTGCAGCGTGGCTGGGCAGGGTGGGAGGATGCAGCAGTCCTGCAGTAGCCCTGCAGATGGTGGCACCCAAGCTGCTGCTGGAGGCGTGGGGGAGTTGGTGGCCCAGCCATCAGCAGGCTCTTATCCCTCAGTGACACAGATACAGTAATGACCTGATAGCATGATCTTTGTTGTAAAAACACAGATACTTTAAAAATACAAAGCTGCAGACAGACTGCAAAAGCTGTCTGCATCTCAGAACAATGCTATTGCACAATTAAAATCCCATTTTGTATAAAGAAAACAAACCAAAAATTCTAGCCCAGTTACTCAACAGCTCCAGGGACTGCCAAATAGTTTTTGGGAAAAAAAGAATAAATTTTAGGCTGGAGCAAAGGGACCTACCTAGATGTTGCTTCTTTGGTTACTTTGTGGGCCCATCTCCGATGTCCTCTCTATCCATGACGGTGTGCTGGCTGCTCAGTGCAGCCATAACTATGATAAAAGCAGTGTGAGTCAGAGGAAAGAGAGGCTCTGACTGATGTTTCTGTTCCTCAGTACCATCCCAAAACCCATTCTGGCACTCAGCCTGGGAACTGTCTTTGAATGCTGACATTATTTGCGTTCAGACATCCCTCTTTGCCTGCAGTCTGTTGAAGCATCACTCTCTGGGAATTGGTGGTGCAGTTACCAGGTCTGAGAGTTCCTTCATGAGTCTCAGCCTTCCTGGGCTGCTCCTCTGGGATGCTGCAGAACTGCTGTATTTAAGTGAGCAACTGAAGGGAAATTAAAAGAAACCAAAGATAATGCTAATGTTAAGATTAGCTTTTTTAGTGTTGGACACAGAAGTACATTTAATTAAACATAAATTTTTTTCTTCATCTTTATGGGTCATTTCTTTCATTCCTAGAAGTCAAAGCAAGGCCAATTATCACCTTTGCTACCTAGAGGAGACTTCAAGCCATAACATTCAGTAGACTCCAAATGTGAACACAATGCAGGGAATCTGGGGAGCCAGTTTAGGCTCTCAGTCCAGTTTGATCCCTCATGTTAAGCAGCAAAAGGTAGATGCTTCTCAACTGAACCTAAACTTCTCCAAGGTAGAGGGAATCCAGCATCCAGCTTCATCACAATCAATATGCTCCTCCCAGCAACTTTCGGCAAGCTTTACCTCACAGTGAGCCTCCAAAATGCACACTGACAATACACGCAATGTGACAAAATTATGATAGGCAATTTAATCAAGGAAATTGCTGTGGGCTTGAATTCTCACAGCATGGATCTCCATATATTTTTTGTAAGCTTTCTTGCCTTATCTAGCTCTCTTCCAGAAAGACTTTTTTTTGCAGAGAACCATTTGAAAGTAGTGATGAATGTAGAAAGGACACCTCCTTTCTGATTCACTTGCTTTCCAACAGCTGTGTCATCAAAGCAGCAGAATTTCTGAGGTTTTCCTTCCCTATTTTGACCTTACAAGTCAGTCTTTGGATCTTTCAATGCATTAAACTGAAGAGAAGATATGAAGCACATATTTGTTCATTCACATAACAAAATATTTCTGAATTAGAAGATAACCTCAATGGAGCTATTGAAAATGGAAGTGATTTCCCTATCAGTGCTCACTCTAGTAGCAGAATTTGTAAGACCTGTGTAACTATGCATTGTGAGAGACTGAAAAGTCAATGTCTCAGTCAGCCATTTGCAAAAGTAGCAGGTGCTTTTTTGATGATGCTCAAGGTTACCCATTCAGAAGGCGTGAGCACCATAGGATGACCATGACAGATCAACCCTTGTTTTGGCAACAGCTGGGCTTTGAGCCACCTAAGAGAAGAAGCCAATATGAAGCAAACCCTTTGAGGTGGTGTGGTGCTTTTCATCACCCTGCCCGTGTTCTCCATGGTACAACTGGCCCAGTTGTAAGACTCCCCTCCAGAAAAGGGATCAGGGCATTCACACTATTCATCCCTTCTGATGGGACATAACTTGCTCAATTGTAAAACTTTCTCCCACAACCACTCCACAGACATATTGCAACATTCACAGGTAGGCCTAAAGGTCTTTATCACTTCTGATTGGGTATATTTGGGACAGGCATGTCTCTCATGTCTTAGAAGGGATGATAAACCATCAAAAATCCCTGAAGAGCCCCCAGACTCATTTCTGGGGCCCTCCGCCAGAGGACTGCACATGATCCACAGTGTTACATCACAGTGTAAACCTCCACCCCCAGGGGAAGTACCTGGGTGTTCCCACATAGCCTGAGCCTATATTAACCCATTAAACCTTGTGTTTTGTGGCTTCCCTTTGTGGATCAAGACTTCAACCAACACTTTAACCAACAGACGTCTAAATTGCAACAACAAAGTCTCGTCCTTGGATCCATGGGTGGTGAGGTGTTTCTACTCTTACCCTTTCTTTCTCTTTCTCTCTTTCTTCTCCCAACTTCTTCTCCAAGTATATTGTAAACCAGACCAAAAAGTTTAAGGTATTGCCTTAGTAAAAGCCTTGTTGTGTTGGGATAAGTGAAAGTTGGCTAAGGTTAAGTATTCTAAGTTAAAGTTTGTAAAGTGCTTTACTTTGTCTGCATGATGTTGTTTTAAAATTTGCCAAGTGCCTTAACCTACCTTGATGTTTTAAATTTTGCAAGTAAAAGTTGGTTATTGAACCTCCTGAGAATTTTGTTGTTTCTCTCGTGTACCATCCAGAGCGAATCAAGCAACCTTCCCCTAAGCCAGCTGAGTGGACCAGGACATAACATGTATACAAATAAATCAACCAGAAAGATATCAGGTTGTCTGTCCATCCTGCTTAGATGCACCAGACAATTTCCTTTTTCAGAAAAGATAGAATTCTGACCTACTTCTAAAGCAAAGATTAGGTTTTGTACATTTCTTAATTATTTATAATTTCGTCATCTTTTGCCAAGTAAGGATTCTGGTGATAATTTCTTTCCAGCCAGATCTCTAATCTGATGTTGTCTCCTCAAAATGAAAAGGGAAGTTTGGCCTCAAGACACTGGTAACATTAAAAAAGAAAAATACTTGGTACTCATTTGAGCTATGTTGATATATACAATTTGTAAGAACTTCATAGTCTAAACATCCCCAAGAAAAAAAGCATTTTTGTGGTGTTTCTGTTGGAAGAAGCTCAGCAACAAATAATGTGGCAATATTTCTAGTTGCAATAGTGCAAGGAGGCATTTCTAGTTGGGATAGTAGAAATAACATGACTGAATTCTTTGCCCTAAAAAAATCTTTCTGGTATTTTTTCTGTTGTAAAGCAGTAGGTGGGAACATTTTAATGGGAGATGTGGGAATTTCCCCATAGTCAGCTTTCAGGGGCATAAACTTCCCTAAAATATAAATGGGTTAAAACTTGGTCTTACAGACTTCTCTGCCATGCAGTTCATTAATTTCAATGTAGGCCACATCTTCCTCTTCCCAAAGAGTGGGTTATATTTAAATGAGCTCTCATATGCTTGGTAGTTCCCATCAAATGCACTCAAAGCAGATATATAAACACACCTAGAGCCACTGTCAACATCACAAAAACTGTTACAAAAATATTAAAGAAACCATAATCAACAATGTACAAAATCTATATAGAACTATTAAGACCCATTTAAAAATATTTGTAGCAGTGAGTTTGACCTGACTGATCTTTGTCCAGAGGGTAGTTACTGGTGAGGTTGAAGATTCCTTCATAGCTGCAATTCTCTTGGAAACTGATTTTGCACTGAGACACACTGAAGTAGCATCCACAATGATGCACGTTAGCTCCCTCACCTCTGTTGTAAATAGCAGAAACTCATTCATTTCTATGGGTCCTAACAAATGAGGCTGAAAGGAAAACAACCAAGCTGGTCAAAATCAAGCAAAACTTGCTGGGTTTAGAACCTAAGCAAGGCTGCTCATAAGCTATCAGTTTTTCTTTGCTGCAGCCCCTTTACAGTTTTGGCCTTGGGCATATTGAGGCCAATGGTGAAACTTCCATTGACAGAAATGGGGAAAAAAATTGGAGTTTGAGCCAGAAAGACATGCACACACAATCCCTCTTTCTTTTAATTTCTGATTGCTGAGGTGAAACATTTGTCTGTTTTATTTTGGGTTTTTTTTTATCATATATTTCCAACTATAAGGTGTAGTTTGGGCTGACTTCTCTCAAGCTCAGTTTCCACACACGGTATTGGTAAGTACAGTTTACTGGTGGTTACAATGTATTGTTTGCCTGTAAAACATCAAGAATATGGTTTAAGCCCATCAGACAGTGAAAGCTTTATCTGGACACTAGTGAAAGGCTTACTGTGAGAAATGCCTTGGAAGGAAGGGCTGAAATGAAGAAAATGCAGCCATTTGACGCAAAAGAGAAAGCAAAAAGACATGGTTTTTATAGGAAAAATAGTAAAGCCAGGAAAGAAAACAAAAGGGATATTTAACAATGGATGAGTCAGGTATTGCAGCAGTCAGGGAATCAGACAATGTGAAAAAGTTTTTGATAAGAAGGTCACATGTTATGTAGGAATTTAGCAGAATCTGCAGGAGGTGTTTGAAAAAGAGAAGTGACAAAGGCTCAATTTGTTTGGGAGTAAATCTGGTTTAGCAGCATTTTGTACACACCGTAGAGAAGCATGATGAGATGCAAAGCTCAAAATGACAGAGTTTGGAGTAGATGAGGCATGTGCAGTGCAGTTGTGATTAAAGTCAAACATCCTAACTTATTAGATATTTTACAAATATGAAATACCTATAGGCTTCTGTACCAGAATGATTAAAAATGAAGTAAATATGTTATATATGGTATTAATGTCTTGTTTACCCAAGGATGATCTGGAAAACAAAAGTGAATTTAGTAAATGGATGATCTCAACACAAAGTGAGTGTCTCTGTGGTAGTGTTCATTTAGAAATAGAGAAGCTTTAGCTGTTGTATGTTTAACCAGCTTCCAATGGAGGAAAAAATGTTCTTTGGTAGTAGCTATAAGGTGGCAGGGACCATACAGCCCCTAACGGCTGGTGAACAACCAAAACCAGTCACCCAGCCATCCAGAGAGGTGAAATGGGATGTACAGAGGTACCAAGAGAGTGTATGTGCCTCTATGCCCCTTGCCCCCATCAGGGCTCCAGGTTGTTTTGCACAAGTGGCACAAACAGGATTCTACCCAACACTCTGCAGTACAGGTGGGATATATCTGCTGGTAGCACTGATTAGGGCAGATTCCCTATCCCATCTGAAAAGCAACTGCTAACATCAGGTCTTGTAGTGCAGCTCCCTTAGGGAAGATCTTTGCTTGCTAAAGCTCGAGCTGCTGGAAGGGAATATCTTCAAGTACCAGAATTACTCCTCATAAGAATAGCGGGATATTCTTTGAAATCTGTAAAGCCAGAAGAAAGTTTTTGAGCACACTCACTGCATCTACTGTAAGTTGCAAAATCTGACTTGATTCAAATTATACTTTCCACTTCTTAACTTTCTCTTGCAGAATTTTCCTTAGTCTTCTGCAACTAAAGCCAGCACTAAGTTCCAAAGCCAAAGTACTGTGTGTAAATGCCTAGTTGATGACATTGGATGATCTGGGTCTGAACAACATCATTATTGGAGAACTGCTAAGTGATTAAGCTGTGGCAAACATAAAATGAAGGCTACCCTAGCACACTGAGCAGGAAAAGATGAGACAAACAGTCCACAGGACTGAGAACAGTTGCTTTCCTAGGAGGTGATTAATGGAAACTCAGAGTCACACAAATTTAGAATGATGAGCCTTTGCTACCACAGTTATAGAAAAGCCTTAGAAGATAGATTTTACAAGGAACAGCAAGGACTATTTTCCAGTCATTTGGCATATGCCACTTGAAGTCTTGTATCAGTATTTTTTTATTTTTAATCAAATTGCTCCATGACATGAAAAATTTCAGCTCAAACTTCTTAAAAAGTCAGCATCCCTTCCAAGTGCAGAGTGCCTAATGGTTTTCCTGACACTTTGAAAAGGCATTTCTCTGACACAGGAAAGCAGAGAAGGAAGAGTAGAAAACTCTTGGAGGGGGCTTGTGCAGTGATCGCTCTTCGTTTGGCTGTAGCCAGTTTAAGTAATGTTTCAAATCTGGCTGTAGAGTGCAAACATTAGGGCATTTAGATTGAATGCCAGAACTTAACCTATGATACCACTTAGCTTGACCTATACAAAATGCCAAGGTTCTCATTTTTTAAAGCCTACAGAGCAAGCTGGGAAAAAATTCAGCAGCATGACTCAACTGCAGCATGCTTGCTCACCTGAAATGAAGCCAAAAGTTGAAAGTTATTTGAATATAACTTTCTGTACCTTAATTTTCACTTTGGATTACAACTGAGTGACTCAGTCATGACAAATCTAATTCTCTATGCAGTTCCAGTCTATCTGGCCTCCTTCTTTCAACAACTTGTCTGTGACATGGCTAGTTTTCTGGAAATTATTCACAAGTCATTTAAAAAAATAATTGTTATTCTTTAGCTTGTTCACAAAAGTTTCCCTGCAATTTTTTCTTCTTTCTAAGAGGATTTATTAGGAAAAATATATAAATAGGCAATTTTTTTTCCTTTTCTTGCTATTTTATGATCCTGCAATTTAGATACCAGGACAATCGGTCTCAAGGGCATGGACACACTTAAAGGGAGTGTTAATTATTAGTACAATTGTTGAGATAGTTATCAGATTGCTGGGTTACTGGAAGACTCAGGTTAGCCTCTGTTGATTTACTTTTGTAGCGCAGTTGTTGAGAAAATAACAGTGATGTAGTCAGAAAACTTCAGCCTGTCACTGCACATCTGAGAATCTACTTGCCAAAAGGACCTGATAAGCTTGTAAAGGAATACCCTGGCGGCATCTGGAGTGACTGTCAGTGATGAGTGAGGTAGGGATGAAGGTACTTGCCTCTCCCAAGCTTCCCTGGTGATATGTTTGGGATAAAACTGAAATCCTTGTAGACTAGCAGTGAAAAGGTGTTCCCCTTCACCTTGCCCCAGCCTGACCGTGAACATTGCCTACACTTTTTTTGGGGGAGGCTGGGTGTCCCCCCACTTAGCTATGGGAGTCAGCTGTAGCTATGTAGCTCACCTGGGAGAGGGGCTTCTCTTGGAGAGGCAACAAATCCTGCAGCCCTTGTGGACACCTCCTGAGCTGGTGAATGTCAGCATCTCTAACCTGTGCACATCCTGGAGGGAAAGGGAAGGAAGTAACCCATTCATCATTACTGCACCACCAGTGGCTTCGCTTGCAGGAAACTCCTGGCCATGATCCCATTTGGAGGATAGAAAGTTGTGGTAATGGGAGATTACATCTGAAATTTGAAGGTCTCTTAGTAGGCACTGATAGTGAGGGCTGTGACTTTGGTCATTCTCCCATAATTTTCTGATATGGGGTCTACTAGTACATATTCAACTATAAACCTTACTGGAGACTTTTGCAGGTTTTTTTATATTTCATATGAATTTTAATCACACTAATGATATGGCTCAAGGTGATTGGTACTAAGTAAAGAAAAAACTATAATGCATTATCTTGGAATTTAGAGGTGAGACATCTTGTTGTGAAAAAGTAACAGACTGACAAAATTTCCTGCAAACCCTTTTGGCCAGTATAACATTTTTTTAGTTTAACACATTTCTTCCCTTGAGCACAGACACGAAAACCTTTGAGTGTTTTTCCGGGTGTGATGTCTTCTTGACAGCTGTACAGAGAAGTTAGAAGGAGCAGAATTACACTATTCGATCTCTCGAGGGTTTTACTCCTATTTTCATTTCATTTTGCTAATTTCTGACAGTTTCAGTAATGTGCTGAAGTAAGCCCCATCAAAATAATGTTGGACACATGGGAAAAAAGAAAAATCACATAGATCTGACTTTCATCAGTGATTGCATACATGTTTTTAAAACTGCTTCCAAGTGATGGTGTAGGCAGTAATGCTCCATGCTAATTTGGTACATCACAACACGACATAATGGAGCAATCAGGATTTAGAAATTTTAACCACATGGAAAATTCTCCATCATTTTCAGAAATAATTTTCTTCTTTCAGTGAGAACTTGAAGGAAACAACTATATCCAGAGGGATTGGTTTAATATGAAGATATATTGAGGTTTTATGTAATGTTCTTGTCTTTCACTTGTTTTTGAAGTAATAAATACTTTTAAAAAGCTCCTTTCCATAGCATTAGTATAATGTCATGTGCATAGGTTATTCAGCCAGATAACAGGCAGATAGCAAAAGAGAATTTTTGCTCAGTTCTATATTAGGTTGTGATTTGGTATAAATAATTTAATAGTTTTTACCAATTTTTTATCAGGACACATTTAATATCCCTCAGAAAGCAGCAGTTGCTAAAAAGTCAATTTTCCAATTATTGGTTTTCCACAGAAAGCAGAAATACAATCTAGGCCTCTGCAGACTTCTTGGTGAATGCTAAGATAACTATTAAGAAATAAAGTATTAACAAATGGCAAGATGAAAATGTATATATGCACATGGAAATGTTTTAGATTTTTTTTATGAAGTTCATATAAATAAGTAATTATTAGCTCTGTTGTGTGTCTGCTAAAGACATTTTATTTACAAACCTTGCTTTAAAATCACTTTATTCTAATTCAGTTTAAATGCCTGAATTATAACACATTAGATAAGGCTTTTAAGTTGACTTAATTGGAAAGAAGCCCCTTTTGTTTGGTGTGGGGGATGGTCTTAGAACAACTTTTGAGCCTGATTACAAATTTTTCCCCTTGCTTGGTCTTTGGGCATGCCCTAGGGGTGGTCCTGAGCCAGCAAGAGGTAATGTGTGTTTTCCTAATATGTGCAGGCTTCTTGGCCTGGAGGTCCCTGTCAATCCTAGGCTCCTGGGCTGCTAAGGATAAGGAGCTCCTCCTGGCACACAGGATGTACAGCCCTTTAGTCAGGGCAGGGCTGGTCAGGAGCTGACCACCAAGCCTGGGAAACCCAGCACACATTTTGCCGAGGGTGCTGGGGCTCCCTGTCACTGGTTACCTGCAGCTGGGATTCATTGGTGCTGGCTTGCTCCAAGCTTGCACAGCCTATGTGCCACGGCATGCAATCCATCCTCCTTTTCCTGTTTCTGGGAGGTTTTTGACATCTGAAGGCTTCCAGTTTTGTTAGTGGAGAGCCCCAGCTGATTTCCTCCTTCGTGCATGTTCCTCTTACTGTTCTATGTCTTGTTTCATGGCTGTGTTCTGTTTATTTGAAATCAGGGCTTTTGTACCCATTTTCAATGGGTCATTTCTTCCTCTTTCATTTGTAGTTAAAGAAACTGTTCTTAAGAATAATCCCAAAATCCATCTACTTAAAAGGCATGGGGTCAAAATTCTTCCTAGTATTTGTAAAGCCAAACATTTCCTTATACCACGTGACTCTAAAGGAACAAGAGCACAGGTATGGATGTATTTAAGAAAGACCTAATACTAACTAATTTTCTGCCACATGTGGGGGTTGTGCCCCACAATGTTATTTTAAATTGACCTTGTGAGTAGTGAGGTGGGGATGTTTTTTCTTGCAAAGATTTATCTCCATGTTTGTTCCCAGGGTTTTGCAGAGCTGTCTGTCTAGAATTTCCACATTATAAATGGCTCTTGTTTTGGTAAAGTTTGAATTATTTTCATTAGCTGGTCACCTGGGGCCTGACCAGAGTCAGGCTAAAAACTTCAGACAAGCACTACAGCTTTTGCAATCAGTCTCAGTCTCTCTCTCCTGTCATCCCCAAGGAAATGAAAGGCAGAAACGTTTATGCTTCAGGTTAATGTTTTAGAAGTGTTTGAAGCGGGAAGCAAATGGACTTATTCATAAGTTCCTTGAGGATGTTTTGTTTCAGTCATGAGGACTAAAACTTTCCTGAATAAAGGCCAGTAAGCAAGAAGTTACCAGGGACAGGGTCTGCCTTTGGGATGTGCTCCAAGACCTGGACACCCGGAGGGAATTCACCTTTGAGAGTCTTTCTGACAATCAATGGACTTTGGGAGGTCAGTCATAGAGGCAACTCATAAAAGTCTCGAACTTAAGTTAGACCAGGAGGAACTGGAAATATCTAGATTCGTATAAAAAAATCATGGAGAAGTGGAAGGAAGGAGCTGGAAGAAGCCTCTCATTTACCCTAAGGAAGAGCCATATAATTTAATTGCTTACATAAATAAGCATCCTTCTGGAAGGTGCCTAATTTTGAATATAACATCACATTTAGCAAGAGACCTACCTTAAACAATCAGCTTGCTCACTAGTTTTCTCTTTGGGAAAACAGAACATTGCTTCTATCTGGGTCCTTGACAGTGTTCACAGTGACAGTGATGAACCTGAGCAGAAGTCATCAGGGACCAGTTGAGGACAGCTGAAAATCCACGACAGCTATCTGGTGAGAATGTGGCTTTTGAGTCCCTGAAACTATTAGTGTGCTGTAATTTTTGGGAGCAAATGCAAAGACTGACATTTACTCCAATTGCCCATTAAAGGCGCTGTTAAAACTTCTTTCCACTAACGATCTACAAGGCAGGCTTTGCATTTTAGGAGGAAAAGTCAGAATATCAATTATATTGACTGAAGTTTATTTTCCTGTGCATAGAATATTATGGAAAATAGTATAGGTTTGCAATAAGAAACTTGTTTCACTTCTGACTGCATACATTGTTTGGTGTGTTCCTTTCTCCTTTTCTGTTATTCTGATCATGTGTTGGTCTTGCAGATTCTAGTTCTCTGAGATATTTCTCTTGACAAATGAAGTAAGAGTTAGCAAAGTAAGAGTCAGAAAAGGGAGGTCAAAACAAAGTTGTGCGGTTTTTTTTTGCTTTACCTATTTGAAGTTATAATGAGGCCTCTCAATTTCTACAACAAATCTTCATTGAAATGAGAGTTGAATTAAAATTTATAACAACAAAAAAATGGTTCATGACTGCTGTCTTGTGTGTCACATGTGTGCCAAAGCCAAATGTAGGAGAGCAAGGGGTACATATTGCATAAGGAGCCCATATGAGGGAGCCCTGCAGCTTTCTCAGAAACCATTTTGTCACTACTTTCCTTGGAAAACTTCTTTTTTACATGTTTACCCTTCACAATATTTTGTGGGTTGACCTCTGATGTCTAAGTTTGGTTCTGCTTTGTATCGCTTGTCTCTTTGTGTATTGCTTTCTGTGTCTGCTCCTTTGCTTTGGTTGTTTTCCCTGTTAATTTTGCACTAAGGCACCAATAGTATTGTTTTGGTCTGTAGGGCTATGATCCAAGGCAAGGGCAATACACAGATCTAAGCACCTGAAGCACTATGAAAATATAACTCTTAGTGGAACAGTCATGCCTTACTTTCTTAAAACACCCTGTAGTATTAAAATCTCATTAACACAGAGGGCTTCTGGCCACAAATTAATGGTTTCAAAGAGAAGAACTTGCACTTTTGGAGAAAATTTTTTGTTGCTGTTGTTTGGCACACACTTTCCTTCTGAATTGTCAAACACCTCAGTGCCCTCCCATGCCACCTGTAGCATGATGCTTTTCTTCCACACAGTGACACATAAACATAAACCTAGTATTTTTTCTAAATGTGTGCCTATCCAAGCTGTCCCCAGTCAAGGGGATGCTCTTAATGGGTCACCATTGCCATCTTTCCTTTGCCATTGTAGTGCAAATAATCTACAGAATGAAAATCCATCATTTTTGGGAAATCTCTCGGTGTGTCAGAGATGAATTGAAACTCTCCAGGTTATTTGCAGGATCTGGATCAGTTTCATCAAGGAAAGAAGTCCAGTTTAGCCTCAACTGTAATGATAAGCCACATAAAAAGTCAATAATCATTTTAATTTTCAAGAACAAAAAAATTATATCAGATCTTCATAAGAAGCAATTTCTGAGGTGCCCATTTGGTGGAGGATTTGTTTTGTCTGCATGGAATCATTCATTAAGTATCAGTAGATCTGGAGGTTGGCAAGGCAGAGCCTCCAGCTCCATTCAGAGGTGCACAATGTTCATGTAGTTCATAGGTGCACCACGATTCTGATGCCTTTGGTAGAAAAGACAGGGCAGAATCTCATCAAGGATGGTGGAAACAGGGGGATATGCCTCAGCTCCAACTTATCTCTTCTTCAACTGGTTAAATGAAGTTCTGAGCGACAGCTGGCATGCAACCTCCCCTTCCCTCAGAAGACCCAGCACCTCATCTACAACAATACATGGAATCCTTCCAATCTGCTCCAGCACACGGTCCCACAATCCTGCCTGCCCGTGCCCAGCTCTGACCTCCCAGTTTGCATGGTGTCACGGCTGAGACTGCCCAGCCAGCTGGCTGGGGTGAACCAACATGCTGGAGTTGACAAAACATTTTCCCTGACATATTTAGAATACTTCACTGGGGAGAAATCTCCTGAGATTCAACATCTGATTCTTCAGGCTGTCCTAGGAGATTAAAATAAAGGAGAAGGCAGCATTAAGTCATACATATTGCGATTGAAAACAAACACAATGGGTCAGATTCCATCCTCGATTGCAGCCACACTGAAGTCTCTGTGGTTAAATGAGAGTAAGTGAGGACAGAGTTTGACCTGGTGCCTTGAGACTAAAATAATATAAATGATAGACAAGGGCAAATTTATCTGCAAAGCTGCAGAGCATTCCATCTGAGGAACCATGAGAAAAACAAAGATCCTGTATCAAGGGGGGCTTAATTCCGCAAGGATGAAGCAAGATAAAAAATAATTATTTGCAAAAATAGTTTTGGCTGACAGAATAAGGCGGATTTTTGTCATCTGACAGCTATGCATACTGTGTGGCAAATGATTAAATAAACAGATTGCTGCTCAAGCAACTTGCTTTCAATTTGAGATGCCAAAGCCACTAGAATAATCTCTACCCACTGAAAGAAAATCACTTGGTCGCACTGTGGCCACACAGAAGGCCCCATTCATCAGCAGGGTTTGCCTGCAAGATGGCTTTTTTGTGGAAGAAGCGTCTTCCACACCTGCTTAGTGCAGACAACACTGAGCTAACTGAAGGCATGCAGACCTCTGCTTACCCAAAGGGGTTTTGTGTTGATGAAATGAAAAGATATTTAATGCATGCTTTTTTCCCGCCAATCATTCCGCCCTCTATCCTGAAGCTCTGACAGTAGTTGGATTCTAAAGGTCCTACCTTCTGCATACACAAAAAATGTTTTGTAGCAACCTTTCACAACAATCCAGCCAGGAGAGGTGTTCAAATCACACATGCTGATGCCAAGAAATGGAAACCATAGAAACAACATGAAAATTTATTCGTTCTTGTCTTACCTGTGACCTGAGTGGACATGTCCTGAAGCCCCTTTGCAGTCTCCTGCCTGTTTATGTTCATGCCCATCTGTTGGCATGGCACTGCACCCACTCACCAGACAGTCCATCATGTTCACTGCAGCTGATGAAGGATCTGAACTGGCAGCCTGCATGGCTTTATAAAAGGCTGTGATTTAGTGCATGTCCGCACATGGAGTGTCTTTGGAGCTCTGTATAGTGTCACCCTATCTGCTTAATCTCACTGTCCAAGGGTTAGGATTATTTTTTTTTTGTTTTGCACTTTCTAAGCGCCTGCTCTGTCATCTGCATACCACATTGCATTTCATATTCATCAAAGGTATTTAGCACTCGATAGGGTGAGTGTTGTAGCACTCTAAGATTTCTATGAAAACCATCACCCTGCTTAAAGCAAGATCTTGATTTGCCTCGTGCATAAAAATACAGGGTTTTTTCAGAGTCTGCCAGTTCAGCAAATGCAGCTGATAACCATTTTCTTTTGGTTCAGAGCTTTGTTTTATGCTTAGTAACAGGCTTCAGAATTTTACTTAATGAAGAGGAAAGTAGATTCAATCTATATTAAATGAGAAAAAAACCTCATCTGAAAGTAAACTTCTCTAAACTTTTTTTTTTTTGTGCAAAAGGAGGAAAGACTCCGCCAGCTATGCAGCGAAGAAAAGGAAGTTATATGTTTGGTCTTCGAATACTTGCTTTGGCTTCAACGTTGCTCTCTGTGCAAACTTAGCCTTTGGCATATTTCCATCATCACCAAAATATATGGTTTCAGAAGGAAGCTGAAGATTTTGCTCTGGATTATTTTACGTGTGTTATTAGATGGTTTCTGAGAGCAACATAGGGTGCTACCCTGAACTGGACCATCCTACAGCTTGTATTTAATTTTCTCCCATATGATACTGCTATGACAAGCAGATGCATTTAAGGTATGAAGTTCAAGCCTTATGCTTTTTCATTTTCCCCACCAGACAGCAGACAGATGTCTGAAGTGCAGAGAAGACATGTCTCTCCAGAGCTGCAGCCAAACTCACCATGGCTCTGGGGACCATCAGCAGTGCTCAGACCTCTGCTCTGCCAACTAATAATGCAGCCAGTGGCACAGAGACAAAATCTCTTCCCAGGAATGCTACAGAAATAACACCTGAGATTTAAACTGTGTAAACTTGTTTGCATGCCTCATGCACACAGGAAATTGGAGAAATGGAGGATAATTAGCAATGTTTTCTTTATTCTATGAGGGGAAGTGGGAAAGTGGCTGTAAGAGCCTTTTCAGAACCTGCTCCTAGGGATTGTCTTTGCAATTTCAGTTGCTTGGGCAGCTGTCTATGGAAGAGGTCGCATGAGTACAGCTACTGCTTTTATGCCAGACCAGCGCTTAAAACTCTAGTTCAGAGACAAGAGAATGAAAGATAGCAAAACACGAAGCATTCTGTTAAAGTACCACAATCATATGAATGAAACCCCAGAATTTCTGGTAAATAAATGGCCGTTTCAACATTTAAAAAAAAAAAACAGCTGCTATATCACTTCTGAAACAGCTAGTGTGCACACATATTTCCCATTTTCTTATTGTAAGGATAGGATTCCATTGCATCCCACTCATCTCAGCTGGAGAACATGTTCACCACTGTCCCAAGATTTTCTGCAAAAACATATATATATATATATATATATATATATATATATATATTGGTGTTTTTCTCATACCTTGCACATCCTGTAGAAGCCCACGTAAGCAACAGCAGAAAAATCGTGGCCAGAGTATCCTGCCTATTCTTAAGATTGGATAAGAACCAAAAAAATAGCATTTGTGTTTAAATCAAAAGAAATCTGGGTTTGCTGTCAGGACAAGCAGATCTACTGGTGTCTCCTTACACTAAAGGAAAAAGATGAGTAGCCAAACTTGGTCTATATGATTATAATTACTTTTTCATGATCCTGAAAGCTGACAAAATCTCTCTGCATCACTCACTCAAGTGTCAAATCCAGACAAAAATAATGGGATAGATAGTTGAAAATTGCCTTTCAATAGCTAAATATCAGTAATCTGTCAAGTAGATTATCTCTAGGAGAGGCATCTAGGCTTCTCAGATTGGAGGAAAGCACACATATTCTCCTCACCATTTGTTCCTCACTGGTATCTCATTAGTCTGATTACAAGAGGGTACTGAGCTGGATGAAGTATCCTCACAGTCTGTACAGGTCCTTAAGGTTTCTTAAACCTTGAAAGCTGTGCCACAGCTCTGTGGTGAAGTTTTAAACATCAGTTATCAAACTTTAGAGTCTACAAAAATGTCTGTCAAAACTGAGCTAGGCCCACTTTGTTTATTAAGGCAGATTGTAATAGTGAAAAGTCATTGGTATGATCTCAAAAGAAATGAAATTTCCTGTTCTACAGATCTAGGTCAGATTTAGCTGGGACACTTACAGGATATTTTTTCTCTGTAGACAGATCTCGACAGGACTTCCATGAATGAAGTGTTTCTCCTAAAGATCCAAATTTTTCCCTGAATCTTGGTAGAGATGGGAATTAGGAACAAGAGATAAAAACAGATAGATAGCATAGCCATTTCTACAGGAAACCAGACTAAAATTGTTCACTGAAACTTGCCAGGAGGTTATTTTGCCATTTCTTATCCAAGGATGACCCAAAATGCCAATCTTAAGTGATCTTTTTCCATCTCTTCCTGATTTGTCTTCTTACCAATATTGATTTCCATCAAAATATGTCAGGGGGCTGAGGAGTTTCTCAGATGATGCACCAAGAATGAAGGAAGCCCATTTCAGTAGCATGAGTACTACTTTCTGTGCTGTGGCTTTTGTCAGTGGCGCCCATCTCTCTCTTGGATGTGGTGACAAAGGCTAACAAGCTTCCTCCTGCCAGTAAGTGGATAGCAGAGGCTGATAAAGGGGATCGTGTGCTGGGAAGGGAATGAGTTTTAAAGTAATCTGGCAATGACAGGCTTGAGGGCTCTGCAGCTTGTAAGCAGCATGGACACTCACTGACCTCGCTTTCTTTGCCTCATTTCACCTGATAAATGAGTGTGGTGCTCTGGGAGTTCAGGTCTCCCCGCCCACGGCAGCGCAAATCGCTTCAGTGAGGGGATAATTGAGTAAGCGAGAGGATTTGCTCAGAGACCTTTCACATGGTTGCAGTTGCAGAGGGCAATCACTTCCCCAGTCTATCTGGGCTCTGAAAGGTGAGTCAAACAGGCATCAATGCCAACACTGACAGAATGACTGGAGCTGAAAGGAGAACACCCCACAGTGGATAGACAGACCTGCAGCTGAAGTCAGCTGTGCTCTGGGGCTGGACTCAGCCCCCAGCACACCAGCCAAATGTGTGGTCACACACCCTCGACACGGTGCAAGTGCAAGTAGATACAGGTCCTATTCCTTTGTCCAGGAAATCCCAGAGCAGCTCGCTGCAGCTCCTGCACAGGCTCTGTACAGATGGCCAGCACATGTGTGGTAGGCATGCCAGCCTCGCTGGGCATATGCAGATAACTCTGAGGCAGAGCTGGATGTTTGGCTGCCTAAGGAAGCATGAAGGAGCGGAGAAAGAGAGAGAGACGACAACTCTCCTACCCATCTCTGTAAATCAATGGCATGCTATAATAATTTCCATCTGCTGTGGAACCCAGCCCTAAAGCATGTGTTTACCATTTACATACATTTTTATAAAAGCCCAATCACCTGCTAACTGCAGATTTTGTCTAGAAACAGCTTGAAATTGTTTCAGGAGTGCACGGATGCTATCACAGCGGAGCAAACTGGAGCTCCCATGCGCCTGCTCCTGCTCACCCTGCCCGGAGTCGAAAGCCAAGGCTTGTGCACACACACACATACCAGTCATGCTCCTTGGCCATGTAGGTGTAAGAGAGCATTTCCCAAGGGCCTCTGAGTGATGTGAAGGCTGTGCAATACCCAAGGGTCCAGAGTCAAGAAAGTGCTGAAGTTCCCACTTATTTATTGGACAAAAGCCGTCAGGTTAATTTTTCTCCTTTGAAGTTATGAACTGTGAGGGGTTTTTGTTTGGGTTTTCTAACAAGGGTAAAAGAAAAAAAAAACAAGAAAAAAGAGAAGCTGTCTTGTGCTCTACTCCATTCATTTGGGGAAGGCAATTTCAGGGTTTTTACAAGATTTGAGGTAATGTGGAAGTAAAATAAGAAATGCCACTTGGTATCCTCACTGAGTAGTTCAGGTTTCAGTATGACAACAGACGATTCAATGTGAAACCAAAACAACGGTTAAACCTTGAAAGCTGCATAAAGTGAAATTGTCATCATCCAGTCAATTTTTATTCTGAGCACCTTGGCTCTGAGAGAAGTCAATAAGAAATGAAGGTGCTGAGCTATTAAAGGATTCAGCCTATAACAGTGAAGGACATGTTCTGCACAAACTGCTGGTTATGGCCATTCCTCATGACAATCATTGATTGTGTTCAAATGTAACTTAAATATGTGCCAGAAGTTTTGGAGAGACTAATCCTTGGAGAACTGGGCTCAGGACCAAATCTCTACATTAACAGTAATCCTTTAGAATAAAATATTGTTAAATTATTAAACTACAATATTTGTTTCAGACTGTGAGAATATGTGAGTCTCTTCTTGGCTGTCACCTCTTAAAGAAAGGGATGAAATTTAAGTTTCATGGACACTAGTGCAAGTAATTCAATACTATAACGATAGCAACCCTGTACTGTTACAGCTAGTGAAAATTGATGATGAAAGAGTAGCATGTCCAGGCACAGGTTTTATTAAGAATCTGGTTCTACACACACACTTTTTTAAGTAAGTAACTTTTAATCTTTTGATAGATCCAAAGAAACCAGTAACTGTTCACAAAACAGAATGGATTTACATACACTGCATATTTGCAGATGACAAGGGATAATTTCATGTTAATCTGTAGAATTTAGGTATACTTCTGCATTAAAAATTTCTCCAGAGTTATTTTTCATTTTTCAATAGATCACCTTTCTGGTAAACTCTGTAATATCAAATATAAATTAAGAGAACTGTAGCTCTGAAAAACAACTATTGGTCTCTGGCAAAATTGTCAATAGTTCCAGGGTTTTACACCTTAAAAATGTCAGGAAAATGTCTTGCTGTCCACTAACCATTATAAAGTAACAAATATAAAGTAAATTAATTATTTTCCTGGTTTATTAGTGTTGCCTTAAAATAAATAATTTGCTATGGCTAAAAAATTACGACAATTTAGCTGACTGATGAAAATAAAATTATCCTAATGAAACATGATGAATAATGTAGTTGTTGTGCAGCTGTCTGTGCCAGTGCTGTGTAGGAACAGACTGGGCAGTGGGGAGAACATCTGACTGTACAAATCCTACCTTTGACCCAGTGTCATGCTGCTGCTCATCTCAGCCTGGGTGTTGAAAAGCCTTGATCTGCAGCTTCTCTGTCCCAGCTGCTGCTGCAGCTCTGCAGCACAGGGCTGTAATTCAGGACAAACTCAGGTCTGGGTTCAGTAAAAACACTGCCTGCATCCTCTCTATGAAGCATATTGAGAAACTTATGTAAGGGCTTCAGCTTTAGGTGAATTAATTTATAAGAGTTGCTGCTTCCAGCTCTGGCATGCAAACGTCTTGCAGTTTTCCTGCTTGCTTGGCTGTTTTCCCATCCAGGATGCTGAATTGTGAGTTTCAGACCAGAAAACTGGGACCCTGAGCAGGCTGGCTTCTTCTAACTCTATTGAGCTTGAAACCTTTCCTCCCCTCACTGTACCTCATACCCCAAAAGCCTGAGATGTTTCTTAGAAAACTCAGTCCTTTTCTTAGACAGGCCACTTCTTTCATATGTAGGCAGCTGTAATAGTTTCTACCTCCAGTCTCTCAGATTAGGGTTGTACTTCTTCCATGCAGCTATTTCTGACTATAAGTTAATTTTTCTTTGTGCGTTGTAGAAACAAAATAAAAAAGGCAAGAAAGAAGATTTTGGGTGAGTTCATGGTTTAGTTTTTTTTTTTTTCCAGTAAATTAAGATGCTAAGTTTGTAACATCCTCTTTGATAGTCCTTATGGAGGACATGTGTTCACCTTCACCCAGGCAGCAATTTTTAGTAGGAACTTGTTTGTGTAAAAATTCAATAAATATATTAACAGCAATCTTTACTGGTCCTCTGGCTTGCTATTATCAGTTAGTATGCTCCAGGCATCACAGAACACATGAATATTAAAGAGCAATTTTTAACATTTTGATGTTTTGTTAGCACTTTGTGTCAAAACATCTTCCTACTGGGATGCAGCGTGATGACACTGTGTCAAAACAGAATATCATCAGCCCGTGCTAAAATGCTGCAATGTGATGACATTTCGATCTACATGCTCCAAGAGCTACTTGTACCACAGAGGAAAACCTTTCTTAAACTGGTGGTGGCACCTGGCTGGAGAGCAAATCTGTGAGGTAAAGATGTAGCATATAAACTGTATATAAGAAAGGCAGAGAAGATGTTTTAGCAGACAGCAAGAGCTGGCACAAAAATTCAGGAGACAAGATTTTTAGCACTGCATAATAAGCGTTAAAATATCCATAATATTTGAAGCCGAGGATAAAATCACCAGTTTCAACATAGTCCCTCATTATCAGTAGCAATTATTCCCTGGATTGTCCCACTTACTTATTGAAAAACTGATTCTAAAAATGTAACTTTCATTAAAAAGTTACTTTTGAATGAGAAAACAAATTCCTGAGATTCCTTTACTTCTAATTCTTTTCTTTGTACCATCAACACCTTCAATAATTGAAACAAACTGAAAATTTAAAACAATGCCCTGAATGTTTTAAAGTTAGTATTGGAGGAGAGTAGGATATCAGACTACGGAAAAAAATTTCTGAATGAAAAACATGAGAAGCTTTGGATTCCAAAGGTCTATTTTAAATCAAGAAACTATGAACTTCTAGTTGTAGTTGAAAACCAAACTAAAATACTCTTAAGAGGTGTTGTTAAAAAGCAAACTACAATATCCTAAGAACATTTGAGGGACTATAAATATTTTCCAGTTCTTTAAAATATTTTTGTGTCATATTTTAATTTAAGATACTTGGGAAGCTCAAACTGATGAAAATAAAGGGATATAGGTCTACCCTTTCATCGGGAGCTTAGTATTTTATACTTTTATCCTTTACAGAATTATTGATCATTCTAGACCATGAATTCAGAAAACAAATAGATCATATAATCTTAAAGACCTCCGTTAGGACCAAGCTGTGAGTTCTATATATGTCTCTGATTCTAATGGTTCTAAAGAAACTTCTCCAAGCATATGCCAGACTAAAGTGACAATAACAAAACCTTTAGCTTCCAGTGCTGCACTTCCAGTTCCTAGTTAAGTCACTATGAACTGGAGCTGTCATGCCCCTCTTTAGGACTAGGCCCCCTTTTCTTCACACAAAGAGATTTCCTGAAACAACCAAGAAGTTTTAAGATCTAGTAATCAACATATGTCACATTATTTGAACATGATTTTTGCGCATCCATTTCAAAGGCAGACTGGATGTTCAGCCAGTGATGCAGCTGGCATTTTTCCAATCTAAACAGCATGGCCTCTTCAGCTTTACCATTCTTGCAGGCTCTAGCAGATTTTGGAGGTAATGTGCAATCAGGTACGTAGGACCATATTACATATTGGCAAATTTCTCCCCATGGAAAATGAAAATATTAGAGTCATAGGACATTATAGTTATTTTCAATGTGGTTAAATTGTGAATTAATCCCCAGTGTAATTCTATTGATTTGAACAGAGTCATACAGGAACAAATGTGGTCTCAGAGAATTACATCCATAAATATATTATGTTACAGAGTTGCTTTTTCTGTATATTAAATTCTGATCCTAATTTTGGCTCTCACCTATACACTTAACTTTGAAACTACTCTACAAGCACTAACTGCTCTTAATGAAATATCTGAATAAATAAGACAAAACATCTAGCTTTATAATTAGAGCTGTGTTCTTATAAGAGGAGATTTGGTCCCCATCCCACACAACTGCCACCCTCTAATTCCCTGAGAAGTATTCAATGGCTGCTATAAAGTTTGGGGCTTTGTGGCAGAGAGATTGCCAGTTTGGCAGAAGAGAAGGAGGAGGGGATGGATAAACCCATGGTCCCACGGAGATGCTCCAAATTTTGGATCTGGGATGTACTCCCAGTTCCTACAGTACAAAAATAGCCAAATACACAGGCCTTGCCCTCCCACCTGTTTGAAAACACTGCTCAATGGGAATGCCTTGTTTGTTTTCTGATCTTCGTGGAACTCTCAGTTATTGGACAGCTTTGGTCTGCACAACTTATTTTTGTAAGAAATGTTTGGAAATTTAGGCGGTTCTCTTGAGCTCCTGACATCCTGGTTAATGATGGTATAAATATAGACTGTTGTTAAGGAAAGACAAGTACTGAAGTGCAATTAACCTTTAATAATCTATTAATGCACAAATCCTGAGTACTGTGAAAAAAAAAATCCATGCTCAGGGTACCCACCAACTTCTTCTCCCATGGAATTATTATACTATTTTCCAAGAGAGGTTTCATTGGGACCATTATTTAAGCTTGAAAAAAAATCACCCTCTTCAAGCGCCTCTGCAAGCAGAAAATGAAACCTCCTGTGAGAAATCACCTGGCAGGGCATTACTGGAAACAGATGATATCCAAGAGGTCTTGGACATATCTCTCTGTAAGCAAAGATTTCTTTGCTGGCATATCATTGAGAGACCAGCAGGGAAGATTCCAGGCAATGCCTTCATGGGCTGCCACCGTGCCTTTCCACTTTCTTATCTTCCACAGGCATGTCCAGTATCACTACAAACCTAGCTGAATATAATTTACTAGTGAAAAAGCTTCAAACAGAAAGTAAGAAAGAGTAGAAGAGATTTGTTGGTTAAAGTTGATGAAAGGAGAGATAAAAGAAAGAAAGAAAAAATACTAAGGATCAAAGAGCTAAGTGAGAAAAAGCTATATAACAGTATTTCCAATGTCTTTTTAGGTATGGGATGCAGGTAGCATATAAATGACAAAATGTAGATAGTAATAATCTATTTCATTGTCCCGTGGCTCCAATAAAGTTATTAAGAAATTGATTACTCACCGGCATGTTTTGGAGAGCCTCAAATTAGACAATATAAGGAATGAGAGTTTTTAGTGGTTTATTTTGTATGCTGTATGTTTTTACATGAATTAGAACTGAGTTTCCTGCTCTCTGTATGTTCAGTCATCGTGAGGGAAAACATAAACTGAGTGTGTGCCCATAGCTGCCCCATCCCATTGTGAAAGTGTGCAAACTAAGCAATCTGTTGGATTTTCTTCTGTGCACATCCTTCTTTCTCTGTGGAGGAAGCTGGGGAACAAAAGCAGCTCCTCACTTTCCTCTAAGGTTTGAAAATCTCTTTTTATGCATCTCTAAAGCTGTGGAAACATTTCCTCTACTTGTTAAGTATATGACTTGACAAGAGGCCTGTGAAGTGGATCAGGCAATTCCCTACAGGCAACTCTCAGAGATCCTCAACTTTGTTTTCTGAGGAGCTGAACAGCACCTGAAGGAGATGAGAATGGCATTATAGGAAGCAGATGATGGCCAGAAGCTCTTGGACATGTCCTCAGGTGATTACTTGCCCTGGCACGTGCCACCATATGCCCAAGGGGAAACTGAGGTTGTTCTGTGAAGCAGCAGCACTGGCTGTACCAATGCCTAGGCTGGTAGTGGTACTCAAAACCAAGCATCTGATAAACAAAATTAGCATATGGACTCCCATTACCCTCTTTGCAATGTTAGGTTGTGGTGGAATGACTGACACAGTGAGGCTCCCAGTTTGCTGCCTTGGTGATAGAGTGAATTCTGGTCCTGGTAAGTTCTAGTACTCTTCATACCTTACATCTCCTCTCTGCAGACATATTCCTGGAAGGTACCATTTACAAGCTTCTTCTAGTCAAGAACAGAGAAAAATATAGAAACACATCACCTGAAGAAGCATAGAACACCGCTTATAAATTATAAACACCAGTACAATAGATCAGAGAAGGGTATTGATAAAAACAAAGTAATTTTTGGTGCAGTTCATCTCTTTTAACCTTCACTTTCTGAAATTGGGACACTTCAGTGACAGTTTTCTGCATTATTCACCTTTTCAGTATGTGCATACGGTGAACAATTTTTTGTTCACAGTGTGCACATAGTTTCTGTACAAGCTTGTGTGTCTGCATGCACATGAGGGAACCCCAAGATTTTAATAGATATTTGGTATCAGTCTGCTGTAGCCCTACACAAGTCCAGCTGCTCTGGTTTTCTGCTGAAGTTTGGCCAGGTTTCACCCCACAGGTGGACAGTAGCAATTTCAATTTTTCCTTGGTTGTCTCATTGCTACTCATCCTCACTTTCCAAGAAAGATGTTGTTACTACTTAACTATCAGCTTTTTTTGGTGGAAAGTACCTAAATTTAGTATTAACTGCACTCTTCCATTGGTTTTGTAATGACCTGCAATTTGTCAAACCATTTATTCCTCTGCTGTAAGCAAAAAGCAATATGAGGTCTCCTCCCAGACAGCATTTCTGCTGAAGGGCTTGGTTTTCAGGAGGTGGAGTTCACAACTGTGCCTGTAGTGAACAATGAGTCATTTAATCACTGAAAATTTACATTCCTGCTTCTGCTTTTTTTCCAGCATTTAGGGAATATTTTACAAACTGTGAAGAGGGAGGAGGCATTTTTAAATCACATCCATTTTAACAATTTAGAACATTTTAATCCCAGGCACTGACCTTGCCAGAACACTGATCAGAACACTCCAGAGCATTAGTGAAATATATATGCAGAGATGATTTTTGCAACATGAGGTCATCCATAATGTTAAACTTGCCCCCTCCAGCACAAACATACAAACACAAGCAGGCAAATGCATGCTTACATTTTTGTATGCTATATGTACTTTCATACTTTTTAAATAACAACATGGGGAAGATTTCAGGGAACAGAGAAGCAGCTAGTCTGGATAAATCATTAAGGTGTAACTCACAGACTGTGGATTAGAGTGTATATTCTACCAAAATGACTGTTGTTTTGACTGCTGAAATATTTTGCTGCTGGTTTGGGAGAGAGCAAGAAAGCAGTGGCACAGGGTGCTCATTTGAATAATGCCCTAAATCAGTCCCATATGTTGACCCCATGACCAATTCTTGCTGGCAAAAAAATCCAAACAAATCAGTGGTATTTTTCAAATGGCTTCCAAGCAAGAGTCTGCATTCACCTAGCCCAGGGTACACACACACACAGAGCGCTTTGCACCTGCATAAATAAGGCATTTTCCTATATTGATAGCAAGGGAAAAAACCCTCTGTTTTGATTAATGCATAGAAAAATAATAGTGTATATAATTAATACAGCTTGACCAAAGTATTAGATATGGTTGTACAGACACCCTCCTATTTTTCTTCCTCTAACAAATAGAGCATTATATAAGGCTGCAATCTTATTCCATGTGTGCTTTGGAGGGAATTGAGAAAGTCTGGCATTTAGCTACTACCTTTGTTGAATGCTCATCTCCCACCTAAAATGAACTAAAATACATTGAACTCAATGTGCAGTTACTGGACAGGAACGGAGCAAGCTTCAGAATTGGTTATTTATTCATAGATGTTTCTATGCATGAAGATGGTGCTGGCTCCAGGCTCCGCGGGCAGCACAGCAAGAACAGAGTTTCTCTTTGCCAAGGCTAAGGCTGAGGAAACTTCTGCCAGGGAAAATAAAGTGAGGTATGGAGAAAAGACCAATGTGAAGAACAAGGAATGACTCCTCAAGAGCTGAGCTTGCTGCTTCTGGTACATGGGGAGACCACAGTCGATGGAAGCAGAGGACAAGACTGCCAGGAGAGGCTGCCACCACACATGCTGCCGCCCCTCTTTCTGCAGCAGCTGCTAACCTGCTTGTAAGGCCTTGTCATGGGTAAGTACACTTGGCTACAGATTGTTTATCTTTCCTGAGAGTCCCTAGGCAAATTGGGCTTCTGCCTAGAGCTAGATGTGCATTTTGAGGCATTTTCTTGTAGCCACAGTCAAGGATTATAGCACAATAAAACCATCACACTAACTGCAGGACACAAAACTGCAGAACAGTAAAGATTGTTCCTGTTATAAGGACCTCACAGTCTGCAAGCAGTGGCCACAGATAAATACAATATACATCTGGGAAGGTTATAAGGGGACAACAAAATAGCTGTGGTCAATATAACAACTACAGGCCTTTGCAGTCCTCTGCAGGCATCACACAAGTGAGGGTTTGAGGGAATTTAAGGAGTGCATTGGGCTTTTGTGGAGAGTCTATCGCTGATTAAGACAGAGGACATCCTTATACTTTTTACCTGTGGCAAAGAACAACTCTAGGAATTTGTGGCCTGATACAACCCCAAGGGGTAGAAACAGTCATCAATCTACAAAGAGTTTAGATGCCACCTGAAAGCAAGAACCGCAGTCTGAAGGAAATCCTTTGTCTCTTCAGTTGGGAGGGAGGTCTTCCTCCCCTACAGCTGGGCTAATTTAATCTGTAGGGATTACACCTGCTTTGATTCCCAATCAAAAGATTGCATTTCTCTCTATTGAGGATATGAATATTTTATATCACTTTCAAAAGTGCTCTAGAACACTTCCAAATTTAGCACCACTCCAGCTTAAGAAACATAAACATTATTTTGAGATGTAAAATTGTATTAAATCAGAACTACTGTTTTCAGACTCTTTCTTTCCATTCATAGATGCTAGGTGTGACTGGTCATGATTTTGGAAGTGAAAATGGTAATTCTCACGTGATCTGAGTGTGTCTGTAAATTTGAACCTTTCCTGCTGAAGCCTTCAGCACTCTCCTCATAAACCTATGCTTAGTCATATACCTGCAAGCCCAGTAATTCTTTCATGCCCAACACATATGCCATTCTTCATTTTGCTTTATTCCAGTGAGACTTTGCACATTTGAAAACTAATATTTGAAAAATATTCTTGTCAACATTTTCCAATAACACTTCCAATTATGATAAGAGTTTTCCTTGGAATCCCCTCAGTAGAGAAATGTGTTACGCACACACAGAAAACATGATGAGCCCCAGCTGCATCAGACCAGTCATATTTGCTCTCTGCCTCTCTAAGTGCAGCGAATCTGCCATAGGCAGGTGAGCAGCTGTGCCCAGGTGGTTCACCTGGGCCTGTGCAGCAAGCCTGACACCTCCAGCCTGCACTGGACCTGTTGAAAGTTTTCTCTGTATTCAGAAAGCCCTCTTGTGTTTTGCACAACCAGCAGCACAGTCTGATCACTCGTAATTTTGCCAGGGATGAAAAATTTTGTCCAACACTGTTGATGTTTTCTTTCTGAATAAATTTTGGACTATAAGAAGCGGATGTGTCTATAGAAACACAGGTCTGGGTGTAACTGCACAGTGACAGATTGACCCGGGCTTGGTTCCTCTTCAGGAGTGTACAGCTCCCCAGGCTGATTGCCGGGGTCACTGAGGAGCTCAGCTTCTGCTCCAGCTAATGGCTGTGACAGACCAACGGACAGCCGTCCCCAATCAATAGCTGCCCATATGCCATAGAGTGCCACAATTTTTTTTTTCCAAGAAATGCTCCTCTACATATCCTTAACTGGGTCAAATGCCTGCTGGATACGCCTGTCTTCTTCATTGAGGGTAGAAGTGACCAAGACAAGTAATTTAGACTAAACGTACAACTTTGAAGTGCCTAAGAGCATTAATCCTTTCATTGTTTCCTAAGAAACTGGGTCATACACATTCAGTTCCTCTCTCTATTTGTTTCTATATGTGTCTGTCATTTCTCCTGCTGCCCATTGGTTAACTCCAAGCAAATTCGACAGAAGGACAGAAGTTTCAAACAAACTGCAAACTTCTGCAAACTTTGTGGAGTCAGTGGCTTGGTAATGGAGGTTAACCCAGTTCAAGGGCTCAACAAAAAGCTACAGCGTAAGAGTAGTAATTATCTACTTGGTTTGGTCTGCCAGCTGGCCAGTCAGGACACATGTAAGGACTGACCAGTCAGCATTGGAACTGATACAGCTCATACTTCAGCTTCTTTAACCAAAATCCTGTAGACAGAGAGGCATGGGAAAATAGGTGGCGTGGAAGAAAACTGCATATATTGCAGAAGTTTGAAGTCATAGGTAATCTCAGGTTACTGCAGTGAAAGTGCACAGGCAGAGATACCTGATAAATGCATGTGGCCTCATTAACAGTTCGACACAGAGCAATTTGCACATGAATACTGTGGCACATAAAAGCCACGTTTTAAGCCCAGATACTCTATTATATATGCTGTGTAACAGACACTCGGGATTTCTAAATAAAAATATGCACCATATAGGTATGAGCAAGTATACATATAATGCATATACACATTCTATATATGCTACCTAAATGCACACAGTCTGTTCCAGCTTGGATCATATATCTGAACTCAGTGCAGTAATTCACCACATAGTATAAAATGTACTATGCCACCTGTAATACCCCATTACATACATGTAATATAGGCAGCCATGGTATTGATCTCTGCTCTCTGAATCAAATACAAAAACCTGTTTCCTAGAGTTCAAATCAATGAAAGAGGGAGGAGAGAAATCAATGTTTTGAAAATATTTTTTCCTTTTTACACTTAATGTAGTCAATGGTTGATAGAAAAGTAAAGAGAACATGAGGAAGAGAAGACAAACACATATAGATAGATTCAACATGTTTGTAGTGATCTCTAAATGGGATGATTGTAAACAGGGTGTTAAGATGCTTCTATCATTTTGTCCAGCTTTCCTCAGATAGAGAAAAATTATGGTGGTGAACTCAGTAGAAAGCAAAAGCAAGCCAGGACTTAGTGCACTGGAAAAATCCAGCCTTTGGATGCCATTGGCTCAGGTGTGGAGGGTCAGCATATCTGCCTCAAAGCCAGGCATAAGATGTACACCTGGCAGCTGCTGAGTGCTCAGCAGAAAGGAGAGAGGAAATGTTACCTCTGAAATTCTGCTTCTGGGCACGATGGAATTAATGTATATTTGTCTCCTGGTGCTAAAGACGTTCTTTCTGCTGGGAACTCTGCACTGCAGGGTGAGAGATGCTTCCCTGTGGCTACAAGGCGGAGGTAACAAAAAGCTCTGTATACTCAAACAGCTGTGCTCTCCTAGGTGAAACAGCTCTTTAATGGTACCCTTCAATGTTACCCTCTGCTGCAATGTGAGCCAGATCAGCTCTGGCTGGTTATCAGCTGCTGACCGTGAAGGAAGGGTGGAGAGGGCTTGTGAGAGTCTCAGCCTGCTGCCTGTGGCATGTCTGTCCAGGAAACAAGCCAGGAAGCATTTGAAGGAAACTATTGAGCTTGGTACTTGCTGGGTGGTCCAATAAGTTTGACATTTTTCATACACCTTACTTCCACTATAACTGGGTGGGTTTTTTTCCCTTCAATATAATAATTTTTTTTCCAATTTAAGAATTGTGATGGAGATTCTTACCTTTTTTTTTCCTCCCCCTCTGCCACTCTCTGCCCCAGACTTTCAGGAACAGAAAAACAAAGGAACTGTTCATGGAACATTTTTGATGTGAGTATCTGACTTTTGAGTTTGCTTGGAATGCTGATAAATGCCACCAAATTTCCCAAGCATCTGGAAGAAAACAGAGGTATTTCTTTGTCATTTTCTCCTCCTTGGATAGCCTGCCTGTGTTGGCTGATGTTTCTTGTGGCTGTTCAGTGAGGTGAGACATTTAATTGGTTTATTTAATGAATAAATAATAGCCATTTAAAACATGATCAGCTACTCAGCTAGTGCGAGTTGCCAGTCTTAACCATCATTCTTTCCTTCTCTACAGAGAAATGTGGGCATCTTCACTGGGTGTTTTTCAGCAGCACATTCAGGCTTTGACAGAACTCCTGACTCCTACAGCTCTCACTCCATTTTGTTGCTTCAGTTTCCCTGGGTTGATTGCAGCTGCAATGTTTTCTCTCTTCCTTTTTTTTTTTTCCCATAGAAAAAATTTACACATAGCAATTTCACCCATGTTACAAACCTCTTAAGAATACAAATCTGCTTACTTGGAGATGTTTTTTGGCCTGAGTTGTGGTGAGAGGAATTGAAGGTCAAAGCAAATGCTTCTGGCTTGCTAACCTAACACCCTGTGGCACCCTTCTGATTTTTAGGATTCCAGTAAGATTAATTTGAAGGAGGCACATTTCATGAGCCTCTTGTAGTAAAACCACTCATGTGACTGTGTTTTTTTTTCCTTTTTGAACAAGAGCCAGCCTTTTCTTTTTCTTTGAGAGTAAAGATATATTATAGCTGCACCCATCAACTGCTTCTGTTGATGTCCAACAGAAGACGGGGTTAAAAACATCTGGACTATTATTCATTACTAAGTAATCTGTGAGCTTGTTTCCATTTCTCCTTGAGTCAGGAGGTTGACAAAAGCAAAAGGTCACAGCCCAGCCAGGCTGTTTTGCAACACTGAATGTAAAGTGCACTGCACTAGACTCACATAAGGTGTCATTGCCCCTTCATTTGCGCCATGCAAAGTTAGACTGTGAATGTAAAAGTGACATTTATGCTGCATGAAGCAAAGCTAGGGCTATCTCTGCTCTTAAAAACAAAGGGCCACTCTAGTCAGGACCTGCTGAGGTGTTTGCTGCAAGAAATACCCAGTGCTGGCATCAGCAGCAGGTGAGCTCTGGATTTGGCCCAGATTTGGTGTCATATTCACCCCAGGGACCTCAAAAGGATTGGGAAGCTTTTATATATAATGTAATTCTGTGCCTCTATGCTGGCATGTGTGTGTGTGCTCTGCCCTGTCACAGTTTCCACAGTGCAACTCCATGCAACTTCCATGGTGGCTCCCTGAACAGCTGCAATGTGGTGCTTGCTCAGACATCACCCCTTGCCCAGGGCCAGTGGGCCATAGCAATGCTGTAGCGTCACAGCCATGCAACTGCTTTGGTGTGAGCCCAGACTTCACTTCCCTGCTCTACAGAAGGATCAGAGTGGATTTGCAGCGTTGGTGAGGGCCAGGCCAACGTTTCCTTTGACTTCAGTAAGGTACAATATTTGGGGATATGAATTACCTGAGGGTTTTTGTTTTGTGTGGTTTTTTGTGGCTTTTATTTTCTTTTTTTTCTTTTTTTTTTCTTTTTCTTTTTTTGGTGGCTGGTTTAGTTTATTTGGGAGCTTTGGTGTTTGGGTTCTTTTGCTTGCTTGTAGTTTAGTTAATCATTTTTCCACAAAAAATCAGTATTATAACAAAATCATATTGGTAAAAAAAAAGCATTATAGTTTTTCTATAGCAGTTAAAAAGCTCACAGCAGGAGGCAAGTTGCAAAGTGTCAACACAGCAAGAAAAACATCATATCTTCTAGTTTTGATGAATGGTTTGGGTCTACTTCTCAGTCTGCATCTTCTGCAGATTTCTTCAGTTCAGCTTCATTTAAATTGTGCAGGAGGAGGGTTATTCAATATTACGTGGGGAAAGGAACAGTAAATGAGATATAACACAAAACTGGTCTCTTGAGACTCAGGTAAAGTGAAACTCTGAATAATCTGATAATTTTTTCTTAATCAACGCAATATCGAACTTTGTGTAAGTAGGATACTAGGTTTTTCACCTCCATCTCATCTCATCCCATCCCATCCCATCCCATCCCACACCACCTCACTCAACAGTTTTGAGAGTGAGAAGAGCATTGAGAATTTGTAAGGCAAATCTACAGGGAGACAATTTCCATCCTCTCTAAAGTTCTCCCCCAGCATAACAAAGACCCGAGGATTGCAGATCCACCCTTATGTTATTGCTCTGGTTCAGTCTATTTGAAGATGTGTGAATTTTGTTTGCTTTTCCCAATTTCTCAGTGCTTACTCTCACTTTTCTCCAGGTTTGGCAAAATTAAAGCCAGCTACATCTTTACCTGGGGCTGATCCAAGGCCCAGGGATCCCTCCCCTGCCCTCATCTGGTTCCAGCAGGCTTCCTGCCACTGAGGATCCACTGGGCTCCCAGGAGTTAAGCCAGCAGCTTTGGAGGAGCAGCTGCCGGCTCTTGCATGCAGGCTTTCTCCAAAAGTATCTTCAGCATTTGGTTTGAGAGCTGGTGTGCAGATATCTTCTATACCAAAGATTCTGCCAAACACAGCTAAAATATATCCACCTGTTCTGCAGTACTTGCAATGCTAGATGTCGAAGTAGTTGACCAAGGATGCAAGCAAAGTCACAGCATGTGTAGGATGAAAAGGATGCATGGCATGAACATGGTCTGAGGTGATGCCAGACAAATCCTGTTAGATCTGAGGCCACAAACACCTCCAGCATTGCTGGAGCTAAAGGAGAGGGCATGTGCAGAGAGTGTGAAAAGGCAAACATTAGGATGGATCCTGATTTGCATGTCAGCAATTATCCTTCTTTTGAAAAAAAAAATAAGGCAGTAGGATCCCTTTTCCAGGTTTTGTGAGCAAAACAAAATCATGGCTGAGGCCATAACTCCTACCTCTAGATTCCCAATACAGCATTCATTTTTCTAGGTGGAACCTATGCGACTGTGTCTTGTGTCATAATAGAAAAATTCTCTCTCATTTGAACATTATTCCTTATGAAGGGAAATTCAAAGCACACCTCTCAGAATTAGATGATTGTTTAATAAAGCAGGACCTTTATTCAGAAAGATATTGTACAGTTTTGTATAGTTTTAACATGCCCATCACATAATATAGGCTTTATCTTTGCAGTGCTGTAGGCACTAAAATGCAATTAGATGAGAAACATCTTTTGGTAGCTCTATGCAATGCTCTGCTTCTGATAACAAGTTCTGGAATAGGCATAATTTAAGCAGCAAAATATTAGGCAGGTTCTTTTTGGTGAAATCCCCTTGGCCAACAGAACACTGCTAACATTGGCAATGATGATTTTGACTCCAGAAGCTGCAGAAGGCAGAGGCTGCAGTCCTGGAAATGGTGACAATCTTTCATTTGTCATCCTTGGGGTGAAGAATTTTCTTGTTACAAGAAAATTCAGGTAGAGCTCATCAAGGAGACTTGTTATTTATTAGTCCAAACTCTGTCAGCAAACTCCACCATCCCCTACTGCTTCAGGATCTGAAATCCTTGCAATTCAGGTCCCTACTTACCATTTGTAGACAAAAAATGTCGATATTTCCATTTACTTCAATCACCAAATGTTTATTTCATGTTTAGAGGACTCCCATGAAGGACAAAGGAGAAATGCTTTCCTAATGCAGTAAAACAACACTGCCATGTTTTTCCAGAAAGAGGCAGTCCCATGGACTTTCCTGCCTTTCTGTGCTATATAATCTACTCTCTGCATTACTGGGAAACAAAGCAAGAGAGAGAAAGAAGTACACCAGGTGCTAGTAAATGAAGCATACAAAGTCCCAGGACACTAACTCTCCTTTTTTAATTACATGGAGAAAAAAATGTGCAATGCTCATGAAAGGAGACAGGTTCATAGAGGAGAACAATACTACTACTTTTCCATGGGACTTTTCTAATACAAGAGACAGGTGTACTCAAATTCGTGAATTTTGCTTCATTATTTGTTCCTTTTTTTCTTCATTTGGGCCTTTCAGTGAAGTTGCAATCCGTGGCAAAGAAGAAGGGTTGCAACAAGAAAAGCCTTCTGTTAAAAAGAACTAAAACTTTTCCCCTATCTGTTACAAGGGAATACATCAGGCTAGTAAAGCAGTTCAACATTCCCATTGCTGTTGTAAAAGATAAACACTTTTTTTCCATAGGGCAATATAAATGTAACCTAAGTTAGATATAATTAGCCATATTTTCTCCAAGATATTGTGAGGAAGGGGGCTTGGGGGGTGGGAGGGAAGAAAAAGCACAAACTCTAAAAAAATGTTAAAATACAAGAAGAAAATAAGAAATATTACTGAAATCTAAGATGCCAGGAAATGTGTTTCAAAAATCAGATGTTTTTATAATGCATAGTGATCTTTGCAAAAAAATAATCCCCACTGCTCATAAAAATGATGAAATGATACAGTTGCAGAGAGTTTGCACACCCTCTTCCTGCCTGCCCATGATTGCGTATTTAACCTCAGCATTAAAAAATGTGAAAGAGTTAGAGGAATTTTTTTTTAAATTCTATTGCTGTTTGGGCAAACAGGCTATTTCCAAGATATATTTGTATTATAAAGGTTAGTTCCAATGTGCTCAATGTCCACAGCAGGATTCAGATATTCAGAAGAGCAAAACCACAGTTTCCACTACCTCAGTGGAAGGCAGTGGGTACTCAATAGTCCTGGAAATCTGGCCAGTCTACTTAAATAACTAATTTAGGTAACTGAGTATTGGTGGTGAGTCCTTTTGCAGAACTCTTTTACCAGGACAAACAAATTAAAAATAGAACTTGCATCTTGAATTCTATGCGCAGTTCTTGGTCCCCATTTCCAAACTAGAAGAGTAAAATGAGAAAAATATGTCAGAAATTACAGTATTAGGCATTGAGTTCTGTAGTGAGCTAGATTATGTGTCTTGGAAAAGAGAAATGTAAAGGGATGCATGATAAAGAAATAAAATGCTATGAACAGTATAGGGAAGATGAACACTGAAGGATTATTCACTATTTTTCACAGTACAAGAACTAGATTACATAAATTAATGGGAAAAAAAATCTATCAAGTATTATTAAGCACAAAAGTGCAGCTTTTTATTTAAGAGGTCATTAAACTGAAAACTGATGAAAACTGTGAAATATACTGGGAAAAAGATCACTGTAAACTTGTTCTGGTTTTCCTTAAGTTTCTGTGACTTGCTACTGGCAGAGAAGTGGTAGTGGCCTTCACAGACTTTTGGCTGGACCCAGTGCAGCAGTTCTAGTTCTTATAAATGGTTGGGCAATTCAAATAGCAGGGAACCAGACCCATGATGCAAGAGGTCATTTCATCTTTCTGCAGTTCATAGCTGAATAAACAGATCAGTGAGTAGGAGTTGAGAGGTAAATTAACTTTTGTATTCAGCACTGGCAAAAAGATAGTACAGCATCATATCCACTTCTGGTAACTAGTTTTTAGAGGGTGTCAGGAACTTGGAGGGAATACAAAAAAAAAAGAGGCACCAGAAAGACTGGGACTTTACTTCTCAAGGAGACAAACAGAAAGCTTTATCCACATTTTGGGGGGGGAAAAAAAAGAAAAAGAAAATGAAAAGAAAGAAAACCAGTCACTCAAGGGCTTTTTAATCTACTGAGAAAATAAAGAAAGCTGAAAATTCAATCCACAAAAATTCACACTGGAAATAAGACAGACAAGGGGGAAGGGAGGTGTTATTTGGTTGTTTCGGTTTGGTTTGATTTGGTTTGGTTTGGAATGGGTTGGGTTTTTCCCCTTCCCAAGGGAAGGGAATGTTAAACCATTAAAGAAAATTACAAAAGAAGTAGTGGATTTTCCATTTCTTAATATCTTCAAATAAATACTATTTTTCCAGTCAAGCATGCTGCTGTATTTTCTTCAGGGTTAACAGGTTAAAAAAACCCCGCTGCACGCAAAATAGGAGGATAGCCCATTTCTTCTAACCATCCTGACCAATGTTGTTGAGTTGGGGACTGTAAAGAATCCCTTCTCCTGTGTGCATTCCCCTCAGCGTCTCCCTCCTGTCACATGCAGCCTATGTGTCTTCATGTATCCTGAATAGCAAATACACACCTTTGAACTCCAGATTCTGTTGGAAGGGTTTGTAAAATCTTCACAAACAGCTTTCTAAATGCCACTACCTTTGTTGGTTGTTTCTGAAAGTGCCGTAAATCCTAGGTTAATCACAAGACCCATGTGAAATCTCAAGGTACTGTTCAAGACATCTTGGAAGATTGTACTT
Source organism: Camarhynchus parvulus (assembly GCF_901933205.1). Classification (NCBI taxonomy): domain Eukaryota; kingdom Metazoa; phylum Chordata; class Aves; order Passeriformes; family Thraupidae; genus Camarhynchus; species Camarhynchus parvulus. The sequence continues at coordinate 60,357,152 of NC_044573.1, read as the reverse complement.
TTCTACTTCATTCCAGAAACAAGCTATATGAACCATATATTTCATTTCTAGCAGGTGTTGGTCTGAAGGCCTCAAGTAAAAGAGGCTCTGGAACTTCCCAGCATTTAATGTTGCCCAGAATATTTATTTTGAAAGCACCTTCTTCCATTTGGGAAGTAAAAAAAGACCAATTCCTGTCAGTAGATTTAAGCTGCTGCTTTCTGAACCCTTTCCTGTAGGTCCAAATCCTCTTTAGAGTACAACTGTAGACTGGAGTAAAACAAAGGTCTTTCAAACCTGAATGGAATTGAAGGATCATATGACATCACTCTTAAGATTTTTATAAAAGTTTATACCCCCCCAAGGTTCTTTTCATATTCACAATTTTCAGCAAGCACGTTCATCTTCCGATTATTCTTTTTTTTTTCCCTGTAGATCTGTTGTCTAGTCAATTTCTCCCCACCATGAACACATTTTTCCACCAAATTGTAGAAACTGGTACTTCTCCTTATTGTCTTCATATAGAAATACTGTAATTCTGTAATAATTACTGCATTAGAACATTTTTTCCAGTTACTCTATTTTGGTTTTTGTTTTATTCCTGCTTCCAGCAGATGTATGCTCTTTCTAATTATTATGTCCTCTAAAAATGTAGTAACTCAGTTTTATCAACCATCCAGCTTACTTACAACAGCATTGAATGGCACCTTGCCAGGACAGACTCCAATCGCAACTTTTCTTTATTCATTCTTCCCATGGAAGTATAAAAAATTATGAGTCTCTTAGAAAATTTATCTCAGCATTTTCCACAGACTATCCAGGCTACGCTTTCCTATCCACTTGCTCAGTGCATAGCACAGAGTCAAAATTCTCCAGTCAAGATATGTGTTTCTGTATCTACTGCTACTACACAGTCTTAAAGGTTTATTACTGTTGTATGTACTAAAGTTATTGTTCTTCCATGATGAATCTGTACTGTTTGTTACTCAATTCGTGCTGGAAAAGGAAAAGAAAAAGACATTTAATCAATCAATTGTCCAGAAGGGTAGAAAACTGAAAATGCAGCACATATTTTCCAGTAACAGGGAATCATTGCTGAGTCCTTGACTGTAGTGATTTATACTCTTCAAATCACTGTCTTTGTCAGAAAATGTAATTCTCTCTTCTGTATCATTTGGAAACAAGAAGTGAAAGATCTCTTTACTTTTTCAAAAGCCTTAATATAACAATGTTGAGCAGAAGTCAAAAATATTTAGGCAGCTTTTGTGGAATAAGTGTCATAGCCCTGGCTGCTAGACTGAGATGTGCTCGCAAGAACCTTGCTCCTGAACAGAGAGAAGTTTTTTCTGTGCACCCACCCTTTTCATTGAATGATTTCCCTCTCTCAAATGAATTCCTCTTCTAAGAACATTTGCTAAGGTCATTCACATAATTCACCTTAGGGTCTGGCCCATTCTGGGAGTGGCTATGATGGAGAAATGTGTGCTTTCTGCACTCACTGCCTACTGTGGTGAGGAATGGCGAGATGCAAAATGGGCCAGAGTTCAGCTGGCATAATTCAACAGCAGAAGTTTTGAAATCAGTGGATGTCTACTGGTTTATATCAGCTGTTCAAAAACTGAGGCAAAAGCACAGATTCCAGCTAGCTGAATTTTGGAGATGTTGTCTAGAGCCAGCTTTGCAACTCAAGTTTCTCTCTGTCAATTTCACAGAGCGAGGGAGGGAAGTGAGATAAAGCAGTTAAATGTGAAGCTCATCCCAGTGCAACTCATTTGTAATTCTAAAGACCATTCTCTTGTGGTCTTTCCAGACAGTGGTTTATCAGCATTTTACAACTACAGGTAATGCATGTGATAAAATAACAAACATACACTAGATTGCTTAAGGAAATTTGGGCAAAGAAATCAAAAGATCTAAGTAAGAAATGCAAAATCCACAAAGACTGGCATCTAAAAAACACAGGCCTGTTGGAAAAGCCTGTGCAAGTGGCTGAGATTAGTCATATCAAACAATATCTGCTTTCTACCCAGGCAGCACTACTAAGGTGAGGTTTTTACAGTTCTCCCCATCCCTGCCAGCTCTCCTGCACATGCCTGGATAAATCCATGCCTGGGTGGTGAGCCAGAAAGGCATCTTTTTTTTTTCTGTAGTCACAGAGACTCACATTGAGATCTGGCTGGCTCATGGGAAACTATGACCTAAAAAAAGGGCAAGCACCCTTATTTGGTGAACACAACAGTATCAAGAGCAGGGGAACCTTGGAATGGATTTAGAACATAGCTTTTGCACCCTGGTGTCTTTATTGCTACTTAAAGACAGGGTGTTGAATTTGATGCTTTTGTCCCTGTAAAGATGGAGTTTGCAGCTGTATTTTGCCCAATGATTAAATTCAATCTGGTAATGGCTCTGATAATTATGTCTTTCCCAAACTGACCTGGATAGGAGGCACTAGAGTGGTTTAAAGTGCATTCAAGTCTATGAGTTGCTTATTTGTGTTACTTAAAATTAAAATTATTTCAAAATTGATGTTAGCAGTTTCATGAAAGTACTAGGAATGATATTCCCACCTACAAGAATCAACTAAAACAGATGTTTTCAGAGCACTTTAAACTCAGACTTGGAATACAGGTTACCTATCAAATTCTTGTGGCCTCTTCAGCAAAACCTGTCACACTGTAAGAAGGAGCCAAAATGCTGCTGTTCAGTGCTGTTAAAATTTCCATAAAATAACAAGTTCACCTCCACATAAATGAAGGACCGAGATAATGAGATATGGCCATAGCGGCATGTAGCCTGTACACTGAGGGATGAGGCAGGCCCTGATCATCCTCTGGGTGGACAGAGATGCAGAACTGTGGAAGGTCTCCAGGCCACCCTAAATGCAGAGGTAACATTGCCTGTGTCATTCCTGACAGATATCCAGCACACTTACATCTGCAGATTGCTGCTGGTGAATGGCCCACCACTTCCCCAGACAAGATATTCCACTGCTTCCTTTCCTAAGAGCTATGAAATTTATCAAGCTGGAAGAAATAATTTTAAAATTCTGCTGCTATGGCTTTAGGAGCCTTTTGACTATAGTACTGTCCTGTCTCATCTGGCAGGCAAGAAACTGGAGTGAATAATAAGAAATCCAACTTCCAACAATTAACTGTTTGACCCTGGGAACATGGATTTGGCCAGTCCAAGCAAGAAAAGAAAAAAACTGTTTTTTTCAGTCCCCACAAATGAAGGGGAGAAGACACAGTGGATAAAGAGCAGACATTTAATATTAATTAAATTAATATTAATATTATTTAAATTATTTAAATTATTCCTGTACCAGGAAGAGTACAGAGCAGGATATAGTCAAACCTAAAAAAGGGCTGAGACTGGGAGAAAATCATGACAATCTTTTCTTCAGTGACATTTTTTTGCTATATCAAACTGAGTTGTCCATTAAAAAAAAAACATTGATGATCAGTGGCAGAAATCACTTGCATTCTTTGCACACAGGAAGATGAGTCCCCTGAGCATGGTTCTGGAAAAGCTTCAGCTGCTGGCTGACACTTTTTCTTACCCTTTGTGAATCAGGAAGGTGGGAAGGGTTATGGTGTATCTTGGCCAACAGACCATCTTCTGCTCTTTTATGAAACCGGCTTGTTGTAAGAATGCCTTCATTCATTGAATGTCCGGTGATAGCTTTTTCTGGGCAAACTCTGGCTTTTAGTCTGCTCACAAGTTAATTTCATCTCCCTGTGTGGGTCTTTGCTATTGTTTTTGGTGCTCCTTGACTGACCTCCCACATCACTGAGCAGTATTAATTTTTGTGTTGAAAACTTTTTTGTCCATCTCACTGAATCCTTGAACACCACAAGGCATTCAACGAGTTTACTACAACTTTGTGAAGTTTCAACAGAGAGCTGTGCCACTGTAATGCCAAGAATCTGCAAAACAGCTCTGTTGGAAAACAACTGGCAAATGTCTGCAAGGTGAGGCAACCAGTCTGTTTTTGTCACACCACACAGCTCCCAGTACACACCAGACTGGCTCTTGATGGATACCAGCCCCATCTTACACCAAAAGCTGTTAGTGACTTTGCCATTGATATGTTTAGGAAGAGTTTTCACAAAGTTGTTTCTTCATCACAACCTGAGTGAGTCCAATGAGCTGAGAGAGGCCTCTCTGTTCAGGCCTTGTAGCTTTGGCGGCTGGTCTGTACAGCTCCTATGCAGCAGAGCAGTTTTAGATATGCCCATGCCCCCAAATAGACCGGAGTCCTTTCTCCTGCCTCATTCTCAAGGTTGTTGTCAAAGACATGCCTAGTAACAAGACATGTCCTGACAGAAATCAGGTACAAAAATGGAACTGTGTACCTATCTGCAGTCTCAGCCTCATTGATGGGTGGGATTTGCCCGGGAAGCGGGGGCTGTGCCCCTCAGGCCCCCCCAGTCACCGGCCGGACACCGACTCCCATTGCCACCCACTGCGGCCACTTCCTATGGCTGCACAGCAAACCAGCAGCGTCTGGTGGCACACTCGGCGCCACATCTGGTAGCGTTTAGCCCGAGTGTTGGCTGTCCTTCCCAATAATTCATCTGGAATAGGCTAAAGCAACAAGCGGGCGTTCGTTCTCCCGCGCTCTTTTTTTTCCCCATTGTGCCATTCAACAGCCTCCAAAGCTGCTAAAGCCACAAAAATGTTAGAGTGATTGTTGGCCAATGTCAAACTTATTTTGGAGTGGTTGTCTTATATTGGGTGACATATTATTTACCTTTCTTATCTAAGCTTAATAGAGTTAAACAAATCAGCGCTTCCTGACGGGAGACTGCTAGAATGTGATTGAATGAGCAGTGTTGTTAGGAGAGCATATGTGCCTGAGCTCATAGATTCTAACAGCCAAACTTTGCTGCTTCTGTTGTGACATTATATTTCTAGCTTTCCTGTCAGCTTAACACCACCCATTGTTGGGGAATTTAAAAAAAATCATAAATGCAAACATATTTTAATATACTTTTGTATGTTTCAGTACTTGTAATTCATGAGGTTTTGTAGAATATGTAGAGCAGACTCAAAATCTCAGAGACTGAAAGTGGAAAAAAATTTTTTTTTAACTCTCAGGTGTTTTAAAGCAAGTTTTTCATAAAGTCAGCAAAACCTTCAGCCAAAGACAAATGCATGTTGGATTAACACAAAAGAGGCAACAGTGATAATTGAAATTATATCTCTTTTTCATATTATGAAGAACATACAGAAAAGTACAATGGAATGTTTCATAACAGAAGCTTTAAATTTGAGTTTAACCCTCCAAAAACCTGTGCCCAAAGACAGTGGGTTGAAAAAGGCCAGAGATCAAAACTGGTATTGACAGAAGGTTCTCCTTATCTGCTAGGGCAGAGCAAACTCCTCAGTGTGCTATCTGAAATCCTCATGGTACAGATTCCCAAAAGGGCTGGGATGGCCCCTAAGAGACATGTATTCTCTTTTGCCAAGGACCTTTGGCTTTAAAGAAAAGGATAGTGATTAGCCCAGGCAAGACCCAAAATACAGCTAAATTGCAAAGGAGTAGCAGCCTGCCTTTTTCCCCCAGAAGTGCAAAATAAGTGTGCCCCAGCCCTTGGCTGCTGCTGACCCTCTGCTGAGCTTCTGCTGGTGCATCCCTCACAACTCTGGAAGTCTCAGTAGAGTCTTGATGGCAAAAAAGACTTTTTCCAAGGCTCCCTCTTTGTTTAGCAGTGCCCCAGCTTTCCCAAGTCTTATGGCCATCACAGAGCCATTTAGAAAAGCAGGGTTTGGAGGCATTCTTGCACCACTGGTATGGTCCGTGCATCCCTTCAGTGACCTGGATGGAGGTGTCACAGGCTCTACGCTGCATTAAAGGTGAAGAAAGGGATGATATGTATGTCTGCATACCTACGGAAAGAACACTTAGGCTTTTTATGGGTAAAATGATCTTAGGTTGTGAAAGCCACTTTGGTAAGTGGAAACTTAGAAATGTCTACCCTGAAAGATCATCCTTTTTTTGATCAGTGCTGAGCCTAATGTCTTTGGTGATGTTTTTATTTATTACATGATAATCTGGCGGGGAATTGGTAGGCCACTTGCAAAAATGATTAATCAGAAATACCAATCTTGCTCTGATTTGCAGCATAACAGAAAACAGCAGCTCTGTCCTGTGCTACTCCCCAGTGATTTACATCAGTATGTGCCAATGATGGAAAACATGGCCTGCCTGTAAAGCTACAATTAGGTCTAGTTTCCATGGACATAATCAGTTGAATGTAGAAAAAAAAAGAAGAAAGAAATCTAATAAAGGGAACAATATAAAGTAACCATTATAAAATAACTGAGGACTTTACATGCCAAAATATGAATTACTTGAAGATATATGTTTCTACTGGCAGTTTTTGTGCTTTTTTTTTAATGCTTTACGAGACTATCCAAGTTGAAAAGTTCACATTTATACAGGAATAAAAGAAAAATCTGAAGAAGTCTGGAGTTTATAAATAAAAGGCATGATACATTAATATGCAGTTTCCAGAGTGCTCTACTTCACCATCTTCTACTTTAGATAAGCAGAGTTACACTCAAAGGAAGTACTATCGAATAAATACAGGAATAAACAGCTGAGAAAGGCAGAATATTAACAAAGATCCAAATGCTGCTGACACTACATCAAGAGAGGGAACATTTTGACAACTTTATTCATGCCAATAATCACAAGTTGCCTTTTTCAACATTCAGGCTACTAAAGTTGCCTTGTTTTCCTTGTTAACTACTACAGCAAAATGAAATAAGATTTTACAGCAATGATAAAAGTTTTGATTCCTAATTTCAGACACCCCTAAATTTGAAAACTTTGCTGTTCTTCTGCTAACAGTTCTTGATATATCAGAAATTTTTCCTCCTAGGTTATATGCCCAAACCTGAGAAGAGCTGAGCCATCTCATGCTGACTTTAGGTGCTGTCAGTCTTCTATAATACAATGACATGGAAGCGCAAATTTGATGTTTCAACATGGCAAGAGATATTTTCATTTCCAGTGTTGTGGGTATTTACAGTCATACACTGTGCTACCAGTGTTGTTTCTTAGCCTTCTGCTCTCCATTACTCGTAGTAAAAGTAAAGTGAGAATGTATCTAAATAATCTCTTTCCTTTGGTAAGCTGGCATAGGGAGAGCTGTGTTGGTCTTGGTATTTTTCTTTTCAAACACTGAACTCCTCTGGGATATTTCCCATTCCTTGTATTACAAGGTTACACTGGTATGTGTCTCCAGACAGGCAGCTGTAGATTTCTAACCCCCTAAAACTTGCACATCTGAAGTGTAATAATTCCTGGGAAGGAAACATGCAATATAAAAATATCTCTAATGGTTTAAACTGTACCCTGTACAATACTGTATTACTCCATGTTAAGGTACAGCAGTACAGAGCCATGTTTTTACAGGTTATTTTTCTGTTTTCAGCTCTCTTTATTCAGGCAACTTTTACCATGTAGGAAGGGGCAGACTCACAAAATGGGGTATAACCAACAGAAAACCCCACAAGACAGTTATATGTTGGATAGGGCACATAAGAGATAACTAGGAAGGGAGGTGGGAAGCATTAGCTGTGAGGCTAAGAACAGCATGCTCCCCACCCCCAATAAACACCCTGCAGGACATTGCTGACCATGCCAGCATCCATCAGGTGAGACATATCAACTTTTGGTGCTGCTTCTGGGAGCAGTCTAGTCCTTGGTGTCACTGAGGTGCCATCTTCCAGCTCACTGTCTTTTCCAGCGAGACTTTATAACTTTCCTTGTCCTTGTTTTTCTCCTTGAATCTTTAATTTGTTACCCATGCTACTGATCTTACCTCTGCCTTCAATTCTACATTACGCTTTGGCTGATTCTAGTCTACGTACTTTCTCGCAGCTCTTTCTCGTAACTCAGTATTTTCCAAAAAGTTTGAGCTAAGGTTGCACAGCTGGGCTATATCAAAACTAAGCCTAGGATCACAGGCAGCTGAACTCCTAGAAGGAGAATCACGAGGTGAGGGAGGAGGGAGAAAAAGTCCTGTGTTGATGGGATTGTACCATAGAACTTTCCAAGGTCTTGAGGGGACCTCTCGTTCTAAGATGGAGATGACGATGACAGTGCTTGTTAAGCTTTGCCAAGCCAAAAAGCTGGGACATAGATCTCTGCAATCAAATCAGATAAAATTTTCCAGGCACCTACAGTCATCTATTTTTCTGAAAGTAAAGGATGAATGAATGCTCACAAATGCTTATTGTGCATCCAACCCACAAACCAAGAAACCCAGGAAAGTCAATGCTACAGAATTTTAAATTTTAATAGATACTCTGGAGCTGAGGAGGAAGCCAAAACAGGTCAGTTTTAGGTAACTTCAGGACATGTAGAGTTCATATTCAGCTCCTGGCTCTTACACAGACCTTCCTTGTGCAATTTAAGGCAAGATATGTAAGTGCCAAACTAGGACTTGAAGATGGGTGCAGGATTCCAGTATCACCAGCTTATGCATACAAGACTCCAAACTAGCTCATGAAAGGTTATAAAATCTAGGGGAAGAAAAAGAATCCAAATAGATTAAGTGCTGCCTAAAGTCAAGTCCAGGCACATACCCTTCTCCAAAGCCTTGCAGTTCACGTCAGTGCTAGATGATTTTCCTTCATGAAAACAAGTCACCACTTCTCAATCTTCTTCTCAAAAATAAATGGGCAAAGAAACCTTTCACTTAGGAGTCTACTGGTTGTGCTACTCACCCATAAAGAGGAAACCTGGACTCTAGTCTCGCCAGTGCTTTCAGAGATTGAGCCCGTGGAATGTATATCCCATTTGAAGGTAGTACTGCCCTATTGCTACAGCTGAGCTGTACACCTGAGTGACAAGAAAGAGTACAGGAATCATGGTCCAGAGAAGCAAGTTGTCCAATTGCTTCTTGAACTCAGACAGGCTTGGTGAAGTGACCACTTCCTTGGGGAGCCTGGACCAGTGCTCAGCCACCTTCTGTGTGACATCTAATCTAATCCTAATTCAGCTTCATGACATTTCCTAATGCAGCTTAATGACATTTCTTTGAGTCCTATCAGTGGTCACAGAAGTGAAAAGATTTGTACTTCCTACTTGCCCCTTCATTTCCTCTTGTGAAGGAATTATAGATTGCAATGAGGTATCTCTTCAGTCTCCTCTTCTCCAGGCTCAACAGACCAAGTGACCTCAGCCACTCCTCATACGGCTTCCCCTCCAGATCCTTCACCATCTTTGTTGCCCTCCTTTGGATGGTCTCTAATAGTTCAATATCTTTCTCATTTTGTGGTGCCCAAAACTCTACTCAAGTGATGCTGCCCCAGCTCAGTGTAGAGCAGGACAATCCCCTCCCTTGCCCAGCTGGCCATGCTGTGCCTGATGCCCCCCAGGACGCGCTTGGCTCGCCTGGCTGCCAGGGCACTGCTGACTCATGTTCAAGTTCAACTTGCCATTGACCAGGACCCCCAGGTCCCTTTCCACAGCATTTCTTTCCACCCTTTCATTCCACAGTCTGTACACACAACCCAGATTGCTCCATCCCAGATACAGAATTCATCACTTGCATTTGTTAAGCTTAATTTCTTTCGTGATTTCCCATCTCTCTAATTTGTCAAAGTCTCTCTCTACAGGACCCCTCTGCCTTTCATGGAGACAACAGCTTCTCCCCATTTTGTATCACCTGCAAACTTGCTTGGTATCCCTTCAGGTTGTGCTTCCAAGTAATTTCTGAATATGCTGAAGGGCACAAGGCCTAAGACCTGTGTGGAACCCCACAAGTGACCAGTGGCCATTGTGATGTCTCCATATTCACTGCAACCCTTTGTCCCAGCCCAAGAGCAAGCTGCTCACCCATTGCATCATGTGTTTATGACCAGTCATGGTCACTGTGGTCCAGACCTCTGATGCATTTTTCAGTACATGGTCAGAATAGTCCAGAGAGTGCATTGTTGTGCAGGCTAATATATAACATGAAATCTGAGTGCCACAACTGCTGGCCATAATTTAAACAAAAAGAGTGAGACAACCACATATTGCTAAATGAGGTGATTTTGATATGTTGGTTTAAAAAAGAAGACTTGGGTTATTGAATTCAGTCCCACACAGGCTAAAGATGAGTGTCTAGCCTGCTGAATAAGGGAGACGCCAGCATTCCCAAATGAACGGTGTAGGCATGTCCCTGCTCAGTTAGTGGCTGGTTGTGAATACCAGCTGATGCATTTGCCATACAAGGAAACGTTCAAATAATTTCCAGATAAAGTCCAAAACATTTGTTAACTATTATTTTTTTGAGGCTATCACTTCAAGAATTAGCTGCTGCAACTTTACCATCAAGCCATATCGTCTGACTCGCATTTCTTGTCTGCAAGCTACAGCAGGCCCACCTATGGCACCTAAATGTGTGCCTCAGAAACCTATTTAGGAACCCTCATTAATTTAAATGGGTGCTGTACTCCCCAGTGGCCATTAGGCAAGTAGATGTTTCAAGGATCTGGATGCAGAGAGCACATTAGATGCAGTGAAGTCATGCCTAAATTCCCTTGTAGAGTTGGTCTTAAATTTATAAACAGAGTGAGTAGAAAGAATTTAGGTCAGGCTGCAGACCAGAGCAGACCTAACAATAAAATTACTGATAACATGTGGAGTGATTTCACCTCAGCACTAATATTTTTAACATTAGTTAATATGTCAAAATGTTGAGAGCCTAATTTTTTTTTGCTTCCTGAACAATAGACAAATCTTACTGAAGTCTTACATGCCGTAGAAGAGCAATAAAGTACATGCAAGGCATGTTTTTTATTCTACCTGCTTTTCCCAGACTGCATTGAGTCCCTGCTGAGAATACCCAGATTTAAAATAGTGCTACACTTTATGACTGTTGTTCTACACTTTATGACTGTTCCACTAAATCATATGCAATTAAAGCAGCCACAAATATTAGTCCTTTATTAGACCAATTATTTCCTTCAGAGCTAGTCTGGGGATTTCTGTATCCATAGATGGGGGTGAAGAGTGAACAATTGACAGTGAAGTAATCTGAAAAGGCATCTTGCTGTCTTTGCCCCACCTAAAAAAAAATCCCCAAAAATAAACTAAAAAAGATGTCTTAATGTGAGAACGTTTGTATTTAAATATATACTCATCTTGTGCAATCTATATTAATCACAAGAGAGAAGAAAGGGAGACAAGAGATGTATAAAAAACCTGTGAAACTTAGTGGAACAAATGGGGTAATTTCCAATTTCTTTACTAGGTGTTAGATCAGGCCCAAAGGATTTACCAGCTGAGATCCAGTTGGCCTGCAACAAGCTCATGCTGAGGTTTCAGGCAGTTCATTGAGCACCACTGCCCGCCCAGTGGAGAGAAAATATTTTCAAGAGTCTCTAAGGGAAGAGGCTGCCTGCCTGCCCCAGCACCCAGGGTACCTTATCTTCTTCTGCTGCCTCCTCCCTCATTAGCAGAGTCAGGAGTTTTTCTTTCTACCACCACTTCACTGAACACTGAAATAGGTGCCAAAGCAAGGTGAGCTGAGTAACTCACCATAAGTAGCATGCGTGAAAATTGCTCTTACCAGTATTGCAGGGACTCTGTGTGTGTGTCACCACTGTCATATTGAATTCCCATGCACAGATTGTGCAGGGACTGACTACAAAATCTTGTGGAGCTATAGATGTGACCTTCTAGCCACCATCACACCAAGGTTCACACTCAAAAGTTTAACGTTAACATACATAAAGAAAGAAGGAATAAAGAGCTGGTGAAGTCACAAAGGTAAGGGATTATTGCACGTAATTCTCTCAAACTGCTCACCAGCTGATGATGTGCTTTTTTCCACGTTTGCTGCATTTCGCCTAAAAAAAGGGGATCCAGGTTTTCTTATATTTGTTCCAGTTCTTATGTTACTCTTACAGACACTGCTTATTTCCTGGCATTTATTGGGAGAACAACTCCAAGGGAGCAGCTGAAGTACATGTTGCAGATAGGACGCTGGCCCTCTCATGAGAAAAATATCAATAACATAACAGGTTAATCACATTTATAACATGTTAATAAACACCTACAAACCTCTCAACACTCTTCCAGGCCTAATCCCAAGAAACTTTAAACTCACGTGCACATTCAAACACGCTCACACTCAGTCCTGGGGGATCTCCAGCTGCCCACTTACCCCTGCTGCTCCCAGCAGCCCTCTGAAACTTCCACAGGTTGGGGCTCATCACTGGGGTGGGGTGCCGTGCCTCCTGCCTGTTCTCCAGGTGCTGACCGCTCCATGGGGAGCTGGCTCTGCTGTGCCTGTCAGAGGTCAGGGTGCTGCAGGGTGTCTCTGCAGGGGGAGCATCAGGTTTTGACTACCGCTGTTTTCACATCACAATCTCCCCCTGCCATTACAAATGGAGATCCTTCTTTTATATTTCCTTTCAAGTTTATTCCTGCTTAGTTTCAAAAGTTGATGTAATTCCTTTGTTGCTATTTACTCTGTCTTATGGTCATCTACCTCTTTAACACTGTGAGTTTTGGGGTGGTTTTGTGTATTTGATCCAGACATGCTGTTTAGAGCCACACGCTTATCTTAGCAGGTGGGGTTATCCAGGCGCTTTTCCAAGGCTCAGTGGGCCAAGGATCATTTCAGTTTGGGATGCAGTCATCCCGTTCTGGAGGGCAAGAGCAGTTAATGACATGGACACAAGATCTCACATGTGGGTTGGGCTCTGTGCCAGAGAACTATTCCAAGCACCTTTAATTTACCAATACAGACAGAGCCAAGATGACTCTCATGGGAAGTGAGCAAGCAAACTTTAAGCTACATGCAGAGTCAAGGTCTTGATCTGGGAGATAACTCTCCTCCAACACTCAGTGAGCTGGGATTTTTGTTCACTCCAACACACCAATACAAAACGGCCATAAATTTCGGAGTTTAATTCTGACTTTAGGTTCTGACTCTTTGTATTCTCAAATGAGGATCAGAGACAGTGTTTTGGTTCAACACCACCTCTAAAACACTGCATTAGCTTGATGTCACATGAAATAAAAGGTAAATGTCTTTTGATCTTGGTCCGCAGCCAGGTCATTAGAGGTTCCCTCCCCAGCCTCTTGGGCCTGCGCAGAGCCTCACTGACGGTGGAGCTGATTGCAAGGTCTGGTTTCTTGTTCCAACATAGTAAGTTTCCAAAGCCTTCCTTAAAGGGATAATGGAGACATTGAGACTAGGAGGAGCAATTATTCTCTCCCTTGGTCTGTGTTGCAGTCACTTCTCTGAAAAACAGTAGAGAACAACTGATGTCAGAGTGGGCAGGGTAGAGGAGGAATAATCAAATTTTTATTGAAACCTCAGGTATTTTGCTTCCTGTTCTCTCAACATTGGAAACATCTGTTGTGGTTTAGGAATGGTATTCTTCAGTTTAGTGTTCCCACTGAAGCGCTCCAAACCAGGTGCTGCCCTCTCACTGCTGCCTCCCCATGTGGCAGGGTAGAGAGGAGAATTTGAGGCAGAAAAGGTGAAGATCGCAGGCTGAGATAAGAACAATTTACTGGAAACTGCAATGTAGCAAGAAAAACAAACCATAACAGCTATAATATCAGTAACAGAAGGAAGCAGCACTACCTGACTGCTCACTTCCCACTAGGGTTACTCCACCAGAAGGGACCCACTCCCCCATTCCTGGAAAATTACATGATGTGGTATAGAAGAACCTCCAGGTCCTGGCCATGAAATCCTCCTGGCTACCAAAAAAGTTAATCCTGTCCTGGCAAGAACTAGGACAACATCCCAACAACATAGGATGAGATCAAGTCTGAGATGTTGTGTTTGTTACTGGCCCTGTCCCCACCACTTTTTCCTTTCAAGTGCTTTGGGGATTTGTCTCTCTTATTTCCGCTTTGGTGCATCATGACAGAAAAACCATCTTGAATTGAGCTCTCATGAAGTGGAGCACAAACTCCTAAGGACTTTATTATATTTGTAATAGTCCCAGCAGATTATGGCTTGGCCCAGGTAACCCACCAAGGCAAATGTCAGCATCTGAAGTGGAAAACACTTCCCTTTCTAAGTAAGCCACAAGGACCAACCCAAAGACGGATTTGTTATGATCAAAGACTACATTACTACAAATTCCTGAGAAAAGAAAATAAGTCTTTCATTCCTTGTTCCTTCACATCCCTTGGTATGAACAAAAGCCATTCAGAGTAAAAGTCACTCTGTTTTCAAATCCACATTAAAATGAGGAAACACCCCCCAACATAGTAATTTTAGTGTCAACTTTTGGAATTAAACAAAAGCTGAAAAGGCATGCTGGGGGGCAAGAGAAATGGCAAGACAGGACTGTGGGAATCCAGAGTCAGGAGAAAGTAGCTGGAATAGAGGGAGAGGCCAGAGCAAATGAAGGGAATAGTTGAGTAGGAGAATTAGTTATGAGCTAAAGATTTCAAATTTTATTTATTCTCTCAGGCTGAATTGGAAAAACATGGGGGCTTGATAGCATACACATGAAAAGATGGTATTTTAGGAGTTGGTATTTCAAGCTGGTATTTCTGGCTGCCTAGTACCTTTGAAAACAGTATCTTTTAAGAAAAAAGAATAAATTTGTTTTGTGGAGATAAATGGTCCAATGAGGAGTTAAATGCAGTATCATCCATTCACTGGCTATGCAACTTGCCAGTAGTTGCAACACTACATTCTCTGGAAAGTAAGAAAAAAAAGAAAAATCCCTGCAGTATTTTTTTCTCATAATATGCAGAGCATGATGTCAGCCTGGCAGAGGAATTTAAAAATAAACAATAACACACATTTTTACCAAACAGAAAAATATCACTTGCAAAGGCAATAAAGTCTGTAATATGTTTTATCTCTTACTTTCTTCATGACTGAAGAAGTAGGCAAGCATTAGCAAAGAAGACACTTTCTGCAGAGCTGTGCAGTACATTTATTTTGAACAGTCTTTGCACTGGCATGATCTCTTTTCCCAGCACTGGAGACAGGCAGCCCTCTTAAAGGTGTTCCCATGTGGATGGGAAAAATGCCACAGGGGGAACAGCATGGTTGCCTGCCCAGCTCTGCCTCCACATGTTATACTTCCCCCCAGTGATAGAATAAACTACTTTATGCTGTATTTCAATGGACAGCAACTTCTGATTTTGTGAGGGGAATTTTTTCGCCTCATAGACTTACATCTTTTTAAAGCAATCTAGCTGGAAAATGTTCACAAAGCTGAAGATTTGACAAAATCTTTCTCTTTCATTGGTGCCTTTTTTGGAGTAATACTGGCATCAATAAAGCGTTAATGAAAGGTAATTTTTTTTCCTATAGAGGTTTGAAGGAGTAATTTTATACCTTAAATGCCTGGTTTGGGTTTATGCGTTTGTTCAGCAGGTGCCTCCATGTTAATTAATTATTTGCATTTTCTCTAATTGATGAAGACCCAGCAAAATTCATTTTTTCTCTGTCTGGTGGGGAATGAGAAAGATTTCAGAATCCAGACATTTTTTGTGCATGAACTAGGTTAATAGAGGGCTTAAAATAAATCCAGACTTCAGGTATGTAACTACATATTGAACATTAACACTGAAATCTCAGTGCCATATCACTTTTGAAGAGTGGACATGGATCCTAAGGCAAATATTCTGACACAGAGGCACAATTATGACAAGCTAATTGCACCCCAGAGACCCTCACTTCCTGCCTAAACCGAGGTCTGCTTATAAAGGGAGCCACTAGTTCACATGAAGGCATCTATTTTGTAGGTATCTGAAGTAGATTAAGCAAATTCATGTCTCTCTTTCTCTCTCTCTCCCACCCCTCATTACTTGTTTTCAGGGTTTTAGGTACCAGGATGGAAGACATAATTTCCTGCCTGTGCTGATGTTTCCTCCTGAAAAATCTGCCCTAAATTGGGCATTGGAAAGACCTGACTATTTTTCACATCAAAACAATTACATCAATAAACATTTTTCCCCTGAAAGCAAATATTTGCTAGAGACTGGTTTCCAGAATATTTCTTTCCCTCTTTTGATATATCTTACTTTCCACATTATTTGGTGGTCATTCTATATAAGAGGAAAATATCTTCAAAAACCTTCAAAGGAATGGTCAGCATACTCTGGCCACCCCTTCTATTGATTGCTTCTCACAAAGCTGAATATTATTTAATGCTTCAGACCTTTTATTCATTTCATAATAAATTTCATTAATTGCTAAATCCTTGCTCTGAGAATATTTAAGATTTTAATTTCTTTAAATTGGAATCACGTATGATTTTCTGATCTTAGACTTCTAAAGGGGAGAATTCTAAGGTTCAGAGGATTCCTACCACAAATCAATTTTTCCCTCTTTCTTTGTTTTGGTTTATTTGGTTTCTCACTCCCAGAGTTTTGGGGTAAGGTTCCTGAGACATCTGTCTGAGTTATGGTGTGGATTTGAGAAGATGAATGCTAGGCCAAAGCACTGTCTGAAACAAAGTGCCACAGGACAGACCATATATAATGTAAGAAAACACTGCATCATAGAAAGAGGCTGATTCATTTTCCCTTCTTTAGGTAAGATGATCACCAGGCAAGCCATGAATTCCAGATTGTCAACTTCATAAAAAAGGAACAGAAGTAAATTGTTAGCTCTGAAGAGATCTCAGATGGTTCCAAATTTCTCTGCTGCCTGGGCTGGCTGTTCATCCCTGCCAAATGCTAAATGCTCTGAATGCCAGCCATCGCCATCACTAAAAACATCCATGTGGTTCATTGCTTCCACCAATGCATTTCTCCTTGGGATTACAGAACATCCTTTATGAATCACCATTTGATCTCAATAGCTTTCTGCCACGCCAACTGTGCTGCAATGCTCCTACATCTCTGGCTAGTTTTGTCCTTCTCTATTTGGATGAGTAGATCTCTGAAGAGAGAATGACATGATGGTAAAAAAAAAAAAACAACCCAAATGACTTGCAGGATTGCTGAAAAGAGAAAATTTTTTATCACTTTCATATTTACTGTTACATCTGCTTTCTGCAGAGGAAAGCATCAATGCCAACAACAAGTATGCTAATTACTATTTAGGCCATAGCTTCAGGTCTTTAAGTAATGTTGAATAATTCTTTGGTTCAGTCAGGAAATTTGCTAAGGCACATTTCTCCAAAATGCTGCCAAAGGCAATGTCTGTTTTTAATACTTGAAAAATAAACCAGATTTGCACTTTTAAGTGACCACAGTTTTACAGTTCCTTTTGGGCTCCAGTGCGGCATTCTAATTTATCCCACCTCATGCTTTCTTCTTCCAGCCATCATCCTCACTCCTCTCCACTTCAGGGTAACACTGAAGATCACAGACCTGGGAGAAAATTGCTGCACTGTTTTATGCACTTTGATTTAATGTAGCAGGAGGCAGGAGCAGAGGGTTGATGGTGGTGGAGAAGCTATTCACTTTCAATGACACTGTGCAAAATCTGAGAAAAGAAGTGAAAAAATGTGTCTGTGAAAGATAAACACAAAAGGCAGGGAATAATTTCTCTAACATACAGGAGAAATAACAAAGAACTTCATGCTTCTTATTGCCACTAATGTGTGAACACCATCACTTTGGGATTGTGCAGATTGATTTCTGTCTGAAGTGAGGATCACAGCAGAATGACGACATCTAATAAAATTACTTTTCTTTATGGTCCCATTCAATTCTAACTAGACAGTAAAAACCAAGAGATCCTACTGATCCCTGCATGTTCTTTGCCCTTCTCCAATTTTGGTGGAAGTCTTCAGTGCCATCCTAAATTATTCACATCAGCTGCTGTTGCTAGAAAAAAAAAGTCATGAAATCCCATTTATTTTAAAGATCAGAATGTCAGGAGAAAAGAGAGGTTGGTTTGAAATACTGCCCTAACATGTAAAATACTGCTTGAGGTTTTCTCAAGCAAGAGAGACCAGAGTGACATGTTCCCTTGGGAGAGAAGGGCTATACTTATTAAAGGCCACAAGCCACTTTTGGTCTTTCTAGACTGTTTTGGTGCTTTCTTTCCCAACAATTTTCTCTTTTGAATAGTCTATCTACTGAAATCTGTGAAACAAAATAAATTTTTTAAGAGACCTTAACAGCATATACATTCAGTTTTAAAACTGAGTCGGGAAATCTCACAATTCCCATTCAAACTGGTATTTCAGACTTTTTCCTGAATGTTCTTTCAAGTCTCAACTCAATGCAAGGTGGGCTAGTATTAACAGGTTTTTTTTAATTGTTAGTAGTTTAAACAAACCCCATCAAGAACTCTCTGGAAGTACTGATGGTAAATGCAAGGTCATAAGAGCCCAAGAATGGCCATACTGAGTCAAAGGTTCATCCAAACCAGCATCCTGTCACCAAGAATGGTGGTAGAATGTAATGACACAAGACTCCAGAAGTATTTCCCTGGAGTGTTCTCAGGGCTTTTCAGTAACTTGTGCCATAGGGACTTCCTGAGAGAATATAGAAATAATCCACTTGCTTTTCATGACTCTGAGTCATTGTGAAACTTCTCTTCCATAGCTTTGTCCCTGGACTGGTAAGCTGTTACCATCCATAACACCTTGTAGAAAGGAAAGCTCACCTGAGTATCCTGGGAAGGAGCATCCTTTATTGTTTGTTTTAAATCTCTCAGCTGGGACCATTGGCACAGAAATGTCATGAGCAAGAAGCATAAGCCCCATGCCATGATGGCTTAAAATGCCATGCACTGCTATTGGCCTGTCAGAAGTTGTTTCTCCAGAGCAGCTGGGAGACAGTTTCCTTAGGTCACTTGCTATACTTGCATCTGCCCACACATTCAGCCTCCAGAGACTGTATCAAGACAGCAGTGTACAGACTGCAAATCTAAATTCCTCCTGTGAACCACAATTATCTTGAGAATGATGTTTTATCATAAATAACATTATATTTCCAAATCTGCAGAGCTCAGAAAATAGAAGCAAATGTCAATACTTCCGTTTCGTTTCTTGTTCATAATAGATTTTTTAATGGTCTCGTGTGAATCCAAAAGGCAAACCCCCCATTTTTACAAGAGCCTCAAATCTGAGTGTTGTTCTGCTGGGCATCATGAATAGATTCATGTTTTACATATCTCCTTATTTCAAAAGTCAATGAAATAAGATATTAATGATAAAAAAATATTAAAATGCCAGGGAAGAGAATTCCCTCCTCCCAGCTTGACATTCCCACTTGCTCTGATCCTCATGGATCAAAAGGGAAGTGTCTATACCCATCTGCTGCCCAAGAAAGCAAAGGCAATTGATTGTCACCTCAAAGAAAGGGACATGCAGATGTGGTGCTTAGTGGTGCACCTGGCAGTGTTAGGTTGACTGCTGAACTTGGTCTCAAAGGTCTTTTCCAGCCTTAATGTTTCTGTGATTCTGTGATAAGTAGTTTGAAGGTCACTGCCCAATGGCAAAATTTGAGGACATTCTGTGCAGCTAAGAAAGGACTTGTTTCCTTCAATGACAGGAAGGACAAGGTTCATCTGTGCAGATCATGACAATATCTTATGTGGCCTGCTCTTCAAGTGTCTTCTTATTCTACTCTTCTTTTCCTACTCTGGGCCTTTGCTTGTTTCTCAGTTCTTACCTTTACTTTCCACAGATGTAACTTACTGGTGAGAATTTGGTTCATCCAAATATTTTTAAATAACGAAGTTGCATTACCTATACATTTACCAGGTTCGGCCTATTTTGACATGGGACTGTGCTTTCTGTTTCTATACTTTCTACCATTATCACATTTCAAGGCCAAAACCAAATTGCAATATTGAAGGCAAAAGAGGGAAATCTGTCTTGGGAAAACATTTCATACAAAAGATTTCATTGACATGAAAAAACCCATCAACATGCATACACAAGGCTTTTGCAATCAAGTAGAGTTGGACAGGCATACCTGAAGACAGAATAAGAGCCCTTTTATTTATTTGCCAAATGTTGCCAAAAAGACTGCAGGGCTGAGGATTGGGATCAATTGGTAAGTTTACTACTTTTAAATGACAGAACAGTGAATTGAGAAAGCAATACTTTTCAAAATGCTTATTTTAAAACCATTCATTTTATAAAGTATTATACACTATATACACCATTTTCAAATGTGATTGCCTGAAAATATGAAGAATCTAAATGCCAGCTCAGCTGCCTTTTTGATAAAGGTATTTAAGCTTTCAGTGCTTTACAAATTGTATTAATTGAAAATATGTGCATACATGATTTAAACAAAAATATAAGGGGCTGAACTTTCTTTGAAATAGACCGAGTGCTACTGTAAGAACTAAAATATAGACAAAATCTCATCACTCATTGTCACATAGATGTTAAAAATGTCTTTTTTATTATTATTTCAGACTTCTCAAGCATTGGAGCTACTTTCCCACCCATACAGCTGGGACAGGCTAACTTTGTGTTCTTGTACCCCATTCAGTGTTTACTTGTTTACTCCCCAATTAATCCTTATTTTGGTCACAAGCAATTGGTGGTCTGGAGTCCTGCAGCACCCATGTGCCAGGTCTAAAATGTTTTGATAGGTTCTGGACATTTCAGCATTTGAAAAATATCCTTTCACAGTTGTAGCTCTTCCAACACAAGAGGATGAAATTGAAGGAAGAAGGGGAATTGCTGCCTGTTGAGATTTTATCGCATTGGAAGAGGGTATGGACCTCCAGTTATCTGTTTCTGTGACTGCTGCATATGGAAGGGGTGGCAGACAGAGGGAGTGCGACCTGAGAGATAACATTCTGCCCTTTTGGCCAAAACCATCTCTGGCTCCCACCCACACCAATATGCCAGAGTGAAGACTGCAGGCTCTCTCTCGCCGGTCTCCCCAAACAGTAGTTCATACTATGCAACAAAAATCTGGAAGTCTAATTTAACACAATGTGCTGCCCAAGCCTGATCTATCATGGAGGTAGAATTACCTTATAATTACCTTAATAATCTCCCAGTTCTGCAGATGGAAAGCCCTCCCATCACTGGTAGCAATGGGAGATAGTTTGGCATGCAGCTGCCTCTGCCTTCTCTACTCCAGGGACAGAGAGAGCGCCCCAAACTCTACTGCTACACCAGAGCAAACAACAAAAAAACATTTGGTTCAATTCCTTGCAGACAAAGTAAAGCTGGTTCAAAAGAACTGTGGAGCCCAGCACACCTATTACTGTAACCCTAAGCACCTTGCAGCACCAGGAGCTGTGTGGTCTCTGAGCATCCTCAGGCATGGTGCACTTTCTGGAAAATGGCACTTGCAGCACTCAGAGAGCCAGTAGCAAGTTTGAGGATGCTTTCCCTCTGTCATTTAAACACATTTTATTTCAATGATGAAGAAATTTAAATTGAAGTCTAGTTAAATTTAGAAATACACACATACATATACATGGATAGTCAAAACTATGGACTTTCTACTGTTGGTTTTTTTCTCATATCTTGTCCCCCTGTTTTTTCTAGTTGGAAATGGACCAAATTGTGCTCACATCTGTGTATGGAAATCAGTGCATTCAAGTAAGCTAAAAGTCCAAAATGAGGCTGAATTTATGTATTTAGACTCAAAGGCAGTTCAGAAATTTGGCACATTGCACATTGTTTTGCCCCAGCCCTGTTTAGCATCAAGTCCAAGGAAAGCCACAGTGACTTTTTCTAAGGTTATACTTCTGCTTAAAGCTAAACAGGGCCAGTGAAGCAAGCTCAGAATCTTTGTGGTTTACTTTCTTTTATATGGTGAAATAACCATGTAATTATATCATAATTGCATGACAGTAACCTGAAGTTAGAGAAAAAGTTTTTGCTGAAAGACTGGCTGCAATTATACAACCTTACAGAGCGAGTAGAATTTGTTAAGATGGTGTGTCAATCTAGCAATTGCTCCTCCCTGGTAACAGTATAATTTCACTAAATTAAAATCCCAGTTTGGAGGACAGGTCAATCATGTATTTATGTTGTAACGATGCCTTCATAATTGCCACATCCAGATATGGGAGGTACTGTGCAATCAGTTCTGAAGCCTCAGCAGACAAGACAATTTAAGATTGCTCATGTAATACTGTTGTCCTGTAACTGAAACCTAGATTCTCTAAGTTTCTCACAGCTTCTAACATCTACTGCATGCTTGGAAAGAAGGAGCAACTAATTCCTTCTGCATAAGAACATAATCTTGCTGTGCATAATGAATCAGAAAAAGGCTATGTCCTCCAGCTGTTATTACATTTTACTGCTTCCTTTGTGTTTTAGTCAAAGATAGCTGAGAGAATGTACGCAATTGACAAAATTCCTGAAGTCCACGAGTCTTCATAAAGACATTCAAAACAATATTTCTGTACCCAGTATGACAGGGCAATTTTAAGAAATTAGTGCAAGAAATTAGGAATAGAAACCACAGGATGATGACATGATACCCACCTCTTTACATGAGCAGCTTCTCCTCCTTGGTCCTCTGCCTCCTGGGCTCTGTTCCCTCACCCCTCCTCACTACATTTCTATCACAGTCAGTGCTACGTCTTACACCAGTGTGTGAAGCCAGTTTTTCTGCATCACAGTAGCAGCAGAAGTGGTACCAGAAGACTGATCCCTCTGGAGCTACCCCTCCACAGACCAGCCTGATGGATGCTGCTTTCACACAGCTTGTCCTGCAGATGTACTTGGATGCCCCACACCACAAGCCCTTCTGTGCAACAGGAGCATTTTGGCACTTTGCAAATCATTTAGCTTCATTGTGTTTGCCATGCAGACAAGAAACACAGCCAGAATGCTTTTGCATTTTTTTCTATTACTTCTGTTCCTTAATTTGGCATAAAACCACATTTAGTCTCCTCACTTTTACATATCCAGCCTGAAATTATAAAGCCTACCTCTGTGAGGTATAAGAAGATAAGGCTACAGCAGGAATATAACTTCTCAGTTTGGGCACTCTTTCTGCCAAAATGGGAATATTGCTGACTTCCAACCAGAGAGGAAAGACTTCCAACCATTGTCAAAGCTTGAGCCATCCTTTGTTTATGTGTGTAGGAATTGTATCTAGTCAAAACCTCACCTGTATTAGAAATCTGCTATTGGAATTATGACCACAACTAGTGGAAAGAGTCCCAGAAATCACTGTATTTGCCAGCAAGAAAATTTCCACAGAAGATTTGTATACTGAACACTTAAAAGCCAAATTACAATTCTAGATGATTGTGAAATTCTTCACATAGTGAAAAGTAATCTTTTTCCTCTATTACTTGCCCCAGAACTTGTTGGTAGTATGAAAGGTCTGTGAATTGCAAAGTAAGACCAGGCTATATCAAGGAAAGAGAAGACATCCTATAGTAAGAGCATGAAATGTTAAAACACTTAGGAGAGCTGTAATCTGGAGACCAGGAGGAAAGACACACCAGTTTTAGAGAGAAGAGAAAAATTTGGAAGGTGAATTTAAAATGTGGGGGAAAGGTAAGAAATTGTGTGGGGGAAAGGATCTAAAAGATTTCAGGCATGGATTTTCCTGGCACAAAAGTTTTCAAATTGCCCAATTTCCTTCTCATCTGGACCTGCTTTTCTGGCTCAGGGTAACTCCTGTGCTCTTCACTTGGTTTCCTGAGTTACTGCTCTCTGCACAGAATTAAAAAACTCCAAGTTTTACTCCCAACATAATTAATTATTTTTTTGTTTTGTGCCATTAATTTTACTTCTATTTCTCTACCCATGAAACTTGCCTTAGATTAATTCCCAGCCTCTCAGTTATGTTTCACTGACATTTTTCACATCAAGATGTCTCTCAGAAATCTTTTTCTCCAGCTATGTGAGGTATATATTTGTAAATAACTGACTTCACAATAATTTTCTAATTTTTTTTTCTTTAATACATGGCAACATATACCATCTGAAATTTAGGCCTGCATTGCTTTAAGTAGTTATAAAACTATATTTAATAACTGACTTTTCAATAAATAAAGGAAAAATTTCTAAGATAACATTTTACCAAAGAAAGAAGGAACCTATTTCAGGTCTTATAAGAACTCCAACACCAACATATATCACACACTTTGAAATGTTTCTTCTGCAAACACTATTAACAAGGGTGAAGAGAGATTATACATCTCTAAGGGTTCTAAAGGTGAAAAAGAATTTTTAGAAGTTGAAACACAGCAGCTACACACAACTTTTATGATAAATGCATACCTTTACTTCATGTATAATCATATAAAATAACTTGCAATTGTGTTAATGTGCTGGCGTTCCTTTCTTTTAGCAGGACAAATTAGTATGCATTTATTTAACCTGTCATTACATCATTCTGAACATCAGTCACTATGCAATTACAAAGGTAATGGTTACCATGTAGTACTGACAAAGCCACTGTTTGGCTCTTGTAATTGGTAGTCACTAAAATGCATTTTCCATATGATGAATGAAGTAGCCAGCAAAGCAGTCAATGCTGCATGAGATTTGCCAGAACAAAGATTAGTTTTAGAGTCCTGCATGAGCTTGAGCATACAATAGTGTGTCTGTTTCTTGTTTTTTCAGTTCTGTTACAAAACTCTATAGAGTGAGTTCAGCAGGGGAGAGCAGTGAAGAAAGAAAGAGCATATTTGGGGGCAGAGAGGGGAGGAAAGGGGAGGAAAGAAACTCAAAGGATGAAATTTGCCATGTGTAAAGGTCAATCCAAGACCCACATCAGTCTTAAATCACATTATTTTAATTTAAACCCCTTCTCTTTCTGCAGCAACCTCTGCAGTTCCTTGACAGAGGCAGGGATGCTAGGACCAAAGCGAGCCATTAGCAAGCTGCAACTGATGCTATCTGCAGTCAGGATATCTTCCCAGTGCTACACTTACCTCCCTTCCAGACAGATGAAGACATGCTACCCTTAACAGACAGCTAAACTTGGCTGTCTTCCTCCTGTCACTTCTTATGAATTTGCTCCTGCAAACAGATAAGTCCTCTTGGCATCAGTTCCTTTGAGCATTTGTGAGGGCCATGTTCATACCTTTCACACACACAAGTTGACTCATTGGGGTAATATTGTGATGCTGCAGTGAGAGATTTGGTCCTTTGTCTTGAATCACATTAACTTAATCAGTGGAAATTATTGATGATGCATGTTTTGAAGAGTAATTTGCGTCAAATTTCAGAAGTCTTTAGGAATCTGATTTCTAATTCAAAGTATGCATTGCAAGCCTAGTTGGATAAGTGTTATTTTTACCTAGAATCCATGGAAGTGAGGCACTTCGTGAAAAATCTCCTGCTGGTCTGTGCCCCACGGAGCCCAGCACTTTTGTCACCTGGTGTGTCATTAACAGTGAGGTGCTTGGAGACCTTCCATGGCGTTCCCCTCAGCTGCCAAACAGAGCAATTTCACCAAGACATCAGGATGCTGAAGGTTTTAAAATAGGAGCATGCTGGAAGCATGGAAGCCAGCATGATAACAAGAGTGCTTGCTGTTCCTGTGCTGCAGTGCTGTAAAAGCCTTCACACTCACCTCAGGGAGAAAAAGGCTGGGAAATGTATTGCAGAGTTGCCTGACAGCATCAGTCACTTCTCACAGAGACGAGCTGTGAGCCATGGAGGCTGCTTTCCTAATCCTCAAACTTTCCATACAATAGAACGGGGGACCAGTTCTAGTCCTGAAAGGATCAAAGGGGCAGAGATCAACTTTCCCCTTGTAGCAAGTCAGGCCTTCACTGGCTCTGTCAAACTGCAACCTGAGCTCTGTCCTTCGGGCCCTGGCCACCCATAGCATTACCCCAATTAGGACCAAACCAAGCAACTAGGAAAAGAGAAACACCTCTCATATGTCCGCCCCTCACAGAGCTGGTGTGAGTGCCTGACTCTACAAGTTCTTTTTAATTGGCCTCTGCTTTCATCTCTCACACTTTGCAGAAAAGCAAAGACTATGAACAGCTTTGGGGAAGGAGGGAGTTTGGAAGATTAAAACTAAGTGTTTGGATTTTGTCTAGAAGTAGTCCATATGGAAAGGGCTTTTTGAATACATATTCAGTGGTGTTTCAGTATTATGCATTAAGGGTCCATACTTGCATGCACACTGAAAATAGCATGTCTTTAAACAACACCAAACCTAAACTGTAAGCTATTGGCAGTACCTCTTCTGAGCTATTTGCCTGAATTATTTCTGCAGTAAATCTCTAGAAATGTCCACTTAAACAGTAACAGTCATAAATATCTCATGGAAGCCATAAAATACAACAGAATTTTGGAAGTCATAATTTTAATGGATAAAACTGTTCTATAAAAGAAGGGCCTCTGGGACTGAGGCTAAAGTAAAATTTATCTAAGCGAGCTGTGATGCTAATCCGTCTGCAAGTGATAAATTATCCTATGTCCCAGGTGTGACATAATATCCAAAGGGTCCGTAGTGATTAAGGACACAAAGGTATAGATGTGGCAGGGGTCCAAGAAAGCCCCAAGCAATTAGTGGTGACTGGAAATTGTCAACAATTGCTCTGAATGTTTGATAGTTTCCTCTGTGCTCAGGTTTGCCAAGGCATACATTCCCCAGTGTCTGAGGCTGGGTTTTGAGGTGGCAGGACCTGGCTGGGCACTCCTGTAGCTCTGAGCAAGATGTTTGCAGTCTTTTCAACAAGGTACTAAGACACCCTTCCCAGGCTCCTGCTGAAGTCAGAGGGTCAGGCCAACACTTAGGGGAAGCAAATCAAAACAAAATAAAAAAATAGAATGCTTATTTTAAAATACAATAGCTAGAAATATTTCTGTTTGGTCAGAAACAGAAAAAAACCCACCCTTAAAAAAAAAACCCTTTCTGTTCTAAAGAAAACAAAAGTAATTCTTGGAAATGCTGAATTGCATTGTGGTATCATTATAAACTGCTATGATTCTGAGAGGTCTTTCGGAGAGGCCAGCAGAGTCCCCATAAATTTACAGCACTCAAATGTTTAGACAGAAGGCAATCAGGGCGTGTTGGACTGGATACCCAAATCAGTCCATATTGTTATACAAACTGATTATGTTTCAAACAGCAAAAATGGCGAGCTGTTAACGGCAGCAAGAGTGTTTACATAACTCGGTGTCACTGGAGAAATCGGAGACAAACTCCTCAGATTCCCTTATTTGAAGGGAAGATGAACAGGATCCAGATGAACAGCTCACCCAGTGAAACCCCGAGCCCATGCACTGCAGGAGCCCCACTGCTCCCAGACCAGGCTGCTGCCTGGCCAGCCAGCCTGTATGAAAGCTTCATCCAGCTGATGATGCGCTCATTTCTGAGAGGTCGACTGGATTACCAACATTATCCAGTGGGACAGTGTGAGCAGCAGTATTTCAGATTGCTTTTGGCAGTCGAGAGTGTGTCATGTGAAGAAGGATGATACTCAGTGAATAAGAAGAAGCCTTAGGTTTGAAACGAGTGCTCTGCTTCACACCCAAACCCACGCTGCCGTACACAGCCAAGTCCCACAACAGCCCTGTGAAGCCTTCCCTATGTACCCCTGCCCACAGGAGCCCACTCAGGGACACAGACTGGGAGCAGCACCTCGGTGCTCATCCCTGCTTTCCCCTGGAGCCATTGCCTACTTCTCCCCACTAGCTATGGCATGGGAGTGGGACAGCTGCAGCACTGCATGTGTGCATTGGCCCCCTCAGAGCACATTGCAAAGGGGACTGCCTACAACTGGTCCTTACCACTTACATTCCCAAATCTACCTCTAACTAAGATATATAAGAACTACCAGCTATTTCTGGAATACACAAAAAGGGAAAGCTTGAAGAACAGTGCACAGACATAGCATATGTCAGTATGAACAGCACACAGAAAGAGACAACATTGCTTCACTATATTGGCTAGATGGGGAGCTGGCTCCCAAACCAAACTACTTTTAACCCCTGTGACAAAGTATTTTCCACCCTTGCTAAAGGATTCAGAAATCCCAGCAGACTTAGGATAACATAGTCATACTGAAAGTCTAATTTGGCCTTTGAGAGTTTCCCTCTAGCTGCCCATTAGCCAGTCACACCTCACAGTCTAGCCTCTCCTCTCCTAAATCTCTTCAGACCCTGCCTCACCTATGTACAGATGTGCTGACAGCCCAGCCAATGCCTGACTTACTAAAAATCTGACAGCACCTATTCTTCATATGCTTCTCCATTTGCTTTTTAGCTGAAATAAGTTGGTCCCTATTTACACAGCAGGATACTATATGTCCAATTGGAAGTGTTTGGAGCTGTTTATGTGCCTGCTATATCTTCCCAAACCAGTAAAATGTTACCTATTGCATTGTTCTGCTCTTACACAAATAAAATTACCCAAAGACCTAAAACTGTTAAATTACTTAAAGGTAATTCTCACAAAATGGACTTACCTGGTTGTTTCCTGTCCTTCTGGCTTTGATATCCTAACTGTTGCTGATTTCCAGTAACTTGATGTGGATAAGTTCACCCCTTGAAATAATACCAGCATTTGAAAAGTTGCTACCCTGGGCTGCATCAAAGGACTTGTGACCAGCAGTTTGAGGGAAGTTATTCTTGCTCTGCTCTTGTGAAACTCCACCTGGAGTGCTGCATCCAGCTCTGGAGATGAAACATAAGAACGTGGACCTGTTGGAGTATGTTCAGAGCAGGACCATGAAGATGATCAGAGGGCTGGAGCACCTCTCCTATGTAGAATGGCTGGGAGAGCTGGGGTTGTTCAGCCAGGGGAGAAAGGCTCCAGGGACACCTTGTAGCAGGCTCCCAGTACCTTTAGGGGCCTACTAGAGAGCTGGAGAGGGAGAGCATGCAGTGATAGGACTATGGAGAACGGCTTTAAACTGAAAGAAGGTAGGTTTACTTTGGATATTAGGAAAAATTAATCACTATGAGGGTGGTGAGACACTGGAACTGGCTGCCCACAGAGGGTTGGGCCATCCCTAGAAGTGTTCAAGGCCAGGTTGGATTGGGGTCTGAGAAACCAGGTCTGGTGCAAGGTGTCATTTCCTAGAGCAGGGGTGTTGCAACCAGATGATCTTTAACGTCCCTTCCAACCCAAACCATTCTATCATTTTATGATTCTATTCTTATTCTATATATTTTAAAAGGTTAAACATAATGTTTCATTTAATTTATTTCAATCCAGAAGCTGAAAGGCTATGTGTGGATGTGACAGACTGCATTTTTGACGAATATAAAATTTATCTGCTTCATAATGCAACTGTGAACTGATAGACTTGCTCCACTCAAAAAGATGAAGACAAGATGTAGGCTTTTCTAAAATCTAAATGCTTTGTTCCAGTAGCAGTAAGAGAAGTGAATTTAATTTGTCATTTCAGGATACCAATTTAATTATGAAGTTGAGCTACAATGTTAATTAAAAGAGATAGGAGTTTAATTGCCTTAAAGCAGAGTGGGGTTCTTTCATGTTCCCACAGAATAATCTCTTTGAGTTATTGAGGGGCTGGTTGGCTTTGGCCAGTGACAGTAAACTTGTGCTGTGACTAAAGATCCAAGAAAATGGACTCGCCTTCCTGAGATCCAGTCTCTCCCAATGACCTACCCCGGGACTTTTCCTGGGTCTCTTCTGCAGTTTCTTCTTGCATGGCTGGGCTGAGAGCTCCCTGGGGACAGGCACTGTTGTCACACACCTACTCATGCAGCTCCTGGCACGCTGGGGTTTCTGTTCACATACGTGCTGCTACAGTGGTAGCACATTAATAAATGTCTCCCCTCTCTATAAACGTTATTATAACTGGTGAGTATTGTAGAAAATCCCACACCTTCCTCTCCAAAGACTTTGAGAAAGAGAAGGTAAATACAAACCAGCTGCAACCAGAAACCACTAAAGGGCTGATTGGAGCTCATCTCTGAGGTAGGAATACCAACCATGCTATTATAACCAACATTTGAACCTACAATGGTAAACAGAGCTGACATTTCTGCCCAGGAGAAGCTGCTAACATGTCATGCATGCATGAGCCATGTGGGTGTTCCTTCAGATTCTCACACACTGGTTACAAAAGGCAAGTTTCAAATCCAGGCCAATACCACCTCCCTGCTTCTGTCATATAGATGTAGCAGGTGGCTGCTGTGGTTGAGTAACGTTTGGATGTCTTCAGTCCTCCAAAATTAGCCATGAGGCTTCACTAAAAGACTTCCTGAACTGTAACATAAAAATAAAATGTCATGCATATGCTATACAAAAAAGGAAACAAAAAAAAGGCTGTAGTTATAAACGTAATATGAGCTTACTGAGGTCCAGGCTGCCAGGAACATCAGTGTTGTAGGTTTTAATGTGCTTTGAAATAGAAACCATTAGCATCTCAGGTATAACAGTTCTAAATATACAGTGATTTTTAATCTTACCATGGTGTAAACCATTAATGTATTTTAGCAGATTTTAGAGGCAGTGGAAGAAGGAATGCAATGATCCTACTCTCAGTCAAAATCCCCATTGGTACCATGATCTCTATGAGCACCATATGACAGAAAGGGACATAAATCAGGCAGAAGAAACCAGTTTTCACTCTCTTTTTTTATTTTTCTTTTTCCTTTTTTTTACAGCATATGACCCATCTCTCCCCCCAGAACACAAGGACTGGTCAGCAAATGGGGCACAAGTGTTTGAGGGGTCCCTTTCTCCTTGAGACCTCTGCAAGTGCCTTTTGTATTTCAGCAAGCTGGAATTATGCCATCAGAGGACTGTGTTTCAGTGCAAACAGTATTCTTGATCCCTGTGGTCCACTTGCTGCTTCTCACAAAAGAGAGAAACAGAACAATCTGTCAGGCAGATCCAAAAATGTCCCTGGTCTGGTTCAAACTGATATACTCACCACTAAGAGTCAGACTTTAAATCTGGTCCGGAGCTGTGGATTGTGAAAAATGTGGTGTGATGGTTTGGAGGAATGACTGTCCTGAAAACAGATTCCCATTCAAATCCCACCTAGATGATAAGGTATCCAGACCATGGAACATGTCTTTTATTTGGCTACAAGACCTCAGGCAAACTTATTAAAAAGCATGGGGGAAAAAAATAACTGGTTGTGAGCTCTGCCATGCCCATTTATTGAAGCTCAAATTTGGAACTTTTGTCAGAGAAAGGCCAGTTAGTGTGTGATATTTTGTATCCTACACGATGAAAAACAGTGAAATGAGAAAACTTTAGAGGGTTAGCAGGGAAAAACTGTCACAGAAAGAGGAGAGATACTGTTCTTCCATTTTTCCTGTGTTGGACATAAGCAGCCTTCCTCACAGGTAGCATAACGTGGTGAGGTTTTTCTGAAAAAACTTATTGAGTTTTCGGGTTCAGCTTTTTCCATAAGCTCACTTATTACTTGTGAATCCTTTGTCCACTTCTGTCATCACCATTCCCCACAGCTCATCACCATGATGCCACTAGGCTGATCTCCATCAAATCTCCTTCCCTTTCCCCAGCACAATTACAGACCTCGTTCCATGGGCTCCTTTCTCATCTCCTCCAAACAGAGATGCCAGTTCCTTTTTTTCTGTTCTTTCCACCCCTCACATCCACCCTTCAGTTTATTTGCCTCTCTTGCTCTGCTCTGAATTTGAACTCCTCCTTTCAGCTGATGTCTGTGATTCCAAGGTCCTCTCCAAGAAGATTTCAGAGAATGAGCATTGCTTTATGCTGCTCTCTTCTTTGATCGTGTCCCTTGGATACCTGCATCCCCCTTTCTGCCCATCTGTATTTCTTTCCTCTCCTGTCCTCAGGACAGCCACAGGGGGCTGTTCTCTCCTGTGCGGGATATGCCCCTGTGCTTTATCCTCCATGCAGCACTGCCTTGGGCTACTCCTTCTCCGCAGCTTCCTTCCACCTGCCCTTCGTCCAGGTATACACATCTCCCACTTTCCAGCTTCTGGTTCTCTTTCATCCTCTCCAGCCATCCTATTAAAGACACAAATAGGATTCTAGAGAGTTGTTTCCTTCTGTGATTTCCTATAGTCCTCTGGCCCTGGTTTAAGTCCTTTGCCCACTAGGAGCGGGTGACCTACAACTTCTGCTGCTCTTTATCAACTAGAACACAAGCTTGGGTGCCTTGGAACAGTGCTAGACTACTACACTGGTGATTTCAAAGAAAAACCACTGCTCAGCTCTCCAGTTCAGTGCTGTCTGTCTTGGTATGTGATAGCTGAAGACTACTTGGTACATTGCAACTGGCTTCTATTTGGTTTCATGGTGTTGCAGTCAGTGGTGTCACATAACCACACAGTACAGCCCACAGTGGGTTTAGCATTCACACAGGTAAGTTGTGGGCCAGACTGCTGCACATTGCATTAACTGCATCTATCTGACAACTCTGAATGAGGTGTGGAATAAAAAATATACCCTGACTCTTCCCAGATAAATGATTTCTGTAATTTGTTAAACTGCATGTGCACATAAGTCTGGAGAAGCAAGAATATTTGAATTTAAAGACTTAAATAGAAGATTGCAAGGCAAGAAAAGGTGAAGTTGTTGTGTGTAATGAAGATAAAGTACCTTTGCAATAAATTTAATTATGCAATAAAGTGCCAGTGTGGTGCGCAAGGAATTTGCTCAAGGTTCCCAAGGTAGGCTTTAATTCATTTTATCTTGCATTCTTGAGCATTAGCAGCCAGACTTAGAAGAAAAAAGATTAAAGTATGTATATTACCTCCCTTCATTATTTGTCTTTTTAAAGTGTACCAGGGACAATATATGTGATTTGGTTAAAGCAAATTCTCTGATTTAAAATGCAGAAGCCAAGAAGAATTTATTTAAAGTATTTACTTGGTTTCTGCATAACATATTCAAATATAAAATTTCAGCTTCTTCAAATAAAGGTATCAGTGGCTGAAGCCACTGTTTGCATGCTTTTCCACAAACACATCGACCCATGTGTTCCGTACTCTGGTTCAGTAATACAGATGTGGATTTACCAAATAATTTATCTGTGTGGCAAATATGATTGGAAACTTGGTGACATTTGTTTTGTTTCATGTGTATTCAGTCAGCTGCTATGAACAGGGTACTTGGGGAAGGGCCATGCAGCATGTACAGAAATGAGATCATAACTGAAATGGATGTGATTTTCCCTATTTGTGTGATTTTTAACCACAAGATAACAATAGGCCTGTATACATTTTTTGGTATGATGACTAACATTTTATGCTGATATATCATAGAATTATAGAATTACAGAATAGTTTGGGCTGGCAAGGGCTTTTAAAGGTCATCTAGTCCAACACCCCTGAAACAAGCAGGCTGCTATAAGGTCTCTCTGGAACCTTGTCCTCTTCAGGCTGATCTCCCAGGAAATCCAGCCCACTTTTCCTTAGGAGCACTTGTAAATATTCCCCTGAGAAGGCAGAAGTAGTCTCAGTATCTTCCTTGATCCAGTCCCTTGAGTTGCAGCCCCTTCTCTTGCCTGTTATGTTGGGTACTCCAGAAGGCAATCAGGTGGTCTATGGGTATCCCACATTTTGGCCTGCGAACTGGTGGTGTTCTGCTGTACAATCTTGTGGCTTGCTATATACAGATTTGGGCTTGGCTTGTACTCACTGTGGTCAGAAGTCATGTAGGAACAATTAGAACTAGAGTCTCAAGTCAGGAGTTGGTAAAGAGCCCTGCGGAAGGTTTCTCATGGAAGGGGAGTAAACTGTCCCACACAATCATCTCTAAAGAAGGGATTACCTGTTTTCATTTACCACTAAAACTAATCCAAGCATCTCTGAGATGTTTTTGTGGCTAATGTACAGCTGGTATTGTGAGAAATATTGTAAATTGTGGTTGAATTCTCTTCTCAGTGATGCCCTTGAAAGGCTCAAATGACTGCTTTTTGCTGAAGGAGTAATCAGGTTTTACACCGTGATAACTGAGTGCAGAATTTACCCCAGTGATTGAATGTCTTTGTCACAATAAGAAAACTAAATATAGTCAAAGCAAAGCAGCAAATGACTATTCCTCAGAGGTGCACTTACTTATATTGGTTAAAACTGTCCTTCACATTAAGTCATAATTTTGATCCCTATCCTGCACTGGCCTAAGGCCAGTAAAGAAAAGCAGGTAAAACATGCTGATTTTCAAGCTGATACCCCTGAGATTGTAATGCTCATAGTGAAGAATTTTGAGGAGCTTCTACCTGTGCTCCAGAGCAGCAGAAAGCTGGACTGAAAGCTGAGAGTCAAAGGGATTGCATGCCTGTGGGAGGCAGCCAGGTCTGAAAGCATGGCAGGATCAGAGGAAGACCCTGGAGGCAGCAGGCAGGGCAGGGGCATGGACCAGTTCTGCTCCATATCTGCGAGTGGGACGGATGTGAGTGGGTTCATGGTACGTTCAGCTGGCCATTACCAGCCCCCCTTAGAAAGTCTGTATATGCTCTGAAGTCTCTTTCCAAGATCTCAACTTCTGGGCACCTGGGAAAGTGCTTGCTGCAAAAACGTGGTGAAACCAATGTCTTTTGGTTTTGTGTCGGACATAGTATTTGACTATAAAGTAAGGAACACCCTATGACACATGGGATATTTGGCAATATGAAACTGGCAAAATTGATATTGGCAATAGAAAACTATACTAAACTGCACATCCAGGCTCCATGGGCCCATATTTTGATGCACAGCTGGGACGAGGTTCTCCCGAGCCCAAATAAAAACCAGTTATTCCTCTATGCTTTTATTTTGTTGCACAGAGCAACAAAAGTTTCCCGCAGAGTGTGACTCAGAGCATGAGGATCATTCAGCTTTCAGTGTCCAGACTCTGAAACCCACTGACAAAGACCTGTGAACCATAAATCTCTGTATAGTTTGGGAGATATGGGTCTTTACAGAATCCTAGACTGGACTCTTGGACGGCTATGCATCAACAGCTGAAAAAGAGTTTGCAGTCAATAATAGTATGGTTCCTGTGTTCCCTCATCACTAAAAATTGCTAGTGGAAGATGTAACACAGGAGTTATATTTTCCATAGTGGAATATAACTCAGGTATTGTGCAGGCTAGAGATTGGAATGGGTAGGTTATACAACTTTCAAGAGTGCATAAAAAATGTCTAAAGGCTTACTTATACTTTATATAAGGAAAAAAATTATATGTATAAAAGGCATCCATTCCCCTGTTTTAAGCTCTTCCTGTTCCAGATGTCACATACCTCTCTCTCTTCAGCAGACAACACAGATTTTTAGACAAATTTAATAGTCTTTTTGCATTCCTGCCTGTTTCCCAAAGGTGGACTTGACCCTCGTGGAGATGAGGTACGCAGCACTATACTGCTTGCTGTGCAGGCATGCTTCCCGTGTAAGCAACATATTTACTTGAGACCATGCATGCTTTAAGATTCATCACAGGACTGCTAAGGTCAGAGATAAAACAGCACACCATGCTGTTTGCAAAACATCTCAGGGTGACTAGAAATGTGCTGGAACAACCATATTATGCCCTATGGAGCCACAAAGATTTGCTTCTAGGGAGTCAGCTCTGCTTGGAAAAAGAACTTGCGCTGACCATTGTGTAGTAAATTACACATTCTTTCCAGCGTCAACTTCATACTTTGGTTTTCCCTTGACAGCTCTGACAATTTCACAGGCTGTGACCTGTTTGTGTATCTCATGGAGAGGACTAGTTTTATTACAGATGTTAAAATGGCATCATACTGACTGGGAAGTTTAGACACGTGCTCTGAAATCAGCCTTTACAACTTATCTACATACCCACTTTTTTCAGCGCGCACTTCCTCACAACATGAGGCCAGGGACACTCATGGGACAGCACAGCACAATGCTCAGCAGCCAGCCCCAGACAGTCCTTGTTGGGCATGGTGGCTCTGCTGAAATCCTACCATTTTGTTAAGCATCCATTCAAAAACCTTCCCAACCTGACCCAAAGTCTGCTGGGAATCTCTTCAAGGTTTTGCATCAGAAACCCTCAATCTGATTGTGATTAAATGTGTATAGGTAAATGTGCAGTGTGGGATCTTTGAGAAAAGTCAGGGTGCCATAAAAGAATATTCCTATCTATTAGGAAGTAGGCAGGATCGGTGAACTGACTGAATTCCAAGGAGTTGCAGGAAAGCATGATTATAATCACAGGCATGTTTCATGGCTCTGTGTTTCCATACTAGGTTTAAGGAGGAAAAAATGCAGTACATGAATCCAAACATTTATAATTCAGAGAAATCTCTTTTCAAAATTCCCTGTCAGAAAATTGGCAAGATTCTGCCTGTATAGACTTTTAGTATATAACAAAGTGCAATAGCATGAAATGTTGCCTTAGGAGCAGAGAGACAGTTTCCATGAAATCTCTCTGCAGAAATATAGGTATTTGCATAGAAATCCATTGAATTGCTCTCTTTGGAGCTTTTGTCTTTTTCTCTTCGTCCTGCTTGACTTGAACATGTACTCTCAGTTGCACAGGGAGTGTTACCATATTGCTTTTACATTAGTTTGCATCATGAAAGAAAGGAAAATAGTTTTGATTAATTCATGACATATTTTGTGCAGAAAATTTTCCTCCCTCCCCTTCACGGTGAGAGAGTGTCTTGAGTTTTGAGGGAGTTCAAACAGCTTTAATGGAGCTGATATTAAGGCAGAATTAGAGTTTATATATAGCAACTTGGAGCAGCTAGGGAAAGCAGCACATGTGCACTGGAGGGACAAGGACAGAGGTACCCAGAAACATCATAAATTAACATAGTTCAATGACATATGAGAAAAAGGCGCCGTACTACAGAGCGAAATTGTGAAATTGCTGTTGCTACGAATGTTTATTTTTAGAGCTACAAAAGGTATGTTTTAGAGGCTATTAGTAAAAAAAAAAAAAAAGAAAGGGGGGATTTCATTCAACATCTAGCCACATGCTTTTGCCTGCAATGCAGGGAAACAAGGAGAGCATTGGATTTCACAGATAGCACCACAGACAGCTATAAAGGCCTAATCCAGTGTCACATTTCTGCTTAGTGCTGGCTAACTACCAGCCCAATTTGCTGTCTTCTCTCCCCCTGTGTTTCTTCATTGTTTCAAGCCATGCAGAGGCTTATCCTAATAATGGGTCAACCCTCAGCCAAATGTGTTCAATTGAAGGCCACCATGGGAGAATGGCAGGATATTGTCTTTCCAACAGCAAGTGAATTTCAGGCAGCTTAAGGCAGTATCCATTTCACTATAATGCTGGTTTATGTTACAGCCCTTTTCAAAGTTCTAATTGCCCTGTACTGCTGACATTTATAGACATCCCCGACTTTAAATGAAAACACAACACTGAGGTCAGGAGGAGGTTCTGGGACAGCAAAGATCCCAGGTGAGGCCAAAGGAAAAAATTACTTCAAACCTTCCAAATTCCAAACATGTTGTGGTGGGGCGAGTAGAAAAGAGAAGAAAACCCAGAGGTGAGGGACAGAGGTGAGGGACACCTTATTGACAGCCTGAAAGGTATGGATGGATGCCTAATGGTGACTCTCGCTTATCCACACATTCAACGCCTCTAGCACAGCTAATCCTCTCTCTCCTCAGTTTCTCTCCCTTAGGTATAAACATTTTAAAGTGTTTAATTCATCTGAATGTTTGTGACTCTATTTTGACCCAGCTCTTCATCTGTGTTACATTGGGTGACCTCCAGCAAAGTCAGTGACATTATGCCAGCTGGGAAAATGGTCTCACTGGAGAGGGAAAGTGCTTCTTTCTATTACAGAGACAAAACTCACAGAGCTTCCTTCTTCTGTCCAGGCATCCTCGTCTGAGGGAAACTGATTCCGCAGCAGTGGTGGTAGGAAATATTGCTACACAGGCTGGCCCTTGCTTTGCAGTGCACTGCACAACCTGTCAGCCACAATATGGGGTAAAATCTGAGTTAAAGGGACAAAGTGAAGAAACAAAGCATGTCTCTCACTCATGCAAGGATCTGCCTGTTCAAGTGGGAGACTTTGCTTGCTTTATATTACTCCTGTGATGTAAATGGCTCCATTTTTTCAGTGTAAAAATGTCTTGCAAGAACAAAAGAGAAGGGATTCTACTGTGGTTTTGTGGACTATTATTTGTTCCCTTCTTTCTACTACTGTTACACATTTCTAAGGGGATTGAAGCCTGGCTCATGCTCCCAGATTTTTTGACATCCCCAGGGCCAAGGCAGGCAGGTCAGGGTAGCAGAAATCAGGGACAGTACTCAGAAACAGAGTTTCTTCATTCAGCCTCTTCAAAAGATGCCTATACCTTCAAGGTATCACCCCATCCTACAGAAGGGAAACTTGCATCACTGAGAAATGGTGAAGAAGAAACTCTGCAGAGGTGCAGCCTTGGCAGCCAGTGAGAACATATTAAAAACATGTTTAAAACTTTTAAGTTTGTTAATTGAAATACAGTCAAGTTTGTACATAATTCTTTATTTCTGTGATAACAGGCTGGTATTACTAATGGATATTTTTAAT
Source organism: Camarhynchus parvulus (assembly GCF_901933205.1). Taxonomy (NCBI): domain Eukaryota; kingdom Metazoa; phylum Chordata; class Aves; order Passeriformes; family Thraupidae; genus Camarhynchus; species Camarhynchus parvulus. Next base: position 60,318,893 of record NC_044573.1, on the reverse strand, counting down.
GCTTTTATATGGCAATAAAACCGTCTTCTAAACGTAGTCAGCTGTGTGCTGATTTCCAGGTCCTGTGGTTTATCCTGTCCATAGATACTCTTCTACACCTTTTCTGGTGTCTGGCAAACTATCTAGTGGATGTGTGCCAGCCATTATGCAAGATATTCAATTGCTGTATGGTGACAGGTTAGAGTATCGAGACCAGTTATTTAGGTTGCTAATGATGATAATGATTTATATCAATCTGCAGCGCCTTTTAGTAGGAGATGAGTGACAAAACACTTTTGAAAATCCTGTGATAAATATCTTAATGTGTTTGATTCTGTTGCTCATACACAGATACTCAGTGTCACTCTTTGAGACCAGTGTCACACCAGGTGTATGAGAGAGGATATCTGCTACAGAGGACTGGCAGATCCTCTGTAGGATCTTCAAGAGAATCAGACATTTCTGGACCACAGCATGAATACCTTTATGAAAAGGAAAGGGAGGGATGCTCCCATATGTTTATAGGAGAATTGAGCCCTGGATGTCTGACAATGCCCATACATCTGATCTCCCCCAATCATAGCAAGTTTAAATTCAAAATTATCAAACCAAGGGCAATTTCTGATAATGAAATAAGGCCTATAGTGTGTAGGAAGAAGTTCAATTGCTTTTATTATTTGTTGAAAAGAAGCATTGCTGCCACATAACCAGGCAGTAAAATTCAGGGGAGATCTAATCACTTCAGTGGGAATATTTTAATGTGCCACATTTAAGCAAAAGGCATGGCAAAATTCCTCTTCCTGGGATGGTTGTAACTACACAGAATCAAAGAATCAAATATCACTAACTTGTGACAAGAATAGACAATGAGGAGAAACTCAAATTCTTCTGACTTGGTGTTTGTCTCTATTTTAAAAAATGCAGTTCGAGCTTTAAATTACAGCCTGTTAATACAGTGAAGTTTCAGACCTCACTGAATTTTAGGTCCTTGTAAAGTAGACCTGGACCTAAAGCAGATATTTCTCTCTAAGTTTGTCTCTTTCTATCTCCAGACACTGATATAATATACTGAAGCTCATGTTCACAGAGAGGACAGTGGAGTCCCATGGTACTGGTGTGCTACTTTGTGTGCTGGAATAGAGGTGTGGAAGTGATTTCTGAGCAGAATGCTCAGGACAGTCCTCCTTCTCCTTCGCTCCTGCAACTTCTCCTCACTTACAGAGCTGAGACTTAAAACCTTGCTTTTCTTCCAGCATCCCACTCTCGTGTCAGGGTTAGTCAAGTAACATTTGTGCTGTGTTAAGCTCTTGGTGGCCTTTCTGACACCTTGGGAGGCCTGGGCTGCAGCAACCTTGTCCAGCTTCCCTTTCTGCTTAATCCATCCTTGTCCTACACAGCATGGAAAACTCCAGAGCTGGAGAGAGGAAAAGCAGAAGGAAATCTCTTTCAACTGTATTCATGCAGCATCCCGTCTTTGACTCTTTCCAGAGTTATGACAAAATGAGTATCCATTATCAATAGATCCAGTGACTACAAACAAACTCATTTAATTTTTATTTTATTTTTGTGAGAGACTATATTTCAATCAAAATTTGTCCAACTCAAATTTATTACCAGAGTATAAATAACATTTTCTATCTCCTCTTTCTCCACTTAATTTCTAGCTAGTGCCAATACTGTCTAAGGAGAAAAAATGTTGTCCTATTAATGTGATGTGCCAGTTCCCTTAAGGCCTTGGTAGATTTTGAGGCTTTTTTTCCATTTGGATTCTAGTTGCTCACAAAAAATAGGTCTCTTCAAAAATATGTTTAACTTAAAAATATATATGAATAGGAATCCTATTTCAAACCCAGCTCCTTGTTCTTATACTATCATTTCTGAGCTGAAACTCTGATCTATGTTTCCACTGTTTTCAGATTTCATCTTGTTAAAGGGAGTATTTGGTATGTAGCACAACATTCAGCCAACACTTCATTACATTCTGGGATCCAATTACTCATGCAGGGTTTTGGTTTTGTTTTTTGTAACTTGGTGTAAGTTTCCTTTTCCTGATGAGGTTTTATTCTAATTCCCTTCAGTCTGCAATGTCCTGCAAGAATTTAGTGTTATTTTTTAAATTGTGGTGGAAATATGGAATAATTATTTCCTTTTTAACAAATCTGGAAAAGAACCAAATCCGGATGAAATGCATCTCTAAGATTTTTGAGCAAAAGCAACATTAAAGGATATCTAATTAGACCTACAGTAATAACATCACCATCCTTGTTACGGGACGTATATGTATATAAAAGCTTGTGATCTGCTGAGTTAGGAAGTTAGCAAGCTGGAGGGTCTACCACAATTTCTGAGTGCCCAATCAGCTACACCACATATTACACACACCATGGAAATTATAACCTACTCTATAGCTTTTGTGTAATCAATTTGGAATGACCAGATTTGGTCTCAAAACAAGACTTCCAGGATGAAAAAACCACAGATCTGAACAAAACCACAATTCCCTATATGCAAGCTATCATATTTTTATATAGAACAGTGAATCTAAAGAATGTAAAACAAGATGCAGAAAATCTGAAATGCCAGCAAACTAGTTGTGCTGCTCGCCTATGACCACAGAAAATGACTCTGAATGTCCTATACAGCCTGTAACTTTTCTAAGAAATTTTAATGTGTACATAGGAGTTGCCATCCATGAATCCAGGCATATAGCCTCACCAAATCCTGATACAGGATCTCTTCTGCTTGTAGTTGCTCAGCTTCTGAATTCCAACACAATGTTTAAATGATAAACTTCTTTGCTCTTTGAAACATTGATCTATGCCTGTGAATTTGAAGTAACATCTGTTCTTAAGAATTTCAATTCTTTTGCTTAGCACTGATGTTAATTGTTGGAGTTTGTTTAAGGAGTTTGTTTTTAGTTTCCCCCCCTCTACTGCATCCATTTGCCATTTTACGCAAGTTTTGATGTTTTTATTAATCTTGGCAAAAGCCAGAAAATGGGATATCTTTAATAAGAAAGTCTAGACATTTTGGAATAACCCAAGGCATGGTGGGCCAGTTCTATTCAAATAGAGGTACAAGGCAGCATCTTATTTTGTAAAAGCCCCATTTATTTTGTCACTGTTCTGTTGCCTTACCCAGTTTGTCATGAATATGGTGAAGTTAATGAAGTAAAAAAGAACACCAGAAGAAAAATTGATACCAGGCATTGCAAAGTCTGCTTTCAAAATATATTCTGAACAGTATTTCCATTTAATACACATGTCATTCCAGTGAGGAATGTGGCAATAAGCTATGGTGGGCTTGTTTTAACAAATTGACAAGGCAGCAAATGGATAAATATTCTATATAGTTGAATAAAAGTATTTCTGCTCATATCCTTGGTTTTTCAGTCATAAGTAGGAATTTTGTCATTTTCCCCTCTAGCGCACATTAAACATAGACATGATGATGCCTGCCTGTGGTGATTCTATACTGTAAGAATAGAGACAATGCTTGCTTTGGAAGAGGTGTATTGCTCTACAACAACTGCCCCCCCACATTTTTAAGGCCAAATTTTCAATATTCAAAATTCAACCATTTCACATCATGCTATCAGTAACCCTGATTTTCAAGCTAGTAGGTGCAGTCATAAATATTCCAAGTTTCTTGAGGTCATAAAACTCTAGTCATTTGACACAGTGTGTAGCAATCCCTGAGCTGTCCATTTTTCCTTCCCTTTACAGCCATTTTGGAAGAAAATAAAAATGTTTACCATGACTTTTTTCATTACGCTTTTGCCCAAATTGCCCAAATCCCTTCTGCAAGGAGGAACAAGAGAATATAGAAACTACCTGGAAGTTGTCTTCATTTTATTGTTCAAATCTTACCCACAGCTGGGGTGGGGTTCTGGAGGGGAAATGCTTTTAAGACAGAGGTAGCTGAAGCTCTGATGTGAATGGAGAGGCCCCACAACTGTGTGGCCACAGCTGCTTGATGTAATACAGGGGCACATATTGCCCAGATTGATGGCTCAGAGAACTAAAACTGTCTCCTTTCACCCCTGTGATAAATACACGCTTGCAAGTTATGGCTGCTTTAGATCAGAGGAATAAAAGATAGGGAGCTACAAGTGTCTGGTTAGAGAAGTAGCCAAGTAACCTGAATCAGCTTGCAACACAGACATGTCTGGTTTGACACACAATACCACAGTATGTAAAGTCCTTTTCTAAGCTCCAGGAAAATGTTCTGCTTCCTGTTGAAGTATGTGGACACCTTACCTCTTATCTCCATCGTGCCGTGCATCAAAATGACAGAGTGAATTATATTAGTCTAGAGTTTTTTAAAAAATATTTGTGGATGGAGTCAACAAAGAAATAGTTTTACTGCTTTGTAGGAAAACAAGATGAGGGGAATGGCACAAGGTTTCCTTAAGTGTGTGATCAACGCTGGGCCAAAAATGGTTAAGCCCAAATCATGTCTTTCTCTATCCTGCAGCTTTTTTATAGAAATCAACACATTTCCTGAGCACTACCAGGAGTTTCTGAAGTTCTCAGACAAAAACAATTGCCCAAGGTTGGGAGCCCAGTGGTCCTGTCCTTGGGGCAGAGCTGTCAAGAAATAGGAGAATTTGCAGAACACTTCTTTGTTTTACTGAAAGTGTCTCAAATTCATTGCATTTTCAAGAAAACAAATGCACACATTACACAGAGAGGTTCTGCCATCAGGAAAATGTTGACTGGATGCATTCATGGTAGAGAACAAAAGCATAAATACAAACAAAACCCTGACAAAGAAAGATATTTAAACATTCTGAAGAATGTGTTCAGAGTAAAACATCTACATAAGCACTTGGTCACAAGTGATTCAAAATACAAAATACAAAACTAATCTCTAATTTTTCTAGAGGTGAAGTTGAACAATAAGGTTCTGGTTTTCTGATGTGTCCTGTTGTATCAATGACAGAGCTCAATACAGTACAAAACCTCTGTCAGATGAGAACGGAAATTCCACTCACAGAAATTATCAAATCCAGAATACAGTTTTTGCACATATACATCTAAATGTGTTTTCATTACTTCCTAAGCTCTTGCAAGGCATTAGAAATCAA